>NC_073720.1:69261143-69597578 GCF_023634085.1 Falco cherrug | reverse complement strand
AATATCAGACTCTTAGCATCTGTATAGTTAAGAAATTTAGTTTACTTTTGTCTTTTTCTCAGGATATGCAAAACCAGATGTCTAATTATGAAATGGCTTTATATTATTCTTACCAATTCCTATGCTCTTGTCCTTGCTAATGCAAAATGTTACCATAGAAACACAATTAATCAACAGTCCACTGTGCACTTCGGAAAACAATGAGTTCTGCTAAATTATTACTGTTTCAAATTAATGAACTGCCAATCTCTTCTCAATTGATAACATTTCTAGATAATGGTTAATGAACCATTTGCAAATACAGAGAAATTACATGCTCTTCCAGAACTGTTTCTTCTATTCTGTCCACCAAATGTTTTAAAGCAAATAAACATCACCTAAGTGAACAGCTTGGCTCCCAAAACATTACATTCTCAGTTACAGTTCCAGACGAAAAAAGTCCTCTGGGTTCCTTCTTTGAAACTGTGCATTTAGATATCTCTGTTTAAACTGAGCTTCTCCCACCTGAGTTGTATGGCTTCCTTTCACACAAAAAGGGGATCGGTGATGCACATAGTCAAGAGATATTGGTGGGAAAAAAAAAATAAATACGCTCAGCAGAATGATAGAACTAAAATTCAGCCCACTTTCCGTTGTTTCTCAGCAGATCCTTCCAAACCAAAAGAAAGGTAACTATGATCCCTTCATGAATAAGTCATCCTAAGAGTTTAGTCATTTAAATGTAATGACAAATAAATAGCTGTGCATGAACCTTCCAGTGTGCTTTAAAGTCATAGACTAAATATCGCTATTCTGGCATGCACATGGAATTATTTTGTGCAGGGTACATTAGTAACTCCCCTATGTCAGGCTAGGTTAAATAAAATGCTACTTTAAGTAGGAAGACAAAAACCTAGTTAAAAGCTATGCTTATAGCAGCTGTGCTAATTCCAGTAACTACTGACTTTAATATTGTAGGCACTCAATGACTTTTTTTGTCTCTCTACTTTCATGATTTTAATTACAATTGGCCAAAATATTTACAGTCAGCATCTCAGTAGTCACTTTAGCTCTGTGCAGATGATATGGTATATAAATTTATATATGTGAGAACAGCAGCATCACTTGCTTGGAGAAAAATATAACAAGAATAAATGGGCAGCTACTTAGCCTAAGATAACATCTCAGATTTTAGATAACAGAGACCCGCAGCTTTCTGAGTTGAACTTTACAACTGGCCTATCATGTTTAATACCTACCAGCACATCTATCTTCCAGCCTCTTTTCTTTAGACCTTTCCAACAACCACTAGAAGTCAAATTTGCAGGGGTGGTATGAGGTAAAATAACATTCCTTTTCTTATTTTAAACTAGCTATTCAATAGCTTTATTGGATATTTTATGAAGGTGCAGTATCACAAGAAATAGTAGATAACCCAATCCTTTATTAAGAGAATTAAAGCCATTAATTTTTTCACAAAATAAAAGGCAGATGTTATTTTTGTAAACCAACAAACAAGAAAAAAGTTTGCAAGAGGAACAATGTACCCCCAGGATATGACACCACATCCCAGAAGAGATTTTTAAGTTATTTTTAGAAGTTTTTCACATTTCTAGGTCCAATGTGCAGTGGAAGCCCAAAAAAAGTGAAAAAATTATTGGACTTCAAGAAATCAAGTACTAAGAAGAAGACAGAGGATATAATTTTGCTGGTTTTCTTTGGTATACCCACATCTTGAGTATTTTGCTTAGATACTGTCGAGATAAAGGTGCAGCTGCCTTATAATGAGCACCTGAAGAGGCTGATATCATGTGTTTCAGAGAGAAGGCTGACAGGGATGTGAATAATGTTTCCAAAATGGAAAGGTGAGAACAAATTGAGGAACTGTGATGACCATATTCCCCTTTTGCCACACACACACACAGATTAAAAAAAAAAAAAAAAAAAAAAAAAAAAAACACCACAAGACAAGAACAAAGTATTCAATGAAAGTAATAGAAAATTGGTTTTAATTTTTTATAACACAAAAATGTTATTTTCTGCAGAGGACTGCAGAATTTCAGAACACAATGCCACAAGATCTTTGTAGAAGGAGTCAGTATTTGCAGGTTCAAAAAGGGGGTTGGACAGTTTCCTAAACAAGTCCCATCAATGGATACCTCAAAAAAAGCCAGAGAGAGATATGTTCCGCAACATCCTTAATGCAACAATTGTGGGCACAAGGTACCAAGAGAACAGACAACAGAAACTGGCTGTTTTCTCCCTTTTCCTGGAGACAGACCGTTGCCCTGATTCAGCAGATGTTCCTGTGGACAACTGTCTATAGAAGTGCATGAGTAGCACCCATTTCCCCTCCCTCTTTTCATGTGAACTGTCACCAGAAAATTGTAAAATGAAGAGTTGCCCATAAATCAACAAAAGACAGGGAAAAAACGGGTGGGAGATAGAAGATTATTTCATTACCGGTCATACGGAGGCAAAATTGTAAAATGAGGGAGATACAAAAAGAGGAAGAGTTAGTGGGAAGATATGCAGGTTTAAAAGTTGAAACAGTCCGGTCATAGCCAGCACTTTTATTTTTCTTAATGTGAAAGAAGAAAAAATCAAAACTACCTCTTTATAAAAAAAAGTATGCACTTTTGATAAAAACATTGTTCCATAAAAAGTAATTTGATCAGCTCCATTCACTATACTAACTGACTGAAATTGTATCTCATCTGCACAAGGGCTGCTTTCAGCTAGGCCTACAAAAGTAAAACTGTCAAAACATGACAAATCTCACTTTTGCTTATTGGCTTTCATTTCCAGTTTCTCAGTGCTGTATATATGAGTCCAAACATTCCAGGACAGGAACAAACATTGCTGATAGAACAGCTATTGGCCTTGAGATGTATTTTACAACATGATTAATATCTTTGCCACTCCTCAGTTTTAGAATAACACCTAACTTGTTTTACAAGTTTTGAATCTAATTTATTTCCGTCAAAAAAGTGCTAATCTCATCCATTTAAGTTGACCGAGTACACCCATTGAATGCTAAATGGGACACCGTTGAAGTAAACGGTTTGTGAATTGCCCATAAAATAACCTCTGCTAGTTGGCAAATACATAGCAATAGTAAAACACATTTGCAGAAATTAATGCCCTTCCCTCATGAAGTTAATGGGGCTCAACAGACACTGCTCATGTGGACTTCTTGTGAAACACTAAGAGCAGAGAAAAAGGACCTAGCTCCCTCATGAATAGTCTGCAATGAATAATTCAGTCAACTATATTTATGATCACCAATGATGCAAATGTTCTAATTCTGATCAGCATTAAATTGTCTTCCCTCCCCACCCCCACTGATGGCCAGATAAAACTGATGAAGTCATATAATGCAGCATTTGTTTATTTAATTAGCAAGTACCCATCACTAATTGCATGATTCCTTTCATGAATGAAGGTAAGAACATTTACGCTTTAAGTCTTGTAGAGGTGGTGTAATTTCTCAGGTTCATTTCCAATTTACATTTACCAAGCTGAGCCAACTCCCCAACAGAGAAACTCTTCTCTTCAAAACTATCAATTAAATGGGCAGTGTGATAAGCAATGATGGGTCCATTGGTATATTTCAGTGTATTTATGCATGAGTGTCACACATGGACAGAAGTAGGATTCAGTAAACTGACAGATGATTTGGACATTAATTTTATATCTCATGCCCCAGCAAGCAAAGATGTAATCAAAAAGTGGAAAAATCACTGTGGTAACTGTCAGTAAGGAAACAAGCCCACAATAGGTACTTTATGCATGTGAGTAATAGTCCAAAAGTACAAGTAGTAGCTTTTGGGATGGAGAAAGAGTTAAAAAAATTCAAAGATCCTAACTAAGTTTTGCAGTCTAGACATGTAAAATCCTTCAGGAAGTCACTAAATCAAAGTGTGAGGCGCTCACTTGGAAAAACATTTGGGGAAAACATTTTCTTTTTTGTTTTGTTTTGGGTTGTGTTTTTTTTTAATTAGAGTTTTGAAGACTATAAAAAGGATTTGCTGAGTTTTGCTGCTAGGAACTTCAGCTTTTCTGAGTCTTCTAATGGGCAACTTGTTATCCCTTGACCAGAAAGGTCCAGAGACCACCATATAAAGACATAGAGAGGCAAGCCTCCACATGTTCCTTGACCTTGTGGCAAATACTTCAAAAGGGTTAGTCAGCCAAACATTCACTGAGCATGTGTGTTGGTCCCCAATCCGAAAAGCACAAGGAAAGTAACAGCAGTTGAGATATGGGAAACAAATCAGAGGAAAGCAAAGTCTCAGCTCTGTCTTGCCTCAGAGACTGTTCCCACTGTGATGGCATTTTGGCGAAGTGAAATGCAGGAGCTGTAACAAGAATGCAAAATTCATTGGACACCAAAGCATAATCAGAAAGTCACAAGCTTGAGACCACCAGCTTGGGACCACTCCAGCTGATGGCTTAAGCTAGTGAGTTTCAAAGTTAATTGAATCGCTTATATTTCAGTTGCACTGCAAGGTCACTAACACTGTCATGTATTTTCATAGCCACCACATTAGAAAGAGTAACTCTCTGTAGTATGATTCAGACAAATAGGTATTTTGGAGTTATAAACTGAGTATTGGAGTATGACCAGGCAAAGACAGAATGCAATAAAAAGACTCATTAAATTCTGCTGGGATGGGTAAAGACCAGGAGGACGAGTGTCCAGAGCTGGTGCTGTTGCCTGCTGCTCTGCAAGAGGCATCCTTTGTTTCAGACCACAGAAGGCATAAAACAGTCCATGATCAAAACAGTTCCTTATTACAGCTGAACTGCTCTAAATGATTGTCTGGAGAGCCAAGTTGCAGACGGGAGGGTCCCGCTGTTTACTTCTCATGTCAGCCCATGGTAGAAGTCTATATTGCATTTAGGAGAAACACCAGGATAGTAATCTATGTGCAAGTCTGTGTACATAAAGTCAGCAAAGACTTATATGGTACATCAAAGTATTTCAAGCTCATCAAGACAAAAGCTGTTAGCCTGGGAGGAAAATATGTGATGCTATAAACTTACTTCTACTGTGAACAAAGGCTGAGAGGGGCCACTAAAGGACAGTATGTCTTACAAACAGTATGCCACAGACACATATGCTGGAACCTTTTTAATGTGGGCTGCAAGATAAATAAGCTTTGTACCAAGATTTCTAAGTTTCTCTTTTGACTAATGAGGAGTATACATTGAGATTTTCTGGGTTTCATGAGATTCTAAAAAAATTCCCCATGCATTTGCTGTGAAGCTTTCGGTAATTTCGTTCATACACAATCAAATCTAGGCACTCCCTTCATCTAGCCATTCCAACAAACAAAAGAAGCAGGCAAGTGAAGCAATGTTGCGGTTAAATGCACCATAAGCTTTTCACAGTCACATCCAGGTCGGCTGCACACAAGCGTAGCTAGCATTTGAGCATTTAAATCTTTTCCACTGATTACTTAAACTTTGCCAAAGGCCACAAAAAACCAATGCTGTGTAACTCTACAAGTCAAGGAAAGTCATTGTTTCTGCTCTTTCCTGTTGCTTAAATAACTATCTGCAGTAAACAAACCAGAAAATAACAAATGGGATTATTGCCTCCTTTTCCAGGCAAAAGAAAGCGACAGACAGCTTCCATTTATCAAGTGACATCTTACCAATATTAGGTGAATTGAAAAGAACCACATCAAATTTGAAACAATCTGTTGCATTCTGTGTTGCTTATGGCTGCATTTGGCTGCAAAGTATTTATTGGTCTGTCTTTTCTCCCACATGGCAAGCACCCATCTCTCAAAGCAGTAGGTGCAGAAATTGGGTGTTTCTCAGAGAAGAGTTTAAATTGCATCACACTTGCAGTAGAGGTTTGTACACTGTCAGTCCAGATGAACTCACATTGCTCTCATCACGGAATCCTCATGCAATATGATGGCCCTACATCCACATCAGCACAGGCAGTGTTCAACAGCAGCTGGATCTCCTTTGGCTGCAGAACCAGTAACACAAGGGACCAGACTTAGGACCAAGATGCAGACATTTCAATGTCTTCTCTCCCGACATGGAGTTAGCCTTTCCAAATCAGCAGGATGAACTAGCTAAGTTCCTAAGATGAGAAGGCGTCTATGAAGGCTAGCAGAATACAGTGTTTTACACATAAAAATCGTAAGATGCTGAATAAATAAATTTTCTCTCTAAACATTACTATTATTATTGTCAGTTTTACATGTTTAGTTCCAGGCATCCAGGTATTAAAAGGTCAAACACATGGTTCATGTTTGAAGAAACAGGCAGAAGAATACAGATGAGTCCTTTAGAAACAACAATTTTAAAGTGGTACTAGGCTTGCAAAGTCAGGAAATTACTATGGACCTTATATGATTAGCTAGTTGTCATGGTTTAACCCCGACCAGCAACCCAGCACCATGCAGCCACTCGCTCACTGCCTCTCACCCAGAGGGATGGGGAGAAGAATCAGAAAGGAATGTAAAACTCAAGAGCTGAGATAAGAACGATTTAATAGGTAAAGCAAAAGCCGCACACACAAGCAAAGCAGAGCAAGGAATCCATTCACCACTCCCCATGGGCAGGCAGGTGTTCGGCCATCCCCAGGGAAGCCGGGCTCCGTCACTCATAATGGTTACTCGAGAAGACAAATGCCATAATGCCAGATGTCCCCCCCCCCCCCTTCCTTCTTCCCCCAGTTTATATACTCAGCATGGCGTCACACGGTATGGAATATCCCTTTGGCTAGCTTGGGTCACCTGCCCTGGCTGTGTCCCCTCCCCGTTTCCCGTGCCCCTCCAGCCCTCTCGCTGGCAGGGCCCAAGGAACTGAAAAGTCCTTGACTTGGTATAAACATCACCCAGCAACAACTGAAACCATCAGTGTGCTGTCAGCATTGTTCTCACACCAAATCCAAAGCACAGCACTGTACTAGCTACTAAGAAGAAAATTAACCCAGCTGAAACCAGGACACTAATGTAAACAACAAATAATATCTAAATTGTACATATGTACATACACACACACACATACTCTTACAGGGAAAAACTGCTCAGTTCACAAAGTTCAAACTATGTTAAAACAGTTAAAATAGGATTGAAACAGCTGTTTATTAACCACATCCAACTAGCCAGCAGCAGCTGTTGTATATAGTCGTATTCCAGGACCAATACCAGCAATCCTAGCCACTTTTAAAATGCTGTGATACACCTACAAACTAATAAACCCACCTCACCATTGTCCCATAGGTGCCCTTGGCAGTTGGAGGGTGTCCCTCCTTAATGTCCCCCAAAGATGATGGCTCATAGCAGTAGCCAGTCTGATCACTGGTAGCTCTATCCCAGACTACTCAGTATCCTGCCTTCATGATTTGAAAATCTATAGCTGCCATTCAGCTAAAGCAATCTTTGCTCTGCACTGTCTTAAATTAGTCTGTGCATCCCATAACAGTGAAAGCAACCAAGGGGTTGCACAGACATGATAACCATGACCTTTGCAACACACATTTGGACAGTGATGCCGTCTGCATTGCATTAACCCTGCCGCACCACTGACTAGTTCTTGAAAGGAGCTCCTCTCCTGTTTCTATAAACTTAAGTTGTAAAACAAGGGATTTAGCATTAATCATTTAAATTAGATTATTAGAGTGTTTCTGACTTCCTAATGTCTGTGTGTTCTAAGCTCTTATTTTCTGTAAAACATTTTGGTGTTAAAATCAACAAACCAGTAAAAAGCTGCGTGTTGTATAGTGTACACTGGATTGTCCTGAAGCTCTCTGCTGTTTGCTGCTGCTATGACAGTTCTGGTTTCCATGGAATTGAGCAGCACAAAGATTCAGTGATATAGTCAAGAGTTAAGGCATCCTTACAATATTGTTCTCCCTTTCAGGGGGGAAAGGTATGCAAGCCAGATTATAAACTGGAAAAAAAAAAAAAGGAATTTTGTCTCATGGCACTTTTCCCCCTACCACTCTGCCTCTCTGCAGCTGAGTACTGTAGCTCATATGTCCTGTCCCAGGACCACCAGAATTTAGGCAGCTTGTAAACTGCTTGAGCAGAGTACATAGATATATTGGCTGAGTCTGTATGCAGCATTATTGCTCTCAATTTATCAGAGGAGGGAAGTAATTCTTAAGGGAATAAATACTACCACTTGTACTGAACTGTTTACAGTTCATGACAACATCTTTTATTAACAGGCTTCCTTCAACTGACCAAAAATGAAATAATCATTAATCAGCTCAAAAAGACTTTGGCACTTGTAAATCAGTGACAAGTACTATTCAACTTAAATTCCTCTATTCATATTTAATTCGAAGAGAGACTTACACAAAGTGCTTTGTAAAAGGCTAGAATGCAGCTAAATACTTCTATTTCTTGGAATTGCTCTTTTTCACAAAGGAGATTATGAATATGACAACAAGATATTCTGCTTCATGGCTTCAGATAAGACATCTGAGCATATTACTTTTCACCTCCTACCTGCAAATGCAGTATCATTTGTTATTATTTGTGGGCATCCTGCTGGCAGCTATAATGTCAGCCTCCTTTTTCATCCTTAGCAGCCCATACAGACAGCTGTGAAGACATGGTGGGTGGCACAGAGGAAAGAGCAGAGCAATGCATAGCTGCCATAGCGTTCTGGTCCATCTCTTTTACCTCCTGTACCTGCCAAACCATTCCCTCTCTCCAGCCTTGCCAACGTTAAATCAGAAACATTTCAGAGCAAGCAGCACTTAATACGTGTATGCTTCCACCCAACAGAGAGCAGTTCAGTCATAACTAAAATCTGCCTCATTTTAATTCTCTTTTCTGCAATGTTTCCAGCATGGTTCTTCCAGATGAGTGAAGATTTTTTTATTAGTGTTTCTCCATTAGCATAAGAGACTTGTTCAGAGAAACAAGATATTTCAGAGGAGAAGGGTATCCACTAGAAATAAAAGGAGGCAAATTATTGCTATTTAATTTGCTGACTGTAAAAGGGTGAAACTGGAAGAGTGGGTTTTCACGGAACAAATGTATTTTATTTCAGTTTGGAATGATGTGTAATCCTGGTTAAACACAGCCTGAGGTAGGAAGGAAAAGATTTGTAACCCACTTTACTGAGATGTTCTGGAATAAGTTTAGACATTAAAAAGGAAAATTTCTTCCCTCCGTTTCCTTAAAAACCATTCTGCCATTACTTGGGAACACAGCTTTGTGCTAAATAAGTCTATTTCTGGTTTATACAATATTTGTACAGAAAAATGAACTGTAGATTTGAAGGACAGAAACTGAAGTTGTTAAAATAGGAGAAGTATCAGGGGAAAAAATCCTTAAGGCAAAGGACCTTTCAGAAGGAGAAATTAAACAAAAAATTCACTAATGCCTGTGCACTATCTCCAATTATGGCAGTATTCAAGCTCATAGCAACATGAGGAAATCCATTTTGCTCCCTCTCACCCATCCATTTGGCAGGACAGGGTCAAATTTGCTCTTATATGTGCAACGTTACCACACTGTGCCACAGCTCCATAGGTCCCCATGCTACAGTCTGAACCACGTTTATGCAACCCAGCATACACTCAGAAATTACAACGAGACTTGAAAGGGTTGAATTACTCATGCCAAGAGATCATTCGAATAACTGGGACTTGGCTGTCATTCTTCTACAGCTTGTATGAAATTTTCAGCTATCAGTGGGAATGGGAAAATATATTTTGAGAGATGGAACAAACTGATTGCAAACTCACAGGAAAAAAAAAACCAAACAAGTCATTGAGGAAACTAAGGCTTATTGTAATACCTGAAAACACTTTTTTTTTTTTTTTTTTAACAGGCTAGATTTTAGTTTTGAAGGTGTTTCAACTGTAAAGAAAGCATATTTGGAAAAAAAACCCACACAAACAAACAAACAAACGACCTGCAGTTGCATGAATTCTCAAGGAGTGTGCGAATTATTATCTGACAAATAACTCTGCAGCACTGAAGAGCAGAACATCTGGTACGGACTGGTCACAGTGGCTGAACTCTGGCAGTTTCCTCCCAGTGTATTTGAGTCATTTCAATGCAGTTTAGCATGCGACCTTAGGTCGAGTGCATATGCAAACAGCCTGTCAGTATGATGGCCGAAGATGTTCTCAGTTTTTTACAGCATCCAAACACTCCAGAAATTAAAGCAAGTTTGGCTATCCCCTAAAACATTACTACCAGCAAAGTATTTGTGTAGGCATCTCAACTACATTCTTAAAGTGTACTTCAAAAGGGGAAACAGGGGAGCGGGAGGTGGATCTTTCTCCTCCCCTTCACTGTTAATTTGCATTTCCTTAGCATGAAGACTATTTCCTATCTCTTGCAGTGCCTATTTAAAATGTTGGACGCTTGATGCTAATCTATTTGAGTCAATATAAGAACAGCAACCAAGGCAGAGCTTCTGGCTCCCTCTGCAACATCTCACGCTTGCAAAACCAGCTCTCTGCTATCCATGCCACAGATCACATGTTTTAGTTCCCCAGAAAAATCCCATCATAATTAGTCTTTGATAAATCAAATGCCAGCCTTAGCAAAATGGAATACAGAAATTAAATAGCTCATAATGCTTTAGTTGACAATTAAAGAACTGGTAAACAGTGACATTTAGATAATTTTAAAAGTTGCTTTAAGATCATGCATAATGGAGTTTTCAGCCATCAGGAATGTTAAATACAACAATATTCACTTTACAGTCTGGTATCAACAGAAGCAAAATACAATCCAAGGCACACACATTTGACAAAGTATTCTGGATTTCAGTTTCCTTAAAAAGTTCCTTTCTACTCAGTATTATATAATTCAGCAATCACTGTATGCTGACATGACAACCTAATTTTCTTAGAGGTGACCTAGAAACATGGAGTGTCCTGGGATTTCACTGGGACATTGTGTGATGCTTTCTGTACATAATTATCTCAAACTGCAACCGTGGGAAATTATGCATTCCCAGGGCAGTGATACAGGGTACAAAAGCAAGGACTCTATTGCAATCTGATCTGGGCCCATGTAGCCTAATGATGCACTGAGCATTTGACAACACTGGTGTAACGTTGCCTCGCTGCCAGTGAGCTCATCAGGTGGAATAGTGTGGGCATCCACACTTCCCATTTCTTTGGTCAGCTCCCCTGCCTTGCAGATACTCCTATAACTCCTGCAGATATTTCTATTTAACAGCAGCATGCACACTTTAAAGAGCATCTCAGACATTTCACTTTGAGCTGACACAGTGCCACAACATCACTGCATTCAGTCCCGCTTCCACAGCAATCCAACACAAGCTGTCCATGGGCTCACCCCAGGCTTGACCACCATCAGCTGCTGTCTGGACAGATGCTGCAAAAGGAAAGATCTGGTGGGGAATGGAGAAAATACATCTCCAGTGACTTGTTATCTTGCTAAGAAATAAGAAATCTGTAACTCAGATTTTCTCTCCCTTGGTTTTTAGAACAGTGTTCATCCTGCTTACTGAAATTGCCTCGAGGATCACCAGAAAGTTAGGGACTGGGACAGCTGTCACAGTCACAGTAGGTTTTTTCTCCTCTGGCAAATCTGCCTGTGTTGAGGTCAAAGCTGAGTTGACTCAGGCTGTAGTTTGTCTGCCTACTCTTGCCACATCCTACACAGATCTGTCAGCTAAACCACTCTGGAGACTGATTCCTAATCTTTTTCAGTTAAAATGATCTGAACTAGCTTAAAGCATTTAAAGAAAAAATATTTGTCCATGTGTTCATGACTGTTAGGGTTCAAGTATTTTAGCCATATCTAACTCAGAAAGTTTATCTCTTCAGAAAAGTATCAGAAAGATTAACTCTTCAGAAAGATTCCTCAGTAGCTTACAGACAATTGCTCAGGTGCTTTGGTGACTTCACTGGCTTTTCTTCTAATTCCTTTAGTCAAATTTCTAATGTCATTGCTGACTAGCACGTGGTCCAAAATATCTGAGAGACTGTCTAACTCTTCTGCAGATTAGTTTCTTATGACAGCTGTCGTGACATTAGTTTCTCATAACTGCAGAGAATATCAAACTGTCACCACTGCCTGTGGGATATCCTGAATAACCTACTGTGAACAGAAGTGAAAATAGCTTCCTACCTGCATATAAAACCCAAAGATTCCTTTTCAAAGATGGCATTTGACCGAAACTGTACTAAAGCCATTTTCACAAAATGTCAGCTGTCATGAAGCCATCAGCTGCAAATCCCAGAGCTAAACCCATCATGCTCCTGTCCATTTGGAGGAGAGCTGTGAGTCCTTACCACAGACCTGACCCCGTGTCCAACAGTCATTGCAGTGCTCTTTGCACAGATGCCTTCTGCCCACAGAAAATGCCCACTGTAGCAGAGCTGGAAACCTGAAGCTGCTAAATACTGTCACTCACAACATTAATTAATCTCATAATCACCAGCTCAGCTGGTTGTAATTGTCAATACATTGTTTTATGAGCTTCCATTGGCAGGAAATGAATGATTTCTATCTCCTAAAAATGAAATGGCTCCCCAGGTACAGTACAGGGATTATTTATATAGAGAAGAATAAATCACAATGAAAGTGGCAGGAAATAAATAAAAGGGCAATCTTTCTGGCTGAGTATCTAGAGTTGACATATCTATTTGAAGCAGGTTTCAAGGATCTTCTATATTACTTTAGTTATTTAACCCTAGCTCCAACTTTAATGGGTACTGATTTCTGTTTGATTCAGATACGTTAAGTGCCAGGCCACTTGTGACACCAGAATGCAACTATATCTCTAATTTGGAGGGGGAAAAAAACCTAAAATAAATAAATCTGGAAATTGGTGCAATCTTCCAGCAAAATATAAGGTTATGAAGAAAAAACATGTGGTCATTCTGCACTGTCAAAGTCGCCCATTAGCTGTGCATGTACAAAGGCCAACCATAAAGGTAGGTATCTGTCAGTAAGACAGATAAGTATCTGCTAGTGAATGGTATTCACTTTAAAAAAATGAAACTACCAAGTGATACGGCATGATGAAACAAGACTCACAATAAGAGAAAAACTGAGATTTGAAGCTGATTGAGGAAGCATCTTTGGAAGTGCAAAAAATTTACCACTTGCTTTGCCTCCTCTTATGTCTCGCAGATGAAAGCAACAGTAGAATCATTTCCCAAATAAAATAAGCACAAGCAGAGGTGTCTCTTTTAGCAGATACGGTGGTCAGGAAGAACAATATGACTGGGACCAAACTTGGCATGCCAGTTTTCCCTTAAGCAAAAGAACTGGCATTTGAACACGCTTTTCTTTTGTGTTTCTTTTCTGTCTCGTCTTTTGCCTTTACTTGCATTTATATGTAAGTAAACAGATTTATGCAATATTTTGACAGAAAACCACAAGTATATTTAAAGTCCTCTTTCCCTTAATTCTCTTGCCTAACAAGCTCATCACAAGGCCTTTTTAGTGTTGTAGTAACATGCCATTTCAATGTTACTTTAGCGCAGTTAGGGAGTTTTTCTGTGATTTTGACTCACAACAGCCATTCTGCAAAGACAGCAACAGTATGTGGAGACCAAACACCATAACAAGTTCAAGGTTTGTCTCATGAGGGGAGCTTCCCCCAGAGAGGAGCTTACATGAGCTGATAGGCCTGCAGATGGGCAATGAAGTATCTGTTGGACACACGACCACTTTGGGAAGTCTTGCAGGCTCCTTCCCCTGTGCAAGTACTCTTGCAGTGTCTCCAAGAGTCCACGTGGAGCTCACCAGAGGGAGACAGCCTTTTCTAAATCGAAACTTCAGTCGGCAAAAACTTTGCTGCATACATTAGAAAACATTTTTTTTTTTTTTGAGTGGTGAAACAAGCTATTCCTGCTAGGTCAAAACACAGTTAACAGCAAGGCAGAAATAAAGGTCCAAACCAATTTTCTCCCCCATTAGAGCAACTGAAGACTTTCTCTTGGCCCTGTCTCTGTGCAAAAGTTAAAACTCATCTCCAGAAATACAGACTCCTAACTTACTGCCTTATGTCAAGGAGTAGCCGTATGGTCTGGAGGTGAAAAAGCAGTCTGCACAGTGCATACTACATAACTATTCAGAGAGATATGTTTTGGTTTATTGACTGGTACAGTCTGCCTGCTCTCCTCTGTCTTTGTAATTAAAGCATTACTATAAACTATATAACATGGATTCGTCCTCCTGTTTCCTCAGTTACTTCTTACACTTTTTCCCTCTTAACTTTAATGAATTTCCCTTTTTTTTTTTTTTTCCTTTACAGCCAAGAACTGAAACAATTCATTTCACAGTAATCCCTTTGCACTGTTTTTCTAATACCCATATGCATTAAAACCTCATCCATCATTGTTTTCGGAGAATCAGCCTTTTAATCAGATCTGTATGTATATTGGTTTGAGCATGTGGCAGTTTAATTACCCTCTTGAATATGTGAAACACATCTTTGTCACATCTACTTATATCTGAAGAGAGCCATCCTATAACACTAATTAAAGAGGGATGATGACAATTTTTCCATACTCAAATTATGTCCCATCTGTCTAGTCATCCTCATGTTCACTCTGGATTAATTAAGGGTGGGGAAAGGTTGTTTCTCTGGAGTTTTGCCTAATGCACGATGAAAAGTCTGCTTTTATGAAGAGACATACAAAATTCCTGTCTTCTCATCCCAGTAAGTAAAGTACATAGCAAAACTGAACAGCGGCCTTTGCTTTGCTGCTGTCTAATCAGCTAGTTATATATCACATGGCATCAGGAGTCATGTTTATGCAACTGCTTACTGAAGCTAGCAGCTGGTCTGAAGGGACACACAGCACTGCCAGCAAGCACAGCAAGACACTGAGCCCTGATATCTGGACTCAGAGTTAAAACCAATTTTGTGTTAATAATATGATTAAAGGACAGAGTCACATAGTGCCAAATGGGTACAGTATGAAAGCACACCAGTTTTTCAGCATTGTCTTTTATCAGCCTGAGAGTATTTTCCCCACAGATGTTTTCTCCAGGTATTTGAGACACCTAGGTAAAAGACAAAGCTGCCTGGTCTTGCCAAGTCAGAAAAGTTTTAAAGAATTTATTCTTATTCATGAGTCTGGTTTCACTTCCACTGAAACCCAGCTGCACAGCTCCTGATCATTTTAAAGCTATTGCACATCCAATCAGACCTCTCAGCTGCCTAAACCTGTAATTTTCATCTAAACAGTAACCACAAAAGCTTTTAACACAGGCAAGGACAGAAAGCCCTGAGGAGTCAGAACTATGTGCCACTGGCAAGGAAGGGGCATTGCTTGTACCAGAGGCTGTCATACCCACACAGCATCCACAGAGGACACGTTCCAGCCGCCGTCACATGCTGCAAAGTGAGAAATTGGGCAGGAGAAGCAGTGTCAGCAAGGTCTGGGCTGCCCTGGCCCTCGATAGACAGGTGGGCTGAGCATGAGAATTGTTTTGATCCACTCCCATCTTAAAAGCTTTTCCACTGCCACTGGAGTAGTCCTCCAGGCTTTTTCTTCTCCCTTCTCCCTTTTTCTTTTTTTCCTTCCCTTTGCTGAGACTGATAACAGAGTCCTTCACTGAGAAGAATGTGCTGCCACTGAAGACTTTATTAGCACAGAAAGTGGTGGTGCTTTTATTATCCTGGCTTTCCCCTGTTTATACAAGGCACTGCAAATATGCTATATGAAATTAATTTATAGAAATGACTGCATAGTATTAATTTAGGGTCATCAATCTCAAGTCTGTTCTGATCCTCTAGTTAGGCCAGAAGATAATAATGGCTATAAATTTGCATGAAAACTATTGCAACCATTAAAATATATTTCTTTAATAGCCATGATATTTCATTGCCAGTATTCATATACACTATACAAACCTAGATTTCTTTTCAATAGTTGTTCCTGTGTAGCATACATTGTTCTATTTTTTTATTTCTCTGGCCTAATACAAAACTAAACAAGGTGCTTACAAACACTTTACACTTCAATTTACAAATTATCTGCCTCATGCAGATCCATTTTACAAACTACAAGATAAGAAAAATACAGCTTGCCATATATAAAAGATTTACATTTTTTTTTTCTTACAGGAATGTTGAAAATCATCATTTTAAAGCCTTAAAATAAAATTTTCTAGGGAATATAATAAACTCAAACCATGCTAAATCAGAAAAGCAGCCCATGGCTAGATATTTCAGCAGTTGCTATGGCAGTAGGTTAAAGAAAGCGTTCTACATTCTCAAAATTTCATTTTGGTGGGTTTTTTTAACCTTGAATTATTAACAGTACTATAAGACCGTAATTACTGAGACACAGATAAAAATATTTCTCCTCTTTTCCAGGTTTTTTTTTTTTTACTTTGCATATTTGTCATGATTGGATTCTCACTATTACACTTCACATTTTTCTCACCATTTTCTCCTCAGTTCGAGCCCAACAGTCACTGGTTCTCCCATAATACACTTTCTTATTTTGTCTTTGCAAGGTCTCTCCATCTCTAGCAAACCCTTGAATTGTTTTTCATCTGAATCAAACTGCCCTGGAAAGAAAAATAATCTCTTCTTTAAGTGATATGACAGAGGCACTGTCTCTCACACAGACATGCCAGCTTACTCCTTCATCAAAATCCTGGGCAGGGGGGGAGGGGAACACACACATACAGAGAGAAAAAAACCACACACAAAAAAACCCACACAACCAACCACAAAGCAAAACAGAAAACTCCAAAATCAGTTTCTTCTTCTGTCAGCTGAGGGATATACTCCAATTGCTTCAAATAACTCTTCCAAACATGCTTAAATCTGTTACCTTTTCTATATGCATAACATTTTGTGCCACTTGCACAGTAACTCTTACATACAGTTTGAAGTGTTTTCTCCCACACAGCTCTGCAAATAATCAGCATCTCACACGTGATTTTTTTAGGCTTCAGCTCCACAATTAGATTAATTAGAAAACTCTATAGACTCCTAAGAATTTTGTACCTGGCCCACTGAGTAAGAACACATTCTTTAAGACATAAAAAAGTTCTGGCAACAAAAGCACCTGAATTTCAACAAGAAATTTATTTTTTGAGTCCTTGGAGAAATATTGTCTCCCTAAGTACTGTGAGGAAATAACATGATTTAATAATGGATCCTATATCTAGTATTTTTCATTACCCCCGACCCAATTCCACAACATGAATGGTTCAGTAGCACCAGGGAAAATCCAAAGAGATATGAAGATTTTTTTTTTTCTTAGTCCAACACAATCATGAGAAGACAGGTCAACAGAGCAGTATGCAATTTCAACCTGTGTGTGGACAACAGGATTGTATTTTTTTTCTTTTCCTTCTTCCATCCCAAGACAGTCTCAAAGTAGCGATCAAATGTGACTGTTTCATCCCATCTGTCTGCAAAATAGAAAATCTAGTCTTGTGGAAAGGTTTGTTAGTATTATTTTTTTTTTCAAATATATTAGTCTGTTTCCTATAAACTTGCAATTTTAGTACTCATTTCCTCCCCTTCCCTCCCCATCTGCCAAGCTGTTTAATTGCTGGTTGTTTGCTCCCTGCAGTGATGTTTACAAGTAATGTTCACAAGATTTTACCTAGAAGAACAAAAAAGCTGAAAAATTATACTGAAATCTCATCTTTCACTTTGAAAGGTAATAGCAGCATTGTACCAATAGCCAATACTGGAAAAGAAATATAAGAAGGAGTGGCTTCACTTGCAAACCGTATTTTAACTAGTTCATCATTATAAGCATATCAATTAATTTAATAATAGCACCAATATCCAATATTCTGAACTTAATGTAATAAATGAACAGTGATCACATTATCCATTTTTTTAAAAATTGCCTTATATAATACAATAACTTACTCACTAAAATTTAATTTCCCTTTACATCATTTAATAAATTAATGCTGATCATTTGACATAATTGAATAAGTAGTCCAGCTCATGCTCTGTCTTCTTAGATCACAAAATAGGCTGCTTTTCTTGTCATCTTCTAGGATGGGAATGTGAGATTTAAGAGTTGGATCTCATTTCTCAGCTGCCTTATTACCCAATGTAATCCCACCTTCTAAGAAAGAACCTTGCCCAGCCCTGCAACCTGAACTTTTCTACAAAAACACACACAGCATCACTCTACAACCTCCTGCTTCACTGTATAGGCAAAAAAACCCTACCAGATTATAAAAGCCATAATTTCAATTGAAGAGCAACTTTAAGCTATTTTACAATATATACAGGAGGCAGGCAAGAACTCAGTCTTCCACCACCTTCTAGCAAAGCCCAGATCTTTCTACTCTGTATTTGTAAACCAATTTAATTTTAAACTTAAAAGACAATAGACTTGATGGAGGACAAATCATAATGCAGAATGTGGATTATGTTCTCATTCAGAGTTGAAACAAGCTATCATTCACAAGGGTGAGGGGGGAAGAGGGGAGAAGACAAAGGAAAAAGGAGGAGCAGAAAGAATTTTTTTTAAAAAAGACAACTACTTCTAGCAACAAGAGACAGAGAGAAAGGAAGACAGAAGACAACAGACAGAAAGACCAGTGAGCACAGAAAAAGACAGTGTGGTTTCAACATGCTCGCCATCCGGAAAGGTGAAGAAGTTAGAAAGCACAGACCAATTTCAAAATGGCCATGTTGTAAAGCTACATCCAACGCTCTCTGCCAAGTTTGCTAGTTCAGATCAATAGAGGCATACAGGAAAGAGATTATTAAGGAAAGGGCTCCAATGATGACTTCTACTTTCAGCATTAATTTTGCCTTTCTGACTGTTGTCATCTTAGAAGAGAGACATCACTGAAATCACCAATTCACACATAGAATATATGGGTTTCAGTGTACTCCATAAAAGAATAATCACAGAATATATTTCCAGATTTGTACCAGCCATCAGTTTCTCCCCTTCAAACCCAAAGCAACACAGACTTCAAAAATGTTAACTTAAGTCCTCTGTTTGAGTAGCTGTATAGGCACATTTTTTACAGATTATGAAAAACATCTGAAGATCCTTTCAGAATGAAACATGCAATGCATAGATTTCAATAGTACCCAAGGATTTATATATAACAAAGAAATCCAATGAAGTTGCTTAAAAATAACACCAATTTTGTTTCAAAATAAGTTACTCCTGTCCAGAAGAACTATTCAGAATCAAACTGTCCAAGTCAGCACAAGCAGAGAGGGGTAACAAATCTATTGTTTTGTCTAGCAACTCTTTAACAACCATTTCTGTGGGTAGTAGGTCTGTCTCTTGCAACAACCATTTCTATGGGTAGTAGGTCTGTCTCTTGCAACAACCAT
The DNA here is from genome assembly GCF_023634085.1 of Falco cherrug. Classification (NCBI taxonomy): domain Eukaryota; kingdom Metazoa; phylum Chordata; class Aves; order Falconiformes; family Falconidae; genus Falco; species Falco cherrug. The sequence goes on along the minus strand of NC_073720.1, from coordinate 69,578,315 downwards.
TTCTATGGGTAGTAGGTCTGTCTCTTGCAACAACCATTTCTATGGGTAGTAGGTCTGTCTCTTGCATCCTCACACTCTCCCCTTTGTTTTTGTTAAGTTTAAGATATGATCTTCCAGAGTTACATCTAGTATTCAGGGGGAAAATATAATTACTAGAAGTCATTTCTTACAGTTAACTCCCGGGGTATTTTTTTTTATTTCATATTTGTCCTATAATTTTCTTAGTACAGTAGGAGTAGAGAGATCTGGACTTTTAGCAGACTGTAGAGTAGATACAGACAACCACATTAATCATTCTTCTTTTTGACCACCTTGAAATTTCTTCTTTCCACTTAACAATGAATAATATGGGCATTCCCCTTTTCTAAAAGATTCTGGCTAGGAACCTGTGAAGGAAGTTGTAAAGGGTAAGAACTGATCTGAGAAGAAAAGTGTCTGCTTTAAGAAATGCAGGTGGTAAAAAGGCACTACCACCACTTCCTTCTTCCACCTTTCTTTCTTCAACAATTCATTTTTCACTTGGGCCCATTGCCGTCACTTGAGTTTCACTGCATCTTTGTAACGTCATAACAATAACTTTGCATTGCAAAGCATTTATGAGCCAGTGCCACAAACCCAAAGACCCAGTTCTGGTGTTTAACTAGATGAATTTTATGCACTGCCACATGAATCCCATGTCAAGCAAGCTGGAAGAAATATTTTTTCTATTATGTTACTCAAAGACACAGCTAATTTCCATTCTTTGTTTTAGAACGTTACTTTCTTTTTTTTTAATAAATACTCATTCCTAATGAATTAACTCTTTTCCTTTATCTAAATCAAAGATTGTTGGGTTTTTGTTGGGGTTTTTGGGGGGTTTGTTTGGTTGTTGGTTGTTTTTTTTTTTTTAATGAAGCAGCCCTGCAGTATATTTCATGTTTGGTGTCCACATAGTTATTAAGCCTGCAAGAGCTAAATGTCCTTTTTTTTTTTTTCTTCTTCTCCCCATGAAAATCAGTATCTGATTATTTGGGGTCTGCAGTTTATCGTGAAGTACCTGACATTTGGTAGAAAATGTAAAACAATAATGATTTAGCTGACATACTTTAAGTGCTAAGGGAGCTGCCCAGTCCAGGGTTTTTTGTGACCCAGGCAGTTTCCTTGCTCCCAGTCTGGTAAAGCCTAACATGGTACACTTGTAGGCTTTGGAGATTCCCTACTTATGCTTACCAAAGGATGCAGCAGCTGCAGTTCCCATTCAGAGGTCAGTAACAAGGCTGAGAGCATTTCCCAAATACACATACATACAAGCATGCACAACCAAACACTATGCAGTCCAACACAGGTAGAGCAGAGCCTTTACCAGCACCTCCCTAAACACCAACAGCACTAAGAGTATGGATAGCCCATATACCAACTTAGTGCCTTTCAGCAGATGCAGACTAGGGTGAGCTCCACAGAAAATGAGTAAGAACTTACAAGAGTAGGGCATACGTATCTTAAAGAAAAAGCAGTGTATTGCACGCGATCAAGCACGTGTATGACCCCACATAACTTTTCAGGAAAGGACAATTGACTCATTCCTTGCTTTGATAAGAAGTAAATGAGTAAATACAGACAGACCTTCTTCTTCCTCTTTAATTTGGCAATTGTTCCTGTGCAACTCCCAAGATTACTATAGCTCCTGCTATGTGTCATCTCATTAGTTACTCTGCTGCTCTTAAATGTATCTTCTCCATTTAGATTGCACCCTCATGCCACTTCAAAAAGCGACATTTATTTTCACTGAAGAATAAGTTGAGGTTTAAACCACTGTTTGCAGAAGAAAGAGAAAAAAAAAGTTAAACTTTATCCAAAGGGTTTATCTTAGAAATACCAAAGCATTAAATACAACTTTGAAGGTGGAGGAATCTGCTTTCTAATTACTTTTCAAGATTCTAGTACAGTTAAGATTTATACCAAAAGTTCAGGTCATGACATCACAACACGGTCCCCAGAGCAAGACATATCTCTACCTACTGCTTCCCTCACACTCACGTACAGCTGCATATTTGCACATGTTGTGACTTCCAGAGTTTGTCAGACACAGCATGCCTATTGAACAAGAATTAGGGAAAATATATACAGCAATTTAATATAATAAATCTAATACAGTAAATAAAAAAAAAATATATATTTGCACATAAATGAAACTAATCTATCACTGCTGTATTTTTATTTTTAAAATAAAGCATTTTTCTTCTAGTACAAGTGCAGAGTAATATAGAATCAAGGAAACATGCAACAGGCTCAGCAATGCTGTGGTGTCTGCAGTCCTATGAGAAGGTAGCAGAGTCCAGAATTTGGAGTTCATAGAGAAGCTGATGCCTCATGAGGATGCCATTGCCGACACCAGCCAACATGCCCAAGACGCTTAGCACAGTACAGCACCAAAACATGCGGAGCATCACAAAACGCAACTGGCCTTCCAGCTTCTTTAAACAGCCTTCCTGAAACAGCTGCTCCAGATGGTTTAAGTTACCCATGCAGTGAGAACATTTCTCCTTACAACAGCTTTCAGTGACACCAGATTTCATACCTGAAAGATGCACAGAGGCAGCTGCTGTCTTTAGCCAGTCTGTGCAGTTTTGGATCCCACAATACTGTAGCTCCCTCTGTACCAAATCCACAGCCATGCTGCCAGGACCCTGTGAGTGAGTCCCATTGTAGTGATAAACAAGATAACCCATAGTGCTTTTCAGCTCAGAGGCCATCTGAACAGAGTACATCTGTGTCAGAACTACCAAAGACAATTCTAACCAAAAAAGGATCACCAGCAAGTACATGAGAATCCCTTGCTGACAGCGGGAGGCCTTAACAGAAATAGAGACAGCCAGAACTCCCGTAGGTACCAAGATAAGTGCAGCTGCAACAGCCAGCCAGCCAGGGAGAAGCAAGAAAGACTCCTGAAATAAATATCTGCAGTTCTTGTAAATCAGGATCACAAAAACTCCAGCACAGGCCATAGCTGCAGCAGCCCCCCAGAAGATGAAGCCTAGGAACCTCAGCAGAAATTGAGCAACAGGCCTAGGCCTGAGCCTGGAGTCCTCATAGCACCACAGAGATAACAATGACAACACAAATACCACCACAGTCCTGATTCTCCTCATTCTGCTCAGTCCTAACAACCCAAACCCTCACCACCAGCATTTAAGAGGCCTCCGCCCCACTTATCCAGGTGCAGAAGATGACATCTACACCCCAAAACAATTAGCAAGGGAGCAGCACTGATGAAACTCTCAGCATAAAGACTGTGCCCTGCATCAGCTGCTGCTTGTTCAATGTAACATGCAGGAACCAGGAGGGTATATGTCAAGCTTGCCATCAAGAGATCATCTACTTTGTTTGCATTTGAGACATTTGCATTTGAAGGAGGACAGCTGGAGAAAGGCTGCACTCCTTGCTTTACTACATTCATGTTTTAAAGAGCTAAATATAGAGAAATAGTCAAGGTGGTAGCCAGTGGTGCTAGATCAGATCACTTAGACTGCCCAAGTGAAAGAGGTAATCCAACCACTGATCCCAAAGCGGTGGCCAAGGAGGCAACAAATGCACAAATTAGAGTCATTAACAAAGGAATAGTTAAGCAGGGCTATTCAGGCTATTCAATCAGGGATCTCCATAGGTAACTCACCTAGACTCATTATCCTTCCCAGTATGTTTACCACTCATTAGTTTTTATATGGGACATAATGATGTTAATAATATTTTGCCTTTTTTTACTCAGCAAGATTTTTTGTGTAGATAGCTACAATTACTCAAGACACATGGGTGAGAAAAACCTACCATTTCACATTTGTACCCCTCAGTCTGCATTACCAGTGATTTGTCTGAGTGCTGTAATGACCGACTGCAAACAGTAAGATCAGTATTAACTTCTCCTTGTGTGTAAAGAAACTGAATTACACACCAGCTAAATGACTTCACAACAGTCCCAAAGGGAATTAACACCACTTATCAGCCAGCAAAAGAGCATTATTACTCAAACATGTGATACAGAAGAGCCAAGCAGTATGAGCAACCTGCATAAAACTTGCCACAGGTGCCAGGAAGGCAAATCCCAAGCCAACAGTGATTCCCTGATCATCTTGATTAATTCCCATAACATCTCTTCTGTTTCTCAAGATGCAGAGCAGGGCTAAAACAACAGGCATATACATAAGGGAGAATACAGATAAATGTTCCTCATTTTCAGAAACATGAGCACCTGCAGAAAATCAGAGTAATTTGGTGCTCAGATCCCTGGAACCCTGGAAAAGTCTCAGCAAAGCCAATGATCCCACATCTGTCAGATGTTTTACAGCAACCTATTGTGGTTGTATATGTTATGCATACACAGATGTTGGGCTGATTCCCATCAAAATGTCTTTCTATGTGTGTACAAACATGTCATTAAGGCTAATTATTTTGGAATGAGACAAATTGCTTTTATTATTTTTAATCTTGCCATTAACAGTAATTAACATGCAGTGATTAACTTGTTAAATCTTAACCAAATGCTTGTTTCAAGGCTGTTCTAGGATTTGTATTTTCCTGCAACTGTTCTCCGAAGTCTGTGTCTGCCCTCTCTCCTGTTCAGCTTGCTGCTACCTCCAAGCCCCCCAGTTGTGTTGTTTTTGCTGCCATTCACTTATTCTCCTGAATGCTTTTTTCTCTGACTTCTGTCTTCTGCATCAGGGAGAGGAGAGCAAGAGGAGCAGAAAGGATTTCCCCTCACATCTGTACACACAGGAAAACTACCCTGATTTAATGTTTCCACAATGCAGAAGAAACATATCAGAAAAGCTTGAGGAAACACATCAGAAAATACTCTAAGGAGTAATGGCTGCTTATTGCTTGTTTGCAAGCTTTGTGAAAAAAACACATGAACCTGCCTCTTTTCCTTTCTGCCTTTCCCCATGCTTATAAAGCTTAATGAGATATTAAGAAATTAGTTACAACACTATTTACTTTTCATTTCTTCTGCAGCCGCTGAAATACATTAGAAAAGCTCAAACTGCCTACAGGAGAATTTTACTGCACGTTGTGTTCATTTCAGCCAGGCTAACCACCATCACCTCCCTGAATACAGAGGAGAGAATTTCAACGGTTATTGAAGCCTAGAGGCTCTTATCTTTTGAAGTATTCCCCAAATACAGTAACTTCCCATTTATATAAATCTGAGAGAGGTTTTTTCTCTTGCCTTCATACTGTTGTGGGACAGGGAGAGTGAAACAGCTTTTTTAAGTGGAGGGATTTGTGCCACCACAGGTTCTAACCCTTCCAGTGGTGCATTAGTGCTGGCTTAGACCAGCACAGAGAGCCATCAGCCAGCCCGTGGGAGCAGGTAGCCATCCACACACAGCCTCCTCCTGAAGTCAGGACCTTCACGACAGTACGAACAGACAGAAGAACCACAAGCCTGCCTATCTGTTGTGGCAATCAGAAGCATCAACACCAAAGGCTGACTGGGAGCCCATTCCCAAAGAGGGAGCTCTCAGTGCTCAGTGCCATCTGGGGGGATGGAGCAAACGCAGCACAATGCAAGAGAAAATTGCTGCAGTGGAGATCAATATTGGCAGGACTGTCTAAAACCCCTCACCTCCCTTGTGCAAGGCAATGCATACGTACTCAGGAAAAGAGAGCTTCAGCTCAAAATCTTTGCTGTCTCGTATGACTGGCAAGACAAAGAAGGACAAGAACAACATAGAACTGCTCCCTGAAGTACCCAAAAAACCTAACTGGCACCCTCAATAGCACTGCATTTGTGTTAAGTAATTTTACCTGCATGTGCAGCCAAAAGCCTGAAAAAAGCAGTAAGTATCCATCAAGAGACTGTAGTGTGACAATGGGAGTATAGGTAAGGCAGAATAGGAGTACTCTTCTGTTTTCTTTCCAGTGGTAAACAGCATAACTTGATAAATGCCGACCCTGCTTTCTCTGGAGTTGTTTCTGCTTACAAACTGATGAGTATTGAAATTCAAATGTGGGTGTAACAGATGATACATCTTAGATAAACTGCTTTCTGGAATGTTGCTGAAAGTATAATCCTTCAAGTTAATAAAATGCCAACTGTGTATTTCTTGCATTCATTGTTCTAGCAATCCGTGACGGATGTTGAATGGCTCTGATGCACCAGGAAAGTCAAAAAGGTTCATTCCATGTGGGTCCACGAGTGGGACTGGAAAGCCACTAAGTCAACATTGTGATTGTGCAAATGCAACATAGGCAGATGACTAGACTCATTTTAAATTACACAGGCTGACACACAGACCGCGGAGCACATCTAAGCTCTCACTGTAATGGGAAACAATTCCAATCAAGATGGCCAGCTAGTCCATCCAGACTTGTGTGAACAAGAAGAAACCAAGAGGTGACCATGGGATCAGGGCACAGTTATAGGAACCTGTTTTCTAACTTTAATGTAAACCTCATATAAAATGAGACAAGACCTCAAAGCCAGACCCTCAGCCACTGCATTCACTGTCACAGTGAACAGAAAAGCCCTAAAGCCACCTCAGAACAGCTGGCATTTCCCCTGTAGCACATGCACACATGAAGCTACTGTAGCCGGACCTTGTAGGTAATGTTAAAGCACTCGGGAAGAGGTTTGACTTGAGAGTTTAGAATATTTTTTACAGGTCTTGTTAGATTAAAGCACATCCATAGCATAGGATATCAGTTTAATAGCTTACTAAATTCCAAAGGTTTTTATAACTTCACCTACCCCAGCTTTTACATTAACCTTCCCCCAACCCCACCCACCCTCCTGACCCCTTCAGTGGATGGAAGCTGGCATGTGATCCAGTAGGGCTGGCAGACCCAGAAAAAGTGGTAAATGGGTATCGTTGGTGTCACTTCTCCCTTCATTGATCCTGGCACTGTTTGCTGGCCCTGGCAGTATATCTTTCTCAAGCTGAAGACACTTCACACACCATTTTTCTGGTTTCCAAGAAAAGCCCTGGCTGCATGTAAAGCGACAGCAAATAAATAGTAATATTTGGTGGAAAAAACCCACAAAGTTTGATTCTTCTCAATCAGATCATTCAAGCTATGGTGGGTAGCCAAAACTCCACACAGCAGAAAGACTGGGTGCCAAGCAGAAAGCCATTTTTAAAAAATCTGAAAGCTGCTAAGTCCATTGGCTCTTTGGGAATAAAAAACATTATCTTATGAGACATGTCATATTACAAGATCACTCTGACAGCCCATATGCATAAAGGATGAACATGCCTGCTTGGACCCAAAATCCTACCTTTGCTGCCATGCACAACCAGTTGCCTTAGTAACCAAGGTCAGATGCTGCTGCCTTGCACAAGACTAATACCTCTCATTGAAAGCTTGATTCAAGCAGAGGAGGTATGATTACCACCTCCTATTCATGGAGAAAATGTACTCTTCACAAGAACTGATTGACCATTGTGCAGGTGTTTCAACTAAAGCCAATCAGGTGTTTATCCCTGGCTCTGTTTGCCTGACTAAAAGTGGCCTTTTATGTAATAGAAGAACTACATCAAATGCTTTCAGGGCTTTTATTTAGTTTTGCTTTTAACATTCCAGGGTTTTACTGGTTTTGAAAATATTAAAAATCAAATGTCAAAATTATGGTCATTTTGGGTATTTGCCTCTTTTTTCCCTTTTGTGAAATAAACACCAGAAAAAGACTAAGATATTTTTTGTTTGATTGATTTTTTGTGAAGTTTTATTTTTCCTCTCCTGTTTTTGTTTGCCGGTCTGGAATTGTTATAAAATATCTTGGGACTAGGATGAATAGAAGCAATCAAAGAAAGAAAAAAAGAAAAAAAAAAGAAAAAAATACCCAAACAAACAAACAAAAAAACCACCCCACTTTCTGTATTTCCATCACTTTGGAATTTCAGAAGTTAGAGAAGATTTTAAAAGATACAGAATAGCAAAAGAAAAGAGAAATTAAAATGAAAAATAAACTTCAGGGGTTTTGATAGCTTTCATTTTACTGTAGTTGGTAATAAAAACAGGTTGGAGGAAAAAGTACTTTATAAAAATTTCAAAAAAGGAAGGGCAGAACACTGCAATTCAATTCACCTTGACCTCTAAAATATTTTGTGACTTTTTTTTCATTGTTTTCAACCATTACTAGCTAGAACATTTTTCATGTGAATCCAGTGTTCTCATTTGTGTTTCAAATCGTATGCAAGATTTCTGGTCACTTTCTGAAGTTATAAAAATGCTGTCATTATGAGATGGAGACCTCCTTGTAGCAAGCTTTTTCCTCAAGAGAAGGCTTTCATGCAAAACTGTGCTGGACCCCCACTGAGCCAGCATCCGCCACAGTGTTGCCTGTGAAATCTCAGACAGGCCGTGACAATGCTGTAGGTGACATGCATAAACTTGCTAATTGTGACCCTTTTGTTCAACAATGTAAATGAATCTAGTTGCACAGCCACAAAGCAGCCATTTGTGAATAAAAATTTGGAAATCTTTGTTTCATATTGATACTAAAAAATATGTATAGAACATCTGGTACAAACCTTTCAAATTAATTTTATGATAAATCTTCAAATTAGTCAATCTCAGAGTCCTAAATTACTGAGATGCTTTTGCAAATGCTACCTTCAGTTACTCTGTTTCTAAGGACATAGGCCTTTTAATGCTCTTTGAGCTCTAAAAACTTCAGCCTGATGTCATCAGGATTTGTCACAGTATGGGAACTTGGATCTCATTGTTGATCTTAGAACATAAATCAAGGTTCATCATCAGTTTGTTCCTAAGGCCACTTCAGCAGAGATGTATTTGTTCTGAGTGTTATGATTTCCTCTAATTAGGTGCTCAAAACTAAGCTGAAGGGGAGATATCCTGCATGTCACATTCAAAAAAGTCTTCATTAAAGCTTCACTTCCACAGTAATTTAGAAGAAAGAAAACAAAAAAAGAAACCAACAACACAAAACCCCAAGCACTGAAAGCACCACACAAAACCCCAAGCATTGTAGCAGCAATAATGTGCATGGGACTTCTGAAATGTTTGGTCTGCCCAGAGACAGATTCTGCACTTCCTTTCAGATGAGAGCCTTGGATTACCTTGGTGTCAGCATCTTGCCAGACCTCTCCAGGCGTGTAACGGGCTCTCACCTGAAAGAATGAGATTTGTACAGCTTGTGCTTCATGAACTCATCAGCAAAGATGAAGGCTGGCAGGGTGTAGGCTCTTCTGGTGAATAACTAATTCCTTTTTTAGCTCATGGGCAGGGGGAAAAAATCAATGAAAACATTCATTTTGGGTTGATCTGACAAATTATTAAAAGTTCAGCTTTTCCACCAAGAAAGATAATAGCAAAGAATGCTGTCAGCCTACAAGGCAGCTGAAAATTTAGCCAAGTGGAAGTACAAGGGGTATTCGATAGCATTTTCCTGCAATAGTACTAACTATATCTATATCAAACGTAATGTTAATCTCATACCAGGTTTTCTAGTCACTACAGTAGAGAATTTATTTTTATTATCTTTTCTAAGTCATGATAGGAGCATGTAAAATGTCAACTTTGTCAGAATTAGTCTTACAGCACATTTCAAAGAATTGGAATCAATTTTAACAGGATTGTTATGCATTTCCATTCAGATGAAATGCATTTTTTTAGAAGGGGAAAAAAAGAAAATAAAACCCAAAGATATTTGCAATTTATTTCTGTGCTCTATTTCTATTTACAATCTCTCCACCAAAAAATTGCCTTCAAGAGGTATTTTGTTTCTAAATATAAACTGTGGCTGACATGGAAAAGGTCTATTAGGTTTAAACACATAGAAGCATCTAAATGTAAAACAAAAGTAAACAACTGAAAATTTATTTGAACATGGAACGTAACAACCCATTTATGGGAGAAAACATGAATGTATTCCACTACCAGGAAAGGTGTCTCTGCTAACTTCCAGACCCAATGACAAGTAGAACAACTTGGCTTTCCCTTGGTAGGAGTTACTTTCTTTTATTTCAGAGTTTAACATACTCATCAAATCCCTGTTTTCAAGCCCAGCTGCTGGGCATCAGAGGCCTTTTCGAAAAAAACCTCAGTTAGTTTCCCATAATGTTGAATTCAGCTAGGGTTACTGAGAATATCCTAGCACTCTAGAAGCATTTTGCTTTCTCCCACAGCACCTTGACAGGTGTGGTTATTGTACCCTAAATGCCTTCTTCAGCACCTCCCAGTAGAACTGGGCTCTGGAGGACACAAAACATGAGAAAGCCCAGGAGAGACTGTAAGAAGCAGATGACAGAGGATGCCGGTTTCTTGCCCACAGCACAGTTTTGGGCAGCTTTTGCTTGGTACAGATTATGGTCCTGAGTGAGTGCCAGCTCCAGCATGAGGATTCCATGTTCATGTATACTGAGGCACATGATTATCCTCATTTTCAGCAGTCAGATAAAAATTGGAGACTCAACACGGAGCTGAGGATCAGCAGGGAGAAAAGGATTTGGAGATCAAAGTGAGTAGGTCTACACAAATTCCATTAAATGTCGCTACAGTGAAGCAGGCAGTGATGAAGAGCACAGTTGCTGAATCAGGATAAATCCTACCAAGTATATTCAAAAACGAAAAAGCATTACCTGGTATTTTCTTCATTAATCTATTTCCAAACTTTGTTTGGGGGCTCTCTGTAACAAAAACAAAAAAAAAAAAAAAAAAAAAAAACCAAACAAAAAAAACCCCTGCTGTTCCTGATCTGCACTGTGAGAACAACCACTCAGGACTGAACAGAAAACAGCTCCATAGTCTCGCAATTAACTGTGGTCTTGCTTTTGCAGAGAACAAAATGGCAGATTATTTGGGGCTACCAGGGTTACCATGAACGTTTATCCACAAAAAAGCAATTAGGTTTCATCTAACCTCCCATTGCCCACCACCACCCACTCACTGAACTCGGTGTGATGCACTGCCCATGGGAATCAGACAAGGACGAGTGCCAATATTTCATGCTGATTGGGGGGTAACCTTGCAACTGCTCGTACAAATTTCTCTTCCCTCAATATTCATTCAGGGATAGGACATTAGAGAAATCTTGGAGAGGTACAGGCATAAGAAGAATAGAATTAGAAATCCCTTACTCTGGGGGAACTGAAGAGCCATTTTGGATATTTTGTCAAGTAGAATAGATAATTAGGCAAAATAGTTAAGCAAAAAATCTTTCTTGTGTATTCCCATTGGGCTAATTTTAGCATTAATGTGAAATTTGAGGCAGGGAACCTTCCACAGGTGTCTGCTCTGGTCTGAAATCCAGAATGCATGGGCCAGGGTGTTCAAAATGAGGTGGCCGCTGCTGCAATCTTATGTCACTGGAAGCCTGGTGGGACTCCCCACACATAAATGCAAATGGTCAGGAAGTCACTCCCCATTTAACAGCAGTCTCCACAGGTGTGGAGGGAGACAGGACATCTGGAGCAAACAAACACCGTGTCCAAGCTATCAGGGCTACACCAACAGTGGAGGTGACCAAGGCAGCTTAAGTTTCTCCATGTGTCGTGCTGACATATTTCTCCAGCACTACATTCACTTTAGAAGCAAATTTATATTTACAGGTCTGTCACTGAGTGGAATACCTAAGACAGCTATTGCAGACACCTGATAAGAGCTCCATTTTTCAGAAAACACAGGATTCAAAGAGAGTGGAGCTGACTGACAAGCAGGTTTTGTAGCCAAAAATTTTTCTGCAATGCGGATGAGGGAAGGGGCAACAGCTCAGACCACAGACCTTCCTAGATCTGCTTTGGCACAGACTGTGCTCTCAGCATCTTCCCTTTCCTGGTGCACAGACAAAGGCTGTGCAAAATGCCAGGAGAAAGATAGGATATACTGCAAGGGAAATGGGAACTGAAGTCCTTCGTGTCTAGTGCAGCCCTAATAGGAAAAAGCCTCCTCCCATTCAAATAGTCAAGGTTTTCTCTGCTCTGGCTGTTCACATGGGGTTTGCAAAGTGGCAGCCCCATTCATTTTAACATGAAAAGGTAGCATTGCTCAACTTGTCTTTATCAAAAAGTGCCAGTTTGACAAATGCTTCTGATAAGCCTTAAAAATACTGAAAAATCACAGTAGAATGATGACAGCAGCAATCGCCCTGACTGGCATGGTAACAAACACTGCTGAAAGTCACAGCGTTTCTTTACATTTATAATCCCTGAAATAAATGTAAATCCTACTATATTCACACACTTTTTATGTTTGCATTGGTTTCCTCAGCCAACTAACCTGCTTTATTTGTAATAAATACTTATACAACTTCCCAGGCAGCAGTGCATTCTGTTTAATTAAAAATATTTTCAATTTTGCACGTCTGCCTCCACAACAGTAGCAATTGTGGGTTTAAAGGCATTGGGTTTCAATATTCTTTAATGAAGGAATTCTGAAGTGTTTGCCAGTGGCTAACAGATTGTTTATAAGGAGTTACTGTTCTTACAAACATGTAGATCTCCAATATTGTGATCCATGCCTTTGTTTCACAGTGCTCCTCTGGACAAATTTGCAGGTAACAGTAAAGAGCAGAACTCAATTGAACAAAACATTCAGCTGCCATAGTGATGAAAGCAGCAAGAACAGAAGGCAATAAAATGAGCTTTGATAAATGAAAAAGGCTGCACCAAGAGAGAAACATGAACTAGCACCTGATGACACAGAGATAACCAAGCAGCCAAAACAAGCTCATTAAATCAGAATTACTCTTATTTTCAGTCATGTCCTCATACTGACAAGTGCTTCTGGGATGGCAGATTGCAGAAAAAGATGCAGGTGAAAAGTCAAAGTAAACTGGAATCCTACCAGAGACTTCAGAGTTGGCAGAAAAGTGTCTGTGATAAGATCCTTAGCCTCATAGAAGAACTTCCATAAGAAAAATAAAATTTGAAAACCATTAGTCAATAAACAATGAATGTAAAGAATTTTCCTAGCCTAAAAAGTAAATATATTTATGATTTTAAACTAGGACTAGAAATGAAAACCAGGAATTGTCAGATTTCAGAAAAAAAAGATCAAAATGCTTTATCATATCTCTTTTTTTGCCAGAATTTTTTAAACATTTTGGGAAAACTCCAGAGATATCTAAAAAGTTTATTTTGAGCTTACTTTACTGGCAGACTTTCATTTAGGAATAGCCTTGGTTTCAAGGGTATATTTTAAAGTGGTTTATGTGTCATGATATAATTCAGAAAAACATTTTTAAAGGACTTGAACAGTTTTCTGCAACAGTGTCTCCCTGGAGAATTTCAAGGTATCTTGATTAATTTTTTTTCCTGAACCAAAATGAAAGCAGACTTTCCAAAAATCAGAACAGAGAGTAAACTGTTACTGGAAAAAAAAAAAATCTCCATAATTTTAAGAGGAAAAAGAAGATTTCCATGCACGTTTCCTTCTTCTGACACCGATCTCATCCTGCCTCAACTTCTGCAAAACCTCCTATACACTTTAAAAATCAAGAGGCTGGTTCCAGCACTTGGCTGGATTGCCCTTGTTTTCAAGGGAAATACACCTGAAAGCTTTGAATGCTCTCTGATGTCTCTGTAGACAGAAACATGTATCTTAAACAGACATGCACAAGCAAATCCATAAACCTTCCCTGCAGACTATCTGCACGAAAGAACTAGCTGTTACTCACATTTATGAGTTGGAACTTACTTTTCATGCCCAGTAACCCTGCCATGTGAACCAGTATAAAAGCAGGTATCTTCCCAGTGGTCTTCTATGTAAGAAAGGGAAAACCCTCAAAAAAACATTTATCAGTGCAGCCGACTGCATGACTCCATCATCAAGCCTGAAGGAAAGGGGAAAGACCTTTCCAGAGCCCTTCTACATAACACAAAAGAGATGGTTCTGAGCTCAGTTATAAAGAAAGTGAAGTATCCAGAAATACCATTTAATTGCTGGAGATGGAATGGTATAAAATCCTATGAGATAAAAATAAGACCTAACCTGCACATGTTTATTCAAATCACCTCACGTCAGAAAAATTTAAACTATCTGCTTTTAGTATATATGTATTGCCATTTTACATACTAAACTACTAAATGACCCATACTGATAGAGCTGGAAAAAGCGTGAAAGAGGCTAAAAGCCTGAACAATGTTAAACCATTAGTTTATCAAGAGTGTTGTAAGAACTTATTATTCATGTAGTACATAATGCTTTTGCAAAAAGATTAACAAGTGGAGATAGGTGCTCGCTTTTGTATTCGATTTTCACTCTTTCTCAAATGAAAGAGTAAACTAATATACTATGCAGCCTGCTTAGACTGGATTCTACTTGAATTTCAATAGCTGCAAATATTGACATCTTTAGTAAGGTTTGCTTTGTAAAATGGGTGGTTTAAATTAAAGGAACTATTAATATTAAATTTAACCATTTAAAAAATATATAAATTAAAAGTCATTCTGGCCAGTACTTTAGCTTATTGCATGCTGTTTGACTAAAAATCACCTTTTGGGCATGGGGGTTCTAATTTCCGTTATTTGTAGATCACTAAGCACATACTAAAAACAATATAATATCAGTAAGACAACAAAAATAACAATATGTAGTTCAAGTAACAATAGGTAACCTGGAGTATACAGCCTTAGCAGTATTCCTAAATTTGCATGCAATTTTTCTAAAATTTTTTTGAAAGTTTTTGGGGGTGATAGGAAAAGGAAAAACTGCATGTAGAGGAATAGGAACTGATATCACATAGTCTACTCCAAGCATACTGTTACCAAAGTGAGAGAAAGAGAAGAAGAAAAAGATTTTGTTATTCTGACCTCTTAAATATGTAGTAAATCATCAGAACCTGCCACATAATAAACCAGATACTTCTAAACCGTCACTGGTTTTAAGTTGAAGATCTTTTTTAAAACATGTACCTAACTCTTTAGGTAATAATTACAGTAAGTACAGGCGCCAAGTGATTTGCTGATCAAGAAGTTGTGGATAAGAGTCAAGTATCTCACTCCTTGTAATGTCTTTGCAGGGTAATATGAAACAGGAAAGTGGGATGGAGCTCATAGCCCAAACAAGAGAATGGATACTGAAGAAATGCAAGCACGTGTTATGGGAAGATTATCCGCAAAACTTGAGTGCAAGCACAAAACTTTAGGAATGGTAAACTACAAGCAAGACCCCTTGCTGCCATGTGAGCTGCTCTTAGATTTTCATAAATACTAATCATAAGAACTAGGTCATTTTGTTGATTATGCCACATAGATTAGGGCAAGCATCCAAAGGAAGGGTGATCACTTACCACCACCTTTGGCAATATTCCCCTTCTGAACTTTATCTTTTGTGCCTTTTAGACTGTGTATTTTCCCACCAGGTATATCTCCTCAAAGTGCATGACACTATGATCAATGAGGTTTTAGCTCACTTGACTTCTCAGGTGAACATCACAGTCCTGGTCAAGTATGGGAGTAACAATGGCTCTCCTGTCCTCACCAGTAAGTTTTTGGTTTGGATAACCAGGGTATTGGCTGCAGAGAGGCAGAGCCAAGTCACAGCCACATGGGATTTTGGTTCTTCTGTGACACAAGCTATGTAACAAAATAGAATAACCAGAGGGTTTTTTTCAAGGAGTTTATATACTTTGCATGCCAGGCCTCACACCAAGAAACTTGTGATTTTGTGCAGGATTTAGGCTGAGTCCTGTCCTCTTCATCCATAGGTAGCTTTTTGTAAAATTGTAGGCATTTGTCTGTTAAATGGCTACACCAATAATAAAACAAACATGCAGTTGCTGAGTATTTGTGGCTAAGTACTGTCACAAGAACAGGCCACTTTCAGAAGAGACCTTATCCCAATTTACACTTAGTTAATCACTTGCAAGAGTATCTGGTAGTTTAATATTTTATGAACTAGATTTTCTTTAAGATACACCATTGTGTTTTTACCTGATTTTATTTGTGTCTTTCTGCGTATCACAACGCCTAATGGCCTTTTTATTTTTAGAAAAGCCACCCATACGTATAAGATGAAAGGCAATGCAGAGCCACATATCCTTGTTCTCACACTCTTTTATATGCTTGCTATGCAGTTTTTTGGGACGCTCAATTCATTGTCACTGGGAACACTGCATTGCCTTCACCAGCCGCAACCTGGCTTTTGAAGGCAGATGGGAGAAGTGTTATTTTCTGTAGAGTACGTACTTCATTCTTCTAACTGTACAGTGAGAAGGAGCTTTGCTAGCATCATCATTAGCCATAACTGCTGTAGGAACGCATTGGTACCCTGCAAGCAAGAGGTAAATTTTACTGCAAGGGTCTAACACTAAATCTTCTGAATTACTACGACCACTTTTACGCTGCCCACATATCCCACAGACACCCTCCAGTTCCCTCTGGGAGAACTGAGCCAGTCACACACCTCTCACCACACTTGCCCATGAAAAGAATCAGCCAGTATTCTTTCACTGTAAAGATCATCTCTCAAAATTAAATCCATGATGAAGGGCTTAAAAAACAGGAAATCTCATGAAAGTTGGCGCTAGGGTTTGAGCAAGTTATAAATACAGGTCACTTTGAGTAAAGAAACCATTTTAATGACCGTGGCCAAATACATATAAACCTGACAGTATTTTTACCTCTCAGGTTAGAGTCTTTAATGAGAAGCATATTGAGAAAGCACAAGGATACTAGGTCATGAAATATTAGGTATGTCACTGAGACCAGCAGGGATATTTCAGAGACGCAAACAGAAATCGCAGTGGTAAAACTGGGAACTATTTAACTCTCCTCTTCTGTACATCTGTGCTCAGTGACTGCTTCTAAGTCCTGTACCTTTTCCTTAAGTTGTTTGAGAAACAGTACTATGTTTTCACTGCCTCTTACCAGCCTCCTGCATTTTTGACAGGCTGGTCAGTTAGGGCACCAGAGCATAGCCCTTGGAGCAATAGCCCCAGCTCTGCATCCCCCTAAGACCACCCATCTATCTGGGTGCTGGCCCCAGTACAGGACAAAATGAAACCACCAGTGCTTCCAACCCCAGACGTGGCAAGCTTAGCTTATTTAATTATGTAAGTGAAGTTAAATTCCCACTGGAGAGCGAAGAGGTGTCTCCAACTTTATCTTGTAAAGGGAGAAACTGAGACAGACCCAGCTGGTGTATCTGAGATCATTCCTGGCTTCATGTCTCCAGCTTTCACCCACAGCCACCCTTCATTTTTAATGAATGTATTTATTTTTAATAAATACTTATACAGTCCTGCAGCCTTTGCACAGAGACTTCCCTAGAAATAATAAGTTATGTATTGTACAAAATCCCTTCTAATGGCAATGTACTGACCAGCATCAATACATTGTCTCTCTAAGTTCAGAACAAATAAAATAAAAGGAGCCACATACCAAAACTGGTTAACTTATGGAATTTGTCTGTGGTCTGAAGACACAGACTGCTACAGGCCAGCTATGTTGTGCTGTTATTCTCAGAGTTATTATAAATATGTATAAATTGATGGCAATTCCACATAACATAAAGCAGAATAATTCTTTCTATGATGAATCTGCCATGTAGTTAGGCTGTACTAGCCATTAAGTCTGATCAGACATAACTTTGTTTTCTTCCTATTGCTCAGTCCTCACAGGCAGCCTGAGATACAGCATGCAAATATTAATTAAGGGACATATATTTGCCCAGTAGCTGCAGCAGAGACCTCTGAAGCTGCAGCATTTACAAGTGGACCTGGAAAAATACTTCAACCACAGCATAATAAATTGACCAGCTTTATTTACAACACCTTTTACTCATTCATTACCTCTTCAAGAAAATATTAAGGACTGGATCTTTATGTAAGCAAGGCCACGGATGCTTACCGCAAGCTAAGCAGAGTGGTGTACACAGCTGAGAGAATGAATCTGCAGCTGAGTCAGTTGTCATTGCTGGAGGAGTTTTGTAAAGAAAAAGAGCACTTAACTCCTTTTTCCCTACTTCTGACAGACTGGTTTCTGACACCATGCCACACCAGAACATCTCATTACACCAAAGACACATGCTGGTGCATTTTGTAAACAAACAATGCAGAATAAATTGTTACTAATATGTTTTGTGCATTTCTATTCAAAATATTGTCATAATTTCTGTAAAGGAAAGTATTATTTTGAGTCTTACAAAAAAATGTAATATCCTCCTCAAAATATCATCTGCTGCTTCCAAAATTAAACTGTGGTCACTAGACCTCAGCAAACTGTATAAATGCTATGCAGCAATGTAAAAATTGATGTCATATTTGTTACAATCTCAAATTTAGCTGTAATGTCCTAAAGTGCTTTTGTGCCTTCACAAATCTTTTGGAGATTTTTGCTTAAATTGTGAAGTGTGCCTCAGATTACTTGGGGAATATATTAAAACTCTATAGTTTTACAGATGATTTTGACTTGAAAGTTATCTACACATTTCTAGGTCTCTTTATATGTGACAAGCCACAGAACAAAGTTCTCTGATACCATCTACAATCTTCAATGCAAACAGCTTCTTCTACTTACAGAATAACAAAAGTGGTATGAACAAAGACCTTAAGCAGACTTTCCTTAGTCATAAGCAAAGGAAGGAGGGTGGGATATCCCACCAAAGGGGGTGGGATACCCCTGTATGTCAGGGAGTGTGTTGACTGCCTAGAGCTGAATGATGGTGACAGTAGGGTTGAGTGTTCATGGGTAGGAATCAGGGTAAGGGCCAACAAGGCGGATACCCTGGTGGGAGGCTGTTATAGACCAGCCAACCAGGATGAAGAGGCAGATGGAACATTCTACAAGCAGCTGGGAGAGTCTCACAATTGCTATCTCTTGTTCTCACGAGGGGACTTCAGCCTACCAGATGTCTGCTGGAAACACTATACAGTGAAGATGAAACAATCTAGGAGGTTCCTGGGGTATGTGAAAGACAACTTACTGGCACAGATGGTCAGGGAGCCAACTAGACTTGGCACCCCACTGAACCTGTTCTGTGTGAACAAAGAAGGACTCGTGGGTGATGTGATAGTTGCAAGGGTGTCTTGGACATAGCAATCATGAGATGTTGAGAGTTTTCAGTTCTCAGAGAAGAGATGGGTGAGCAGAACCACTACCTTGGACACCTGGAGAGCTGACTTTGGCCCACTTAAGAGCCTGGTTGACAGAGTCCCTTGGGAGATAGTTCTGAAGGGTCAAGGGGTCCAGGAAGACTGGACATTCTTCAAGAAGGAAGTCTTTAAAGGTGCAGGATCAGGACGTCCTCGTGCTGACAGACAAGGCAGTGTGGGAGAAGGCCGACCTGGCTGAACAGAGAGCTTTGGATGGGACTCGGGGCGGGGGGAGGGGAAAGGATTATTTATGACCTTTGGAAGAAGGAACAGACAACTCTGGAGGACTGTAAGGAAACTGGAGGACTATAAGAAAGTCACAAGGTTATACAGCGAGAAGATTAGAGGTGAAGGCCCAGCTTGAGCTCAGGCTGGCCAATGAAGTAAAAGACAAAAAAAATGTTTTTACAAATACATTAGAAACAAATGGAGGCCCAAGGATAATCTGCATCGTTTATTGGATGTGGCGGGGAATGTTGGCACAAAGGATGAGGAAAAGGCTGAGGTACTTGATACTTTCCTTGCCTCAGGCTTGAATAGCAAGACCAGTTACCCCCAGGGTACTCAGCCCCCTGAGCTGGAAGACAGGGATGAGGAGGAGCAGCATGAAGTCCCCACAGCTCAGGAGTAAATTGTTAGTGACCTGCTGCTCCACTTAGATACACACAAGTCTATGGGACCGATAGGGATCCACCCGAGGGTACTGAGGGAGCTGGTGGAGGAGCTCACCAAGTCACTCTCCATCATTTGTCAACAGTCCTGGCTAACTGGGCAGGTCACAGAAGACAGGAGGTTAGCCAGTGTGATGTCCATCTGCAAAAAGGGCAGGAAGGAGGATCCAGGAAACTACACACGTCAGCCTGACCTCAGTGCCAGGGAACGTTATGGAGCAGATCACCCTGAGTGCCATCATGCAGCACATGCAGGACAATCAGGAGATCAGGCCCAGCCAACATGGGATTATGGAAGGCAGGTCCTGCCTGACAAACCTGATCTCCTTCTACGAAAAGATGACTCACCTAATGGATGAGGGAAAGACTGTAGGTGTTGTCTCCCTAGACTTTAGTAAAGCCTTTGACACCACCTCCCACAGCTTTCTCCTGGAGAGATTGTCTGCTCAGGGCTTGGATGGGTGTACTCCACAGTGGGTAAAAAGCTGGCTGGACAGCCAAGCCCAAAGAGTGGTGGTGAAGGGAGTTACATCCACATGGCAGCCGATCACAAGTGGTGTTCCCCAGGGCTCAGTATTGGGGCCAGCCCCGTTTAATATCTTTATTGACAACCTGGATGAGAGGATAGAGTGCACCCTCAGTCAGTTTGCAGATGACACCAAGTTGGACAGGGGTGTTGACCGGCCTGAGGGCAGGAGGCTCTGCAGAGGGACCTGGGCAGGCTGGAGCGATGGGCCCAGGCCAGTCGTGTGAGGTTCAGCAGGGCTCAGTGCCGGGTCCTGCCCTTGGGTCACACCAGCCCCACGCAGCGCTACAGGCTGGGGCAGAGCGGCTGGAAAGGGCCTGGTGGGAAAGGGCCTGGGGGTGCTGGGTGACGGCCGGCTGGGCAGGAGCCAGCAGTGTGCCCAGGGGGCCCAGGCGGCCAGCAGCACCCTGGCTGGTGTCCCCAGCAGTGTGGCCAGCAGGACCAGGGCAGTGACCGTCCCCCTGCACTGGGCACTGCTGAGGCCGCCCCTCGAACCCTGTGTTCAGGTCTGGGCCCCTCTCTGCAAGAGGGACGTAGAGGGGCTGCAGCGTGTCCAGAGACGGGCAGCGGGGCGGGGGAAGGGGCTGGGGCACAGGTCTTGTGGGGAGCATCTGAGGGAACTGGGGCTGGTTCTGGAGAAAAGCAGACTCAGGAGGACCTCACTGATCTATACAACTACCTGAGAGGAGGCTGTGGGCAGGTGGGAGTCGGTGTCCTCTGCCCAATAACGTGACACAACAAGAAGAAACAGCTTTAAGTTACACCACAGAAGGTTTAGATTTGATATCGAGAATAATTTCTTCACTGACTGTGTGGCCAAGCATCAGAACAGGCTGCCTGGGGAGGTAGTGGAATCACCATCCCTGGAGGTGTTTAAGAAATGCATAGATGCTGTGCTTAGGGACATGGTTTAGTGATGGACTTGGCAGTTAATGGTTGGACTTGATGATGTCAAAGGTCTTTTCCAACCTAAATAATTCTAGGATTCCATGATTCTATGAACTATGATTCTGTAATGTAATGTGATTGATACTTAGAATACATTGGTTTGTTTGAGTATTTTTCAATTCTGTCAAATCATAATATTTTCTCTCTTTAACTGTCTGAAATTTTTCGGTTGAAAGCTTTAGTGAAATTTGTACTTTATATCAAAAGAAAACTGAGATTTTCTCTCTGAAGAAAACCTGAGGGAGGGGTGCTCAGCACAGTGCTCACTGTTGTCAGCTTCAAATTATGAATAAAGCGTGTACCATGAATGGTGGAGCCATTCACATTCATTTGCCTTCTGCTGGGAGCATCTGTCAGAATATGCATTTTCAAATTAATGTGTTATTGTTTGTAGATCATTTGTTACTTATGTCACCTTGCAAAACAGAATAATGATTCTCAGACAGGACAAAAGCAGATGTACTGCATCTCCTTTTAACTCGATACCAAAGTGTACTTATATAATAATAATGCAGTTTTAATATAAAAATATGCTCTCACTCCTTTCCAGAAACAGTGCATTTGTTTTCAAAAATTTCTTCTGGAGAAAAAACAATATTCTGTGAAGTGGGCTTTTTTCTACCAATTTGTTTTCTAGTTTGATCTTCTTAAGATCCTTTTACCTTTCACAAAAAGGGTTTCAGTGTGTGAATTCACTGTGCAGATTAACCTTATATATTGTATAATGAAATTTCACATTAAACCAAGAAATACTTCTTCACAATTGAAGCAAGTAGTGCGCTAGAAGTGTACTCCACAAATCAAGATTCAGTTCACATTAACAATGTAGAAGGATGCCTAAGAAATATGATATAGCCACTTAAGTTACTTGCACAGCATGTTAAAAGACAGCCTCAAGCACCCACTTAAAGTTGCTAGCCTGACAGCTGAGTCAACATTTAGGATCTTCTTGGCAGCTAATCAAAGCAGGTGGAGAAATGATATAGGTAGAAGACTGGACACCATGGAAAGAAGAGTATGCAAAGAGATTGAAGAGATCTCACTTGTTATTAATTCAGGTAGGTTACAGACTCATTCTTCACTCCAATCACACAGACATTCTGATTTCCTAAATGACAAAGAGAAATTAGGGTGATTACACTCCAGTAATTCCTTGATGAAGCTATTCCACTCCTGAAATGAAAAAGCAATGAGAAAAAATGAGAAAACCAAACTCCTTTTTGTTTGTTTGTCTGTGTTTCTATTTTTCATTCTTGTAAAGCTCAAAAAAAGCATAGAGCAAGGATTCATGGGTTGCAAAACCTGAAGGGAGCATCGAAATTAGGTAATCTCAGCACAAATTTTGCAATGAGGGACACATCCTTGCACAGAAAGGGGACAGGGAATGTAATCAGAGACCTCCCAACCTCACTGATACTGGTACCAAACTGCACAGCTTTGAAGATCTAATCTGAGCTGCCCCCACTGTACAATACACAGTGCAGAAACATAGGAAGGGGCCATCCACAAGTAGAAGAGTTGCAATGGTCCAGTTTTTAAAAACAGCCTCTAGTTTTTAAAAACCATCTCATGTGCTCAGTATCGCATACAATGGGAGTGGGGGCACCTGAACTGTTATTGTAATGCTATGTACCTGGAGTCGATCCCTTCATAAAGTATTGCTGGAGGTCTACATTGAAGCTCTAGACCAAACTTGCATACACGCAAGGTAGAGGTGCTCCCACAGCCCAGCCTTGGTGAGCACCTCAGGGGACCCACACGACTATGTAGGAGAGGTCTGTGACACCCAGGGCCTGTGCAGATACGGGGTATGTGTGCATCTGTGCATGCATGCATGTGCCTGGGTAGGATTACACCCTCCCAGGATTTACTACAGAAGAGTCTTTACAAGTTCATAGGTGTTTCCTTTACAAGTTCTTAGGTGTTTCCTAATGTTTTATAGGTGTTTATTATTGTAGTTTATCTGTTGCATTTCTGGTATTGATCCTGTATGTATAGTTCACTGAGTTGCTGGTTAATTATGTCCCATTAATATATCAAGAAATCACTGCAGTCCTGAGTTAGTGTTTTGAACTCAGCATTTCTTTCCCAGTGATACTCTAGTATCATTATGTTCTTTAACCACACCTGAAGGTCTCATTATTTATGAGAATGGACCCTGAGAATTTTTGACATCCATTACTTTGCCATCTTCAGTGTATGAAAAATAACTGAAATAAAAAATAGAAGTGTTTATATACTAATTTACAAATAACATTTCTAGATGTTATTATTCATGCAAATAAACCCACACCATTAACAGAGAGGTGTTAATCTGAACAGACCAAAGACCAGGTCATTACAAATCTTCTCTCACTAGTTTTCAAGCCAGCTGTATATTGATAAGTGAGAGGTCTACAGTTTTGGGGTTTTTAACCCAACTAACATTGTTGAATATTCATTACATAAGAATGAACAAGAATAATGCTGTATTATTTTTATGGATTTTTAATTACTTTATCAGGAGACATCCTCCTCCTCCAAACCAGGCAAAGATAGTAATGCTGTAATTCTCTTCCCTAGACTTCTTCGCAGAGGGGAAAACCCTTTTTGTGTGGTTTATGTGTTGATAAGGTTCCTGCATGTGAGGTAGATGAGTTTATCCCTAGAGTGTCAAGTACTCAGGCAAGATACTTCAACTCTGTTTCTGTTATTGGAACTCTGTTATTAAAAAGAAGGATCTCTTCAGTGGTCTCCTGTGCTTAGATTATTATGCGTTTGGAACCTGTGATCACTTCCTGCTACATGTGTGTGAAAAACTGCACTGGTGAGACCCACCACCAACAGCAGATGTGTTGTCTCAACATTGTTAAACTCATGCCATCACCACAGTGAATACATTGTTAAGGCAGGAAGATAACACCGCTGCCACAGAAGAGGTTTATCTCTACCTTGTTAAAGGAGGAGACCGACTGACGCCATGGAGCAACAGGGGAGGCTGATCCTGCAAAACTCAACCAAACCCCTGTGCATGTGCCCAGACCTGGGGTCAGGGGGATCAGGGTGCCTGGAGGCCCCTGAGGAATGTTGGGCACGTACACCATTGCCAGGTGGAAGGTGTGGTTGAGCAGAACAGCCTGTAACAGCTCTATAAAAAATGGAACCAACTAACATCGGACAGAACATTCCCCCACTAGACTTGGAAGCAAATCAGACTGTGGGGATGCCACAGCTCCGAGGTGGTAGCTATTGCTCTGAACTCTTTCCTTTTTTCCTCCTTTCTTTCCTTCCTTTCTCGCTTTATCTCTCACATTCTTTCTCTTTGCATTTGCAGATTTATTGTTGGGCAAATAAAGTTCCTTGGCTCTTGAATCCATCTTGAGTCTTAATTCTGTTCCTGATAATATAAATAGAACCACGCTCCAGTCTCAGACCAGCATGCGACAACGTGTATATAGAATCTAACACAGCAGGGACCCCAAAGGTTGCCTATTACCTAAAAATTGGTCCTAAATAATTCAGTCCAGCGATTATCCTTGTTTCTCAGGTGAAAAACATGTGACTACAGACAAAGCCGCAGTTCCAAGGCTCCTCTTTGGCCACACATTGGCAAATAAGAATGCTGTGTTTCACATACAAGAGTGAGGTCTCTGACCTAGCCTGAAAAAAAGTATTTGTGATAAGGTACAGCATCACATGAACTCACAGAGAAGAAAAACAGCTGCTCCCATGTGATTCCAGTACCCATGTCACTACAGTTTCTCTATTCATCAGTGCTTAGGAGCATTCTGGCACTACCATTTTTGAGCTCCATTTCCACAATTGCCATATATCTAGAAAACTTGTTTCTTTACCATTATTTCCACTCCTTCTGTTGCTGGGGCTTGCACAGTTGGACTCAATTTGTACCTCTGTATACCATATACAAAAGCTCACAAAAGCCCATGAAGGAAAGACTTTAAAAGTGTGAAATAAAAAATGAAAGGAGTTTCAGAAGGCCAATGAGGAAATGAAAGTGAGGTCACGAAGACAGCATTGTCACCTGAATCCAGAGCCCATGGGCAGTGAGACAATTAACTGACATCCCAGCCTGTGATTTATTGTATGGCAAAGCAGCGGTTGGATCAAAAGTAAAATTTGAACAAGTAAACCAGAAGGAAACAAGAAACACATGAAGAGCTATAAAAAATTCGTTGACTTTCTCCAAGTCTACTTTGTTTCAGAATTTGCCCATAAGCTTCTGCAGGGTAGGTAGTGTCTTTGAGGAAGTTGTTAAAACCTGCTAATTGTCATGACCATCCCTCTGACTGTTGATTACTAAACCTTCTGGCGTTATATAAACCAGACAAAGATGGAGTCAGCATCAGAAAAAGCAGAAGGATAGCTCTGTTACAATCCTTGCTGATTTTGTTTTCAACCAGCAGCTTTTGAGAAGGTTCCAGGTTGTAGACATTACGGAAAAGGTTCTTATTCTTCTGAGTGCTGTAACGCTCACCATCATAAAGAGAATAAAATCAACTTATCCAATTTTTATACCAGCCTGGCCTTCACTGGGCCCTCATTGGTTTCAGTGGAATCAAAGCGGAGTCACCAGGAGGGAAATGCATCAATTTGGGGTTGGGGAGAGGGACAGAAAACAGGCAGGGGGGGAAGGTGGTGGGTAGGTGGTGGTGTGTGCAGGGTGTGTTTCTGCTTTGAGACCAATGGCAGCTGAAGGAGATATGATTAGTTTGCAGAAAATGTGAACTATTCTGATGTGATCTGTGGAGTTTAGGATAACAAAAGGCAAAATAAATGTTCTGATGTGTTGTTGCAGTTGAATTCAATGCCCTCCTGCCATGAAAACATGATGAAACTTACCAAACATGGCTGCATGGTACCACATACTCATTCACTCCCTCAAGTCAAGAGTCTGAGTTATCGTTCACAGATTTTCTCAAGAGAAATAACTAGACTAAGGGGGAAGTTGCATTATCACCTCCAGTTAGGGGAGGGGGGGGGCAGGGTTCAATTTGAATTCCCATATTTAGCTAAATGAAATTTCTTCTAAGAATCAGCCTCAATCAAAACCTTCTTGTCAAGGCAACTTTCCTCACAGATTTCCCCCTTAAAAGCTTCTTTAAAAATCAGCTAACCAACAGGAAATACTGATATATATTTGTTTTATAAGACTTTGGATGGAGGTAATTATAAAATGTTGCATTTATACCAACTCAATGAAAATCTAGATTAGGAAATTGTACTCTGACAGAGATAACCAAGCCAGTAAAAGCAGAAAAACATACATAGATCGATCTGCAGCAAGCAGAAAGTCCTGGATGTCTGGTTTTACTTGGAGAACTTACACAGACAGTGCTAGCAAAAATGTTACGTTTCACATTTTTTTTTTTTATCGGGGCGCTTCACCATTGTGACACTAACAGTTTAATTAAGTTCTGCTCTTGCCCAAGGTTTCCCACATGTACAAATACCCAGTGAGCATGAAGTATAGGATGCTTCTGGAGCATAACAGATATGCTTTGCAGGTGCATCTCAGCTGAAGTGCATCCATTCAGTGAGTCTAACTCTTCCAAGAAGTATCACGTTCCATGTGCGAAGATGGCTGGTCTGAGCACACTATAGAGAAGTTGTCAGACTTCCAGACAGACAGTCACACAATGAGAGGCAAGGCAAAGAAGTACTGTGCAGAGGTTTCTGTGAGATTTCAGACCACCAGAGATTTCTCGCCCTGACGTGGTAGCACTAATTACAAAATGGCTGCTAATATTTTCTAAATCTGAAGCTGGTAAAAGTTGCCAGAAGTTCTAACTTCTAGTCCTGGATCTTGTTCCTAGGGAACACAGGCTTTTCCATAAAGCCCTTTCAGTTTCACTCTGAACTGTGAAATCAGCACTGATTTCACTGAACATGTCATTGTATATGGGGAGGAAAAAGATGTAGCATGACAGGCTCCCACCACACAACACCCAGTTCTTGATGGTAAAAATGGCTATGATTGCCTTCAGATGAACACCTCCAACACAAAGAAAAAGTCACACATTTTTGTTCTGATTCAGTGAACCACTGGTTATTTCAAACATGACTGAATAGTTTGAACAAGCTGGAAGACAGAGCTATCTCAGTCCTGCATGTCCTCTCTCTCATCAAACTTGGGCATGAGAGAAAAATCTGGAGGGAGACAAGCCTGAACCTTGTCCAGTAGTGAAGGAAATTTACCCAGCTCTCGGTCAACCCAAATAAGAGCCCCAGGGAGAAAACCCTTGTCTGCTGTGGCCATCACCACACTGCATGGCTTGAAGGATGGTTGCTGCTCTTGCCTTTTGGGCAGAGCACTGAGGGTCAAGCCCAGCTGCACTTTCAGAGACCACTGGCTGGCTCTCTAGTTGTTCAGCACAACACTCTACTCCCCATTTGTGCTCTTTTTAAAATGCCAGAGACTTGCAGTGATTTGTTTCACATTCCCTGGGGATGTTTCTTTTTCTGAGTGCCAAAGGCAGTTTTTCAGCCCTGCCTTTCCCCTGGGGTAGCCATCCAAGCTCCCCACCCCACCCCCAGCTTGTCTTTTCTCTCATTCATACATATCATTGAAAAAGTCAACATTCTCCAATGGCGCCCAATCTAACATTTCATTTCTGCAGATAGAGCAGATAGATTCAATTGTTGTATAATGATTATCTTATTCAGGAGTTTCATCTTTGTGTCATATTTGCTACTGTCTCACCCCTTTACGGTCTGCCACTGGTCCTTTGAATTTCTACTGGATTCTACCTTTAAATACCTTCCATTGTTCTTATGTCCTTTTCCTTTCTAGTCATCACCTTTTTCTGTGTCATGCTGCTTCTCTGAAATTTCTTTCTGGGCTGCTAAGTGACTTTGCTTTTCTAATGACTAGGCCAGTCTTATGGCCCTTGCTTAATGCATGGTTTTCTGATTCCCACCACTGATCTGTCTGATGTTTGGCACAATCAACACAAAATGTTTTCGCAGCCTCCAACAATAAACCCAATAATAAGGGACATCCATCCTTCGGTTTCACTTCATAACACCTACAATAATCTGAGAACATCTATAATATACTACCCATTGCTCTGTGAACTGGAGAGACGCTTTTTCCGCAGGGAAGTGCCTGAACCCCGATTTGTTTCCTACAGCATAACCAGTTACTTTTTTAACATTCCCATTTTCTTTCTTCCCTTTACCCAGCCTGTTTCCTATTTGTTCTATTCTTAAAGACTTAAACTTAATAATATTCACCCCCAGTCACATAAATTACAGAGTCTTTCTGCAAGTTTGACAGGAGTATTCCAAAAGATTGCTTCACAGAAGAAAAGAAGGAAAAAACGAACAAAAACAAACAAAAAATAGTATGGTTTACACCCCGCTGTCCTCTGCTCTCCAGTAGAATTTTATAAAACTTAAAATATTGTGGTGCCTTATAGGGAAACATAAGCCAGGACCAAAAGTTAAAGAACACTCATCTATTTGACCTATCAATACATTAAAAACAAAACAAAACAAAACAAAACACAAAGAAAACAACAAAACAAAAAAACCCACATAAATTCACCCTTTCCTATTTCCTTCTAGTAAGTGTTTCACCATTCCCACCTGCATAATCTATTCATTCCTTTTAAGGTTAAGTGTTTTAAAACCAAACCCACTTTTTCTAACAAGATACCTAAGTATATAAGCACCCACATAAACAGAGGTAGGTAACTATTCTAATAGGAGTAATCCACAGCTATTATTTCAACGACTGGGAGGAGAGCTTTGCAGCAATTCACCAGGGCCACTGAGGCACTACCACCTCTCCATGACCCCTGCCATGCTCCCAGGGACCTTCCCTACTCAACTCAACTTTGTTACAGTCCTTCAAACCCACACTTAACACTTTCCCCTCTGCTCCCTTTTCTCCTACTAACTATTTCCATTCATTTTTATAATGCTTGAGGTTTGGGTGGTTGTTTTCTTAATTTTTTATCAGTCAAGATGGTTAGAGGAATACTTAGGTGGGTATCCCAACAGAGATACCACTTGAGGTTTTGACACTGACAAGACTTCACCACACCAAGAGATTCCCAGAAACAATTTAAGTTCTGGGGGGAAAACCTTAGGATTTCAAACAGAATGAGTGTAAGGTATTGATGTCTAAATTTTGAGCTACATCCCGTCAAGGGCTCATTGAGTTGTGAGATGTGTCCCACCCCTTTTGCATAACAGAACATTAAGCTTCATGAACTCAAGATGCTGAATTCCCTCATGGTCCCCTGATATCAGACAGGGGTAGAAACTTGGTTGTCTGAAAGTCAACAGAAGTTTGCAAGAAAGATTGTTTTCCACTTCATTGACGCTGTTTAGAAAAACAAGGCAAGGCAAGAAGGAAGAAAATACACACTTTTTTTCTTTGGCGGTATTGCAGATTATCTTTTATTCCCATTTCTGCTACAGTGACCATCACTGTGCTATGGAGACAGTACTGTACACCACCCTGTGTAAACAAGTCATAGGACATATCCCAGAAAAATTCAGCTTTGTGACTCTTCATTAATAGTGGTATCACCCGACTGAAGGCTTCTTTTGTTTGTTTGTTTGGGTTTTCTTTTTTTGTTTTGGAGGAAATGTTTTGCAGGTTATTACTTGGGGATATTTTGGTGAGGTTACTGCAAGTTTAGAGGATTTTTCAATGAAAAAATGTGTTTTCTTTCTAGAAGCACAAATGCTTTAGATGTGCTCTAGATGTACACAAGTGCTACCATTGCTAAGATTTGTATCCCTGTCTGTACAGTGCAAATAAAAATGCACAACATTTCAGGGAATCTTTATGTGGTCTGTTGTTTTGCCATGCAAATAAAGATTATAGTGACCCAAAAAAACATCGTTAAATGAGAGAGCTTTATTTATTAGTGATTATATTACCTTATATCATTACCCATATGTTACCTCATATATATACTTTTATCTATTTACCTTACATATATGTACCTTTATATTACCTTTTCTTACCTTACCACAAAGACAGTTAAACTTCGGTCTGGATCATGAATTTGGTGAAGCATGGTATACAGTTAAAGGGAATGCAAAGACAGGCTTCCTTCCTGCCCACAGGGAGTAGCAGCTCCTGGTGAAACAATTGGTCAAGTATTGCTGAGTCTAGAAGATTCATGCCAATATTTAGTACTGTCAAAATTTTCTTAAATTGTGCCTAGGTTAATAGAGAATTTTAAGACGGGGGAAGAAAAATCAAGACATCAAAATTGGGAGTAATGACAGCTAGACAAGAGATCAGTTTGGACGCATTCATTGTCTTTCAAGAGAATAACAGACTTTAGAAATTTATTTATGGATGGCTAAAATGTGTCTTGTTTTATGCCTACATGCAGCAGACATCTGGTGGACACAAATTTCATACCTGCCAAGCACTGTAACGCATACAGGACTACTGCATTGTGTCCTCTTTTCCTTGGGGAGCCAAAGGAAGAACAAATCTTATTGGAAGGTTTTGATCGTGTGTTTAAGCACTTAAAGCACTCAGTGAACCTAAAATTACAGTGACATTTTGTTCATGGATAGTTGTCTCAGCTCAATATTATTAGCACGATGATACTCAAAGCACTTCCTACAATAAACATCATAATTGCTGGTAGCTTTTTAATGGTGGATCCACTGCCTCATTTGTCAGCATAAATAGTTACTTGGATAGTCTGGCAGCATCCTAGTGAGTTTAGAAAAGGAAAGAATACCAAGGCATCTGTGTAATTAAGAGTGATGGCCTTATATTGCAGGAGGGCTACTATTCCAGCCAGTTTGCTAAGGACAGGATTGGGAGTGTAGCTCTGTGTTTGTTTATCCAATGAACATCTGCACAGAAGTCTGATATCGTGGTTTGCCAGGAATTTCTACTAGAAGGGAGCTGAAATATTTAACACTTTGATCAGTCTGTTTCTCTGCCCCAAGGAGTATATGGAAGTGTGTCAGTTCATGTTATTTCAGCTACAGTTCTTGTGTGCCCTTACCTAGGTGCTGATTTAGCAGTTTGAAGTCCTAAGTAGCTTAAACAAGATACTGATTTGGCAGTTCAGACAAAGTCACACATATCTTAAATGGGAACCTGAGAATTTCCTAAAGTTTATTGATGCTTAAGAGCTTAGCTTCTAGTAAAGATTTTTAGGGAAAAAGTGTCAGCCCACAAAAGCCACTCACAAATTTGCCTCAAAATTCAATCAGCAGAAAAATAAAAAATACTTTTGGAGGTTTATATTTCTGTGTGGCCTTTCATTATCTAGATCAATGGTGTTTGTTTCTGATGTAAGTCTCTGAGGTGGGTCTTCATACGTCAAAAGGTTACTTGCTTCTTTGAATGCATGTATATTTTTGGTAGATGAATCCT
Organism: Falco cherrug; assembly: GCF_023634085.1. Taxonomy (NCBI): domain Eukaryota; kingdom Metazoa; phylum Chordata; class Aves; order Falconiformes; family Falconidae; genus Falco; species Falco cherrug. The sequence goes on along the minus strand of NC_073720.1, from coordinate 69,546,774 downwards.
GAAGGAACACCATTTTTGGCTTCTTTCTCTCACTTATTATCAAACAGGAATAACTTGGACCCTTCCAGACAGATTTCATGCATGTAGCTGCACTGAAGTCTTGACTATCTAGCCACTGTGCCTAAATATATCTCAGAAAGAAACCTGTAAGCTTATAGGTAGGATTCAGTGCAATGGCAAAAAAAAAGAGTTATTTTTAAGCAAGAAAGCTGATTGAATGCCCACAAGTGCTGGGTGTGTGCCTGGATCTGCTCCTGCTATGGAGCACATGGCTCCCAGGCCTCTCAAAATGGTACAACACTGTGGTAAAAAACAGCCTTGGGCTGAGGAGCCACGTGAGCTAGCAGTTTTAGGAAACAAGTAATGCAGAGGGAACCTTATTTCACAGACCAGCCATGCGGTTTCTCTGCAGTGCTCTGTCTGTGGCTATTACTCGCTGCTGTGCTTGTCAGTTTCCTCATTTGCGAAAAGTGACATGTTATCTCTCCCTTTCTTTCTCTCTTTCTCTCTTTCTCCAAAATATGCACCTCTGATCCAAAAAAAGCATCTTTTCAAACTGTTTAGCAGTTCCCCATTCAAAATGAGGTATTTCAGTGAACGGGGACAATGACTGCTGGTAGAGCATCGGGATCAAAAGTGATCAGTCATTAACCATCAGCTTTTGGAGTAATGGAAAGATCCTTGGTTGATACCGGTGTATGAGCTTGAAAATACTCTGTTATTGAGCAGAGTAAGGATTATGCTTTCTTATGTGGCCTTGATGAACAAGGTGAAATTGTTTCAAATGGGTACCTTGGTATAGATACAGCTTCTCTCTAAATTTTTCCAGGTTTAGACAGGTTTGACAGCATTAACTCTGGCATGGCTTTGGATTTCGTCTGATGTAGTAAGACCCTTTCCTTCTTCAAAATAATTCATAATATTCAACAAATCACTGTGTAATCTGGCAACAGAAGCTGATACCACATAGAACAGAGATAACAAGGGGTTCAGTGCAGAACGCAAGTCATATCCCTTTCCTTGCAGTGCTACAGGCACACACACACAGAGAAAATGATCTGAAAGTTGGGTCCAGATCCTGTAATTCATAACCCACTGCAGGTTATTTAAATCTTCCATCTACAGGCTTTAATGATATCCAAATGTTATTCTTTAACCAAAACTCACCTAGAATCATGACCGTTTCCCACCTCAACTGTTGAAGTGGCTCCTTGGTCACCCAATATCAATTCTTATCTTTCTGTTTCCTGGATAGATCAGCAACAGTCACAGTGAGAAATTACAAGCCTTTCAACTGCGTGCAACAAGGACAGCAGTCTCCAGATCCTCCTTTTCTCTTCAAATGCACAAACATGAAAGCTAATGGAGAGATGAAGGTGAAATTGCTCTGTCATTTACAGCTCACTATTGTATCTGGAAATGTCTTTTGCTCTTTAAGTACCCTTTTATAAATCAGTGTAAGTACTCTCCAGCTAGAAATGTGTACTGTTACAAAACACATACAGTAATTTTCAGAGGAAAGAGTAATGGGGTAAAATATTTGCATTTTTCCTTTTTATCATGCTTTTTCTTACCTACCTTGGTCATTTCTTTCCAATCTGGAACACCAAAGTATAAAAAAACTACAAGTTTGTAGAAACAGTCCTTAGAAATCAACACTTCAATACAGATAAGTCACAAAATGCTTCTTTCTTTCCTCCTTCAGGAAAAGGAAGACAGTAAGTATACAATGTCTTTCTAGTTCCTCATACCATGAGAACAGACAAGAAGCTGCTCAAACTGTGGAGAAAGTGGTCAGGACCAGGTTATTGCATTTTCAAAGACTGCTTGAAAATCTTTCTCACTCTCCACACTCCTAAATGGAGAAAGGCATCTGCTTCAAACCCTGCTACATAAGCACCTGAATACTCAAGATCCCAGCTGAGACTCATCCTGTACTCACCTGTATTTGTATATTCTTACTGACTTGCAAGCAAGCATCTCCCATATTTGAGCAAGAATATGGCTTCTCTGCACATTTCTGACACCGGTGAAATACAAACTGCCATGCATGCCAAAGAATTTGTATCAATTCCATTAATTTCTTCACACGTACAAGATAAAGGTAATGGGCAGCTTTAGAAATTATGAACCTCCAACTCTTAAGATCGGAGTTTTCCAGTGAGAGAGGCAAGCATGTCTCTGCACAATACCTCGCTGGCCTAAACACATGAAATCCTCAGGAATGGATATGTCTCCATCTATGGAGTGCAAAAAGACCATCACCACACTACAGCACCGAGTAGTAAGGATCTGCAATGTTCCTTTTTACTGTTTGACCACTCCCCAGAGTTTTGAGATTTGTCACTGTGACCATGGTGTAAGTTCATGTAGATCTTCTGCTCTGCTTTTGCACGAGCTCTGGGTCTGGCCCAGGGATCAGTACTGGGACATGATTAGGGACATGGGAGTAAAAAGCAACAGACAATTTTATCTCCACAGAACATAACAGTCTTCAGCTGTTCAGCCAGCTGCAAGGAAATTATTTGTAATTGCATAGGATTTCAGCACAGACCAAGCATTTGTCATGTCCCTCAAGTGCATCATTATAAGAAGTCTCAGTGTCTCTTTTCTAATACAAATCTAAGCAGCTGGACAAGTGAGCAGGACCTTGCTGGAAACTGTAAATGTTTATGAATGTATGAACAGACAGGAAGACCCTCCAGTTTCCACACTGGCTGGAAAACGCTTGATACCTCTACCCCCAGATCTCACAAACCACGTGACAACAGTTAGGTCCATGGTGGACAGAAGCTATGTGAAACTTAAAATAAGCACAGGGAGCCCAATTTCCTCCAGTAGAAATTAATATAATTATGTTGACTTTAAAAATATTTACTTTAGCTGAGCAATTTGCCCTACTCTAATCTTGTTAATTATTTTTTAATTATATAAAGCAATACAAAATGAAAAGCAAGATACCATCACAACCTTGTTAACTTTAAACTAAAATGTTCATGATCATGGGAAAACTAATCCTAGAGATGTTTTCTGGATTACCAGGGTTCCATATCAGCCCAACAAATATATTTCCAACCCAGTTTGAATAGGGATCACTAGAATGCCCGTAACACACCCCAAAATCTTCATTAGCTGTAACTTCTAGCTATTTGATACAGTTTTGTCACATTTCAGAGACATTTTGTCTTTCCGATTATCTGGTTTACAGTAGTGGACCTTGTACAGTGGTATTGCATGGGAGAGACTGGAGGGGAGGTGGTGTCACGTGGTGCCTGGAAGAGAAAACACAAAACATTAATCAGCAAACTGTGCCCTTCCCTGGGAGGCTTGTGCTGACCCGTCTGCACTGGAAATGCCACTGAGGCCCACTGAGCCACTAGGATGTTAGCACATTATTAGAAATTAAAAGATTCCATCTTGCCATTTCATCTTGGTTCTGACTTTCATTTTAAATTATTTTGTCTCTTGTGCCCTGTTAAATTGATTTGTTATGCTAAATTTGTGCCAAATAAATAATGAGCTTCCTAATTAGCTTATGCTGAAGCAAGGCAAGGATGAAATTATACCCATCTTAGTGCCTGGGGCCCTATGAAAAAAACACACTGAAGATACTAGAAACTGTGCAACTCTTTAACACATTAGTTGCTACCATGTTATTTCCAGTTCTTTCATGCTGTAGGGAAACAGTTGCCTTAAACGCTTCTGAGAGCACAAAGCGTAGCTCTCATCACAGCAGTCTTACAAATAGCTGCAAAGTACAGATGAAAATTCTGGTAAGTACTGGAAGAAAAACGTGCATTCACATATATCTCATGGACAAAGACTGAAAAACCCCTCACAATTAACAATTACTACTTTATTTTATTTTTACCCTAAATAATCCATAACCTAAGCCAACAGGCAGAAGTAACATAGGAACTCTGACATCTTTTCAAGCTGTGAAGGGGATCTGAGTTTCTACCCCAGCTTTGAAATAGGGTCTCAGCGTACAGCACGTAAATGCACTGGAAAATTTTGCCTAAAAAGATCAAGAGGTAATCTCTGCCTTCACCTAAGCCAATGGCAAAATCCTTGTTAGCTACAATCAGCTCAGTCTTCAGCCCTAAGCTGAAGATCCTGTAGATCACCTGACAGAGTGAGAACCAAAACGAAGACTCCTGTATGACTGTCTGCTGTCCTAAGCAAACCAATACTTGTCATCATGGCTGTTCATATTGTTATCACTAGTATTACTACTTTCCACTATTATTATTACTGCTAGAATTGTTAATATTACTGCTAGGGTTGACTTCCTAACAGATTACTTCTCTTTCCAGACAACTTTTAGTATTTTCACATCATAATATTTCTGACTAGATGTACATACATCTTCTGGCGCTCTTTTCAAACATTGTATTTAACGAGACATTCAGGAACAACATAAATTTTTGTCAGGAGTTAGATGCTGAAAATACTGCAGATGAGGCAAAATAAGTGCCAGCAACTTTAATAACTAACCAAGAAATACATCTAATCTATCAGCCATGACAAGTAGTTTCTTCCTGCATGGGAGAAGTCTCCTGGAACTACGTTATGAAATGTAATTAGACACATGCATTAACTCTTTTGTGAAGAAAGATAAATACTTCTTAGATGCTAGTGTTCACTGTGAGATAAATAACCATATGACATAGTTAGCAGCAGAAAGAAGGAGCTCTTCACCAGATTTAGCTAAAAGTTAGCGATGTCTCACTAGCAGAAAGAAGGCTTCATATTTGAACATCTCTATTTGCACTGGATGAAATGAAGAGATAAGCAAAAGTTGTCTTCCTAGACAGTAAATACTTTAGTATGAAACTATGAATCTAAGAAGCAAGAATTGCCTTACTAGCCAAGACCAAAGGCCCATCTAGTTCAGTGTCACATCTCCAACACAGGCTAGAAAGATGCATTAGGGTAAAGAGTAAAAGAATCAAGGCATGTGGTTTAGAGTGGATATTAGGAAAAATTTCTTCACCAAAAGAGTTCTCAAGCAGTGGAACAGGCTGCCCAGGGAAGTAGTTGAGGTATCCCTGGAGGTATGTAAAAGATGTGTAGATGTGGTGCCTGGGGATATGATTTAGTGGTGGACTTGACACTGTTAGGTTTACGGTTGGACTCAATGATCTTGACAGTGGTTTCCAACCTAAACAATTCTATGATTCTATAATTTGCAATGGTGGATCAGCCAGGAGTAATGGACATTTTTCCCCTGTCGTACTGAGGCATGATATGTCAAAATGTGCAATCCTATCTGGAGCTGCTCCTTGAGGAGTCCTGCCTGATGTCATTAACTCTCTCATTTAGTGGGATCAAGGAAGTTCATTTAAGAATATATTACTTACCAGTGACAGATCTAAGAGTTAAATGCAGCACAATCTATCAAATATACATGCATATATATGTGTATATATATAGCAATGTCACTCAGCCAAGAAATCTCAACAGCTTCCAGTTTCCTCTTATGCATCTAATGTTGTTGCTGCATAATAGAAACATGTTTTGAAACTGTTCTGATTTCTGCTGGGTTATAATTAATTTTCTTCTCAGTAGCTGGTACAGTGCTGTGCTTCGGATTTAGTATGAGAATAATGTTGATAACACACTGATGTTTCAGTTGTTGCTAAGTAGTGCTTACCCTAAATCAAGGACTTTTCAGTTCCCCATGCTCTGCCTGTGAGCAGGTGCACAAGAAGCTGGGAGGGAGCAGAGCCAGCACAGCTGACCCCAACTGACCAAAGGGATATTCCATACCATAGAATTCCTGCTCAGCATATACACTGGTTAGTCCAGGGCCAGCTGATTGCTGCTCAGGGACTGGCTGGGCATCAATCAGTAGGTGGTGAGTGACTGCTTTGTGCATCACTTTTTTTCCTTGAGTTTCGTTCCTTTCTCTCTTTTTTTGTCTCCCTTTTCAGTAAGTAGTAGTAGCAGTAGTAGATTTTATTTTATTTCAATTATTAAACTGTTCTTATCTCAGCCCATGGGTTTTACCTTTTTCCCAATTCTCCCAATCCCACTGGGAGAGTGGGGAGTGAGCAAGCTGGCTGACTGGTACTTGGCTGCTGGCTGGGGTTAAACCATGACATAAATATAATTGAACAGGTGTGGTTTATGCTTTGTCAAGATAGAAAAGTGCTGTAGACTGTGATCACAGCACAGCAGGTGCAATGGCAAACTGAAAAAGTTTATACATGTATTGATTCTATGACACAAAGAAGTTCTTTGTGGCACCATTTTCCCTAATGGATTTGTTATTACTTTTAAGAAAAAAATCCCAGACAACATGTCTAGATGGTGAAATTAGCGTTCTCAAAACAAAAGGATTGAAAACAGGTCTCATCACAAAAATATAAATTACATCACAACAAATATTCAACATGTGGTCTTGAGAAATGAAGTAGCTCCAGGAAGACGATCACTAAGACTTTGTGTTCAGTTGAAGAAAGATGAACTGTAAATCTGTATAAACTAACTTATTTTAACTCAACATGTGTTCATATGTTTGCTGTAATGGTAATGTGTAATGTGATTTAGAAACAAAATTGGTATCATTTACAAGTGGGTGCTATCTAGGCTGCTTTGCTGTTACCAACCTGATACAAGAGGAGTCCACTTTTCTCAAGTACTTGTGTCACAGCCAAGTCATTTTTCTTATGGTATTTGAGTTTTTTTGTTTCAGGACATAATTTGGACAGTGACTGGGAATGGATAAGAGGGGGTGTCTTGGGGTTTAACCCTGGCCGGGCAACCCAGCACCATGCAGCTGCTCGCTCACCCAGAGGGATGAGGAGGATAATTTGAAAGGAATGTAAAACTCGAGGGCTGAGATAAGAACAATTTAATAGGTAAAGCAAAAGCCAGGCACCCAAGCAAAGCAGAGCAAGGAATCCATTCACCACTCCCCATGGGCAGGCAGGTGTTCGGCCATCCCCAGGGAAGCCGGGCTCCATCACTCATAATGGTTACTTGGGAAGACAAATGCCATAATGCCAGATGTCCCCCCCTTCCTTCTTCTTCCCCCAGTTTATATACTCAGCATGGCGTCACATGGTATGGAATATCCCTTTGGCTAGTTTGGGTCCTGGCTGTGGCCTCTCCCAGTTTCCCGTGCCCCTCCAGCCCTCTCACTGACAGGGCCTGAGAAACTGAAAAGTCCATGATTTCACATAAACATCACCCAGCAACAAATAAGTTGTAACCCAGTAACAACTGATGTAAACATCAGTGTGCTGTCAGCATTGCTCTCACACCAAATCCAAAACACAGCACTGCACCAGCTACTAGGAAGAAAATTAACTCTATCCCAGCTGAAACCAGGACGCAGTGAAACAGAGGACTACAGGGAAGGTAACTTACCACTGAAGAACCAGGTGTATAGAAATAGAAACAGAGATAGAATAAGGTCAGCTGTAAAGATTTAGTTGGGTCCCTCAGTGTGCAGAGCTGTTTGGCTGATAGACAAGGACTATGTAATGGGACAGATGGCCATAGGTGTAACAGAGAGGTTTCTTCATATATACCATTAAATGCTGCCTTGAAGAGTTGAATTCCAGATCTTGTATCTACCTCACAGTTCTTGCATAACAGGAGACAATTTGCTTCAATATTTTTCGGATCACTAAGTTATGATACATTTTCTCAAGTGACACTGAGCAAGGGCAAATGTAGACCTGAGACCTCAGAGCTGCAGCTGAAGGCAATGAGAACTGGGTTTTGACATCTTCAAGTGACGTAGGGTGGTGAACCACTTGGCATCACCAAACATTCTAACAGACATATTTTTCTGGTTGCTCTTAAAATCGCCCTTTCATCAGCAAAACAGGTACAAATACTCCTTTTAATTCACAGAAATATATGAAGTCTTGTGTTTAAGGCAATCAGACATTACAGTGACAAGCATCTTTAAAAAGCCTGTGAAGAAATAAATTACTCAAACAAGAACATAATTACTTAAAGGACTAGGGTTTGAAGTGTGTATGATAAAGGAAGATAAAATATATGTCAAATAACTGCTCACATAATCAAGCACCGAACAGGCATGGGTCACATTGGAGAAAAACAAGTGTGCACATAATTCCAGTATCAGAAGATATGAAGTGGCAGCTGAAATGAGTTTGGAGACATAATTCTGACACTCTGTACTGTTTAAGTGTTTGGCTTTGGAACCCTCTAATCATGTTCTTTTATCACCAAAGGTAGAGTGAGTTCATTTTTTAAATCAACAGAAAGACACTATTCAAAATAAGAATACAGTTTGTCACTAATTAGACATAAAACTACCTTGCTCTCAGGAAACGTTCATGAAGCTCTTCAGGTGCCTCGCAGATAATCTCAAAATACTTCATAATAACACCAGGCTGTCTAAACACAAAATCACCTCACCTCAGCTCAAGAGGTGAGATTTGCAAAGAGAACGTAGTAAATGTTTCTGCTGCTCTGTTGAGCTGCTTGTGTGTCTTCTGTGAATAAATGGAAACTTCTTCCTGCTCCAGGATGCTCTCCGAACCACTGTCTTATGTGCAGGGTCATATTTTAAACAAAATATTGGAAAACTGGCAAGCAAAACTGGCTACACTTTGTAAAAGCTAAACTTGTCTGTTTCTGACATGCAGTTTAGGTTAAGACACACTAACAGATGATGAAACACATTTGGCTTTCTTTTTAAAGTTATATTCTCCTTTCCCTCTTTCAGCTCTTTTGGAAGCAGTAAACAACACTTTCAGTATCTAGAAGTGACATGCAGCCTTTGAGGATGCTGCATTCAAGGCAAGGCTGCTGACATTTCACTTGAGTTCAGGTGAACCCCTGCCCCCAGGCAGAATGAGATTTTATAGAAACTTTCAGTTGTAACCAAGAGCCTGCACCAATGTGTCCTCCACACACCACCAGTCGTCACCGTTGCCGCATGACCAGACTCTTCACAGACTATCCTTCAGCCACCTGCATCACCATTGCTCCCACTATTAGCTGAAAGAAGCTGGTGCCCATCTCAGCTGGGAGTGCTCATCCTCCAAATCAGCAGAGGAGGATAGTGATTTGGAGAGACAGTGGATGGGGTTTTTTTTGTTTTGTTTTCTGGCTGTTTGAATAGCGGCTCATTTTCTTGGAGGGTAGCTAACTGTAACAACAGTAAAAGGGCTGCAGAATTTAACCTGAGTCTATTTTTTCCCCCTCATTTCTTATACAATTTCCATCATTGGAAAAGCTTTTGGCTTTGTGCTCTCTAACACACAATCTACAGAAAGTTCTGTTGTGAAGTAAAGAACGGGACAGGGGAAAGCCAGTCAGCTAGAACAGGAGCTTTCTAATTTCTTTTGTGAACTACATCAGCTTTGTGTACATTGCTGTGTCAGGAGGGCCATGATGTCTGAGGGGATCAGTACTAGGTTAAGGTGAAAAAATGGAAGGCTCAGACCTAAGGGCTGTTGTACAGATACTCACAGTCTGTTGGAAAGGAAAACAAATTTGTTTGGATCTTGGCACAGGGTGATGCTCATGTCGGGAACCAAATCTTCCAAATAGTGTGGTAACTTGCTGTCTGGATGGTGGTGAGTGTCTCCGCTGCAAGAGTCCTTACAGTAAATCTTGAGCTGGATGGTGTGAGAGTTCACATACCTCCACCCTTCTTAGTCCTTATAGCCCAGCTGGCTGTAGTACTATGTGACCACTCAAGCACATGCATAATCCATCACTATGTATTATATTAACCAGATACAAGAAGTCTTAAATATCTTACCAATGTACAAAAGACTGCATTTCATGACCCCTTCTGCATGAATAGCTTAAAATGCCTATTTGCAGCTGTATATTTGACCAGTTCTGCAGCCAGCACTGCCTAGGGTAGTCTTTAGAAGGAGGGGTCACATTGTTCAGCCAGGATATTCGATAGTACGTTTAAGCATATGAATTGGTTACAACCAAGAAGGTTCCTGCACCGTATAGTTAAATACTTAATTGTGAAGGTGGCCGGGAGTTAAGTCCATCACCTGGTTCCAAAGGGCTCCATCATCTGCAGCCAGATGTTGTTATTCTTCCTTCTGATGACCGCTAGCTGGGGAGCTCCTGGATCACCCCTGAATTAATGATTCAGGAGCACTGGTTTCACACACAGCCACAGTCCTATTACCAGCTGTGCTATGGTAGTTGGGTAGGATGGATTTGTTTTACCTCCAGAAAGATTCAAGTTCTGGTTGTCACTTAAAAAATATCCACTCCCCATATTCAAACCATAGAACGTGAGAAGTTCCTGATTATAGCCAATATGTTACTTTCTGTGGGCTACATCCTTTTATCCTTTTTCCCATGTGGGCCATCAGGTTGTAATAGTCATAAAACAATCTCCACTACTAGCCCATAGCAGAGCATCGCAAATGCTCTGAGCAGACACAGACACAAGTGTGGTGGTGTGCTCCCCCCCACCCCCACCCTGACCTTTGTTTCCAATGCTCAGGTGCTAAACATCTGGGCCAGTCAAAATGGATGTATCTGGTCATGATGGCTGTATCCAGACTCAAAGTGGATTTGGGGGAGACAGATAATGACGTGATAGCCAATGACTAATGTGAACAATGCACCCACATAACTGTGCTGGTCAAGGCTCAACTCAAGCTAAGTTTGAAAGAAACTCAGTTCTGAGATCAGCATGCAAATATGAACATGAGTCAATTATCTGACTCCACAAACAGCAGACAGCCCCAGAGCTCAGTGAGCTCTCCTGCATGGCAGTGGGCTGCATGGCAGGATCTCCCCTTGAGGAGGGATGCCTCTCAAGGTTACTCCTCAAGGCTGAGAGATTCCTTGCCGCAACAGATTCCCTGTAAGTGATTAATAACATGCTGAACTTTGAAATCTTAGCTAAGTGGTATAAAGGATCAATTGCGCACATATAACCTTTTAGACATAAACCATTGACAAAGTCTGGAACTGTTTGGATCTAACCACACCTAAACTCCCCTCTAAGAAGGGGTTTAGGATGCAAGGAGGTCCTTTCTGAACCTCATGACTCAACGGGAGGGTCTGCTTGACAGTAACAGTTTTGTCTGACCCTGTCCTCTCTGCAGTAAGTAATCAAGCATACCTTGCCATTGAGCCTCGTTAAACCACTGTCACATTTACTATCAAACTTTGTTAAATCTCTGTTTCATACCAATAAACGTATTGCTATCTCTCTCTTACAAGTGAAGTGCATCAACAGATCGTGGGAGGGAATTGTCAGGTAGGAAGTAACTGGTTTGCACAGGGGCTGATGCTGAAAATGCAGCAACAGGCTTAACTGAAGTCTGCTGCTGCTCCACTATCTGACAACTTTTACTGCACATGTCATCTTAGTATGAAGCAGGTATGGGGTTTTGCACAAGAAAAAAAATCACTTTTGGGTGTGCAAAAGTATACTTCACTGCCAAGACAAGATTGCTTAAACTATCTGCACTGAAAGATGGTTCACATTTGCTAAGAGAACTTTTACCTTGACAGGAGAAATGAAAATTCAAAACACAGTTTTCCTGCTGACTAAATTCAGCTTTATATGCCAAATAAACATCTGACCTTAATAGTCTACATGCAGTGCATGCAACAAAGGAAAGAAGGTGCTTTTTTATCCAGTGTTAGGGTTACTTCTAATATTCCACTTTCCAAGCAAAGCATTAATGTTGCCCACTTTTGCTGCCCAGTGGTAAGAAACCCGACGCAGGGCTCTTAGTCAAGAACTGTAGCTACTCTGTAGTGCTGGACTAGCAGTACAAAAGTTTGTCAGTCATCTCCTCAGTTTGCCACAGAATCATGAATCAGGCCTCTGTAAAAATTTGTTCATTGCTAAATCTTCTTCAAACAAGTCTTGCCAGTTTTTCATTTGCTGTGCAAGGCCTCAAGAAAAAAAGACCTGTAAGGCAACAAATTTGTGAAAAGGAGAAGCCTGTTAATGTGAAAGCTGGCAAAAAGCATAATGTGTTTGTTTACCGCAGGGGCAGACTACATACTGTCTACTAGTTGAAGGTAAATGGGTCTAAAAGGTACCAAGAAAATAATCAATGTCTACGCATCAGATATCATGAAATGAGAGGAAGCAAGAGCTAGACAGGGGGAGAAAAAAGCAAAGGGATGTTGGCATACATCTGCAAGCTCATTTGGTTTCCACAGATCACTTTTCAAATAGCCTATGATCTCTCCCATGCAGCAAGAAAAACCCTCACAAGCTCTGCTGGTAAGGAGTGGGGTGACATAGTTTTGCAGGCATAGCATAAAGGAGGCTGTAAGGATACCCCATACCAAACCTACCATGTGCTTCTGCTCCCTGCAGAGCCTCACCCAGATGCTTTCCCAGCAGGGACTGTTTTCTTTTTCTAGTCCTTGAATGACATTACGTGAGACTGGATCTGGAGGTGTCAGCACGATGAGGATTTTTACTGGGAAAATAAAAAATGGTATGTCCTTTCCCAAAGTGGTGGCAAACTGAATAGCCCAAAGAAGTTAGCAATGGAGAGGAGCTCAGTGTATGATATCTATTTGCTAAGTGGAATACCAGACAGACTGAGAAGTTTCTTTAAGATACTGCAGAATATCTGCAAAACATAAGAATTTCGTATCAAACTGAGTCTCAATCAAGTTTTTCACTCTCCTCACAATGTCAGAGTGGGACAAAATCTGGCATGCTGAAAGAAATCCTGTTTGCAAAAATACCAGGGGAAGAGCTAGCTTTTCAAATCCCTTTCTCCTCCCTATTTTATGAGAAAATCTGCTTTCCAGATGAGCACCTGGAATTTGCATGAATCACATTCACATGCAATGACAGTCATTAAAAAGGTCTAATCATTATGCTGACTGTATTCAATAAGTTGTGAGGGTTACCTGCTCCTGGAGTGTTTCCTCTCCAGTGATTCCTTTTTTCCTTTCATTAAGTGCCACTACTATTTTATTTTCTCAGTCCCAGGGAAAAGGTGTACAGAATTAAAGTGTTAGATGAAAAGCTTTCATTCTGGTAAGTGCTTAAGGGGAAGCTTGCATAAACACCAAGAGAAAATAGAAATAACTAATTTCCATTCCTTTATTTCTGAGGAGTGACTGATTTCTTTGTCAACAGCTTAACAAGGCTGGACCAGAAGCTGTCCCTCAAATGAATAATAATGAGAAAAGAATGTTATTTGAGGTGCCTATTTAATTCTGAGTTATGTATTGGCCTTTGCTTTAGATCAAATGGCTTTTACACTAAAATAAAACAAAAGCTTGGCCCAAACCAGTCAGTAGAAAAGTCCTAGCTTTGGGTCCAGCCTTAAAAGGACCATCCTTTTAGCAGGAATGATGAAAATAGGCTGCTGCTTTTTTTCTGTCTCATTAACTTTTCTTATCATCACCATTTTCACTTTAAACTTTTCTTCTGTCTTCTAGTAATGACTTTAAAGACGTGCAGTATAGCATTTGCTGTCATAAAGACCTGTGACTCTGCTGGTAAATCAGTGCAGAAATTAGTAACATGTAGCATTAGAGTTGGTATGAACGCTGTTTCTGCCAGGTAGGTGCTCTTGATGACCCCACAGGCCAAACAGTCCATCAGCAGAAGACCCTGCAGTCCTCACACCACCAGGATGTCTAGAAGGCTGTGACATACCACTTATACCTCTTTTTTTCTGTTAAACCAACAGGAAAAGGCTATAGACATACCTCTCAAATATATATATTTCAAACAAGTGTAAAGAGTGAATGAACAGCAACCTGACCCAAGATTTATGAAAGGTGAAGTAAGCATGAACTTAGGCACAAGATTACCTCATTGCAGCTGATATTTCCTATGGGATATGAAAAACCTGTCCAAAAAGCTGGTTTGTTGTTACCAGCCAAGAGGTACCCAAAAGATGCAGATGGCATCCCTCATCCTTGTCCTTCACACAAGTACCCTAGTCAGACCACCTGAATGCATAGATCTTGGCACTTTGTGAGTGTGAGAGCCTGAGAGGCTAAAATCAACTGCTTAAAGATTTTGTATAATAAAATCAGCTTACTCTTCCTTAAGAACATGCAATAAATTTTGTGACACTAATTTTGCACTGAAGTTCTGATCATAGAAGGGAAGAATGCAAAGCATCTTCTAGAGGTGAAAACATCCAAGGGATTATTGCGATAAGGACAAACTTACAGTGGCTACTATGAATCACAGAAACTCAAGCTTCAGAATCCGAGGCACAGGTGATCAAGGGAGTGAACCCATAGCAACTGAAGCCGTCAGGGCCCTGTCCTAGAAATAAAAGACATCTTTTTCTTCTAAAAATATGAAACTGTAGGGGACATAACAAGATGGGAAATAAACCCTCACAGTCACCCATATGGACAAATGCCACGCATAGTTTGCCTCAGACAAGAAAAGTTATTTGGCTGTAAAGATGATGGGTGTCTGGAGGGCCACCCCAGGACAGTGGTACCTCCTCTGAGTCTCAGCAAGAGGCTCCATTTCCTTCTTCTTCTGGTTTTACCTGCCTGACTCTGAGGACCAGATTGCAACAGGACAATGTGAGAGGTACAGAGCAAAACGGTGCATGACATACAGAGCAACTGTCCCAGAATCAAGAGCTAAATGTAAAAAATACAACCAAAAAGATCATGACAGCTTTTCTGAAGGATGAGTAAGAGCTTCCTTTTGACTACCTAAATAACACATATGATATCATGCAAGGAAGGAAACCCAGCAAAAATGAGATCTAAGTCACAACTAAGGTCGCCAAAGAGTAGACTGAGGTGACAGACAGTCTGAACCTGTGAAGTGGCAACACTGACCCTCTTTGCTTGTACTTAAGGTCCCTTCAAATACTTCTGCTGGGTTTTTTTTCTGCAAAATTATTTATTTTGAGGTAAAATACATTATATGTCTATTTGTTTATGTGTTTGTTTTTTACAACTCATCAGTTTTATAAACTCTCTGTTGTCTGTCTGTTTCCTTCCTTTGAACTACAATAGATCAGATGAGATTAGTTGCTTAGCAACTTTTCAGTGGCAGAATCTATTTTGGAGAATTTGCAACACTCATACTAGAGGTCAGAAAAATTTATAATATCATAAGCCAACCAGAAAATGTGTTTCAATAACAAAGATTTCTTACAAGGCTTTTATTTCAGTGAGAGAGGATTACACCTTGCCACCAGAATATTCTTCTGGCAAAGGATAATGTATATTTAAAATGGAGAAATAGGAGGGCAAGAAAATACAGGTAGATTTGGATGAAATAATATTATACCTTTCTCAAGTGTATTCCATTTCTTCCTGCACTGCAGCTGTACACTCCGCTCCTAAATAGGTTGTACTGCTGTATTTGCAGAAAGGATAAACAGAATTAAACCTCTAGCTTTAGGTGAAGGTCTAATAAATATTGTTTCCTACCTGCTAATAACTTAAAGGGAGGCTAACATATAATGGCACAGTTAAATGATTGAATGTATTCAGGGAATATGGCATCTGTCACAAAATACCTTGTACAGTTCTGAGGATACTGTAGATCGTTTGAAAACAAATTCCCTCAGATGGCAGAAAAGATGGTGTCACTTCTGTGATCTTTCCCAATTTAGAAAATGTTCTCAAATGTAAGTGTGTCCCACACGCAGTGGGTCCCACCTGGATTCTTCAAACCTGGAGATGAACAGCAGCATTTCTGAGCTGTTTTGCTTGCTTTGGGTTTTTCTTTTTTAATGCTTACATTAATAGTCTTGGGTTCTCTACACTTAACAAAATGAGTTAACACTTGACTGGGTCTCAGCAGCACCCAAGATGTAAGCATATAATACAAAACAGAAGTGCTTTATGTACTGGTATTTAGCATATAAAGTATATGTTTTAGAAATGTGCTATTTCTACCCTGCTCTAAGTGTCTGTATGGAACTTATATGCAGTGCTTCCCCTTTAGGACTTTAGAGAGAACTAAATACTAAAACAAAAACAACAAAAAATGCAGGCTTTGTTTTAAAAGAGAATTTTCCCAAGTGAAAAGTACAAAGCCTGCCCTAAGAGTTTTCAGTGACCTTTTCTGCTGAATATATCAATGGTAGGCTGCATTCTGGACTCTTCTGGAGTTAGTCTGTTTGCCAAGAGCCTTTCCTTCCATATTTTAAACCAAATACAAGCCCCCACAGCATGCATTTGCCTCTTCATGAAAAGCCTTTTCCTTAAAGCAGGTAGGTAAATGACTCATGCAATGACCTCTCAGCACTTTTAACACTTGCATGGAGCTGTTTTACTTGGACCTTTTGTTTGGATATGTGCATCCAGAACGGTTATCTTCGGGCAGGAAAGGATGCATGTTAACAGAAAATCTGAATACTACAGGCAAAGTTTAGGAAAACTGTTGCTAGTGAAACCAGATATGCTCAGCACAAACTAAAAAATCTCATGCACTTTTTTGACAATTAAAAAACCCCAAACATTTAGGAGGTTACGTTTCAATATTTCCTATTTGCTATAAAATCCTGAAAACTCTGGAAGATATTCAGTTCCCAGCTAACTTTACACTGTTCATTTTCCAACGCTTCCTGCTTTACATAATCATTTCCCTTGGGTCAAACAGTTTAATGCCTTTTTTGGACTAACATGAATGACTACACGAGACCTGAAGTAAGGGAGAAGACAATCCGTTCCCTTTCCTCTTGTTAGTTCCAATATTATCTGAGAAACTTGATTTAAGGAAGGAGAGGGAACATAGCTGCATTAATAAAATGGTCAGATAAAGCCACCGGGTGTTGTTTGTCTGCTAACAGGGTATTGAGTAGCAAGAGAGAAAAATGAGGTTTGGAGATAATTAATTTCCAGGGATAGCACACTACTTATGAATAATAGAATTTACCCCATCTCTCAGGCAGCATTTTAGATTGAGATTTACATTATTCAAGGTTTTTCGAGGGAGAGTTCATAGTAATTTTTCAGTGAGAAAACTAGTAATTTCTTCAAAGTAATCACTCATAAGAATAAAATCCCCACTTTGATGTTTCACCATTTTAAGTTTAGCTAGCTTTTTGATGACTATTATAACAGAATAAAATAATATGACTGTTGCATAGTATTAGTGCATTGGCTAGATAGCAAATGCTCTATTTAATGTTCCAGTGCAGTTTCACATCCTTAAAAATTAATGAAACATTCATCTTTGCAAGTGGAGCTTTCCATGCAGAATGTCACAATTACAGTTTTTGAAAAACTGAGCTAGTTTTCATCTACTGCTTTCAAGTCAGCTAAAGGTGACTCTTACCTTTCCTTCCATTACAGAAGAAAAATTTAAATACACTGCAGAGGTCTTAATAGTGGGCCAATGCCCCTGAGAGATCTGACAACAGAACTGCACTTCAGCTGCAGGCTTCATGTGCTGGTGGCATACAGGCTGTATAGACCTTGAGGAGCAAGTATGTCAGGAAAATGGGAAAGAGCTGCAACCTTCCTATCAGGCACTACTAGACAAAAACCTACACTGTCACCTTGAAAACCATTCAGGTCATGCCAAGTCCACCTGATGCAGCTGGTGAAGGACTCGGTCTGCAGACGCTCCAATCTGGCAGGAGGTGATCCAGGTGCCTTCCGAGAACTGCATTAAACCAATGAGCATAAGTTGTAGCTGAGCAGAAAAGCTGCACAACAAAAAGCATTTGCACCAGCTTGAAATGATCTGCACTGGACTGTATAGAGAAGGGGAGCTTCAGGATCTTCAGGCACAAAGTATATGTGACGTCCTCAGAAACAGACAGGTTCATAAACTGGGAGAGGTGGAAATAGGACAGTGTGAGGTTTCTTATCCTTACTCTAATGTCATTATTTTCTTCAATCTCTTCAGTTCCTGTCTAATGCAATAAGTGTAAATTGCCAATGATAAAAATGCTCAGGAGGTGCCTTATGTGATTCCATAGGCAAACAGCTAGGGTATTTAGTGGTTATGTTGGTGAACAGTTCCTTTCTGTGTCCAAAAAATCTCACTTTCATGCCATCTGTTAGTCACCCTTGCTCAAAATGTGTGTGCAAATAGTCATTTCCCTTCATTCATTTGTCAGAACTTTTCAAAATTACCAACTAAAACAATAAATAAAAGACATTTTAAACTTTCGAGTTGAGGGTTTTTTTCATATGCTTAAATCAAAACCCAAATCTCAAAGCCAATGAGGAGTTTTCTCACACCTAACAAGCTCAGTGTTTGTTGCACTCATGGAGTGTGATTGAACCAGCACATTCAAGCTGCCAGAAGAATAGTGTCACCTGGTAGCTATATGATCATTTCACCTGCTGGAGACAAATTTCTAAACGACTGATCTGGGAAAGCAGTAACCATGCACACCCACACTAAAAAAAAAGCATCTTCTCCAGTAGTTCTCTCAGTCCAGCCCACTGCCTCATTGCAATTGCCACAAATCTAGGCACTTTGGAAATTTGTCCCCCTAAACCACCTCCAAGCACTGTTTTTGTTGTTTGGTTCATGTTTTCGCAAGATGAGGTGAATTCAGCTCAACTTAGCAAATAGTTTTTCTCACACATATGTATTTTCAGCCCATGGTGATTTACCAAAAGAGTGGGCAGACACATTAGCAAATCAAAATAAGAACAGTATGATTTTAGATGCATAAATGAAGGAGAACAAAGTCTTTGAGACTGTCAGTGAGCTGTTATATAGGTGTAGGGTGAGACACTTTTTTCATTATTCACAACCATTCCTGTATTTTTCCAGAGTAGCAAGAACCTGTACCTTTTTTCTGATCACTTGGTGGATGTAAATCAGCATAAGTTCATGGACATAAATGGTGTAATACATGTAGGGGCTGGAGAACCATTGACTTCCCTCTGAACTGCACAGATGATGACACTGACTGTAGTCCTTAGTAGCATTCATGCAAGGCTTTACAAATGGGACAAGAATGAGTTAAAGGGACTTTAAGACAATATTCAGTCAATGAAAAGGAGGCTTTGAATTGACATTAATTGCACTTGTCACAAACAAAAAAAAAGGTGAAAGGAAGAAAACATTGCATAAGCATACAGCAAGAAAATGGTACGGCAGCAGTGTTTTCACCTGGAAAACCTGATTGCATCGTGGTCCCACTCAATGAATGTACAGGGTCAAAGCATGTTGATTGACCCTCAGTATAAGCCTTCATTCAGATTTGGCATAGAATTGTTA
This sequence comes from Falco cherrug, assembly GCF_023634085.1. Lineage (NCBI taxonomy): Eukaryota > Metazoa > Chordata > Aves > Falconiformes > Falconidae > Falco > Falco cherrug. The sequence goes on along the minus strand of NC_073720.1, from coordinate 69,527,630 downwards.
AGGAAATGCATCCAACCCAGAGAAGAAGGCAAAGGCAGACAGATTACCATACAGAAACATGATCAGATCCAGGGCTGTTCTGGACATGGTCAGACTGTTTTGTGAAGTCTGTGCAGCATATAGCACCAGTCTACACCTGGATTACTGAGGTTGCAAGATTCATGCATAGGTCCCAGAAAAAGCATAGTCTGACTATTTTTTATGTCAGCTTGACTCAGGGTAAACAGGATGCCAACTTTAACGTCATTTTGCATTAGTTGATTTCCCAAAAGAAATGAAGTGTCCATGGGTCAGGATAAACTGACCCATGGATCCTTAACTAAAATATTAAAGTCAAATTCAGATTTTTATTTAGAGTTGTGGTAATGCCTGTATAGTTTTTGAGCATACTGAATGCCATGCTAATAGTGTTTTCATCTTAGTAGTTGCACTATTTTGTTTAACTTCTCCAAATGAACTGCAGCAACCAGTGAGGAAAAGGACTATTTCCCAACAGTGGGTTGCTGGCTTGAGAAGTGGTAGAAGTCCTAGACTGCTATAGATATTCTACAGGATCTGGCCTTAGACTTATGGTCCATCGGAGATGTTGGTGATAGAAGCTCCCCATCTCCCCTGAGCAGAAACATAATTAAGAACATGAGGCAGAAAAATAAGACATGTCATTTCTAACATGGGGGAGGTGCAAAGAAGAGGTGGGTGAAGGAAGTGATCCAGATTGGCGTTGCAAGAGAAAACAGAGCTCCATGGGATGGGGTCCTATGTCCTGCCCCCTTGTAAAATTCAAAGTGTTACCAACAAAGTTTTGTAAACCACAAAGTGTTTGAGGATTTTCATTTGTCTGGGGAGTTTTGAGACAGTGGAGAAGGAAAAAAAGAGAACTGACAACTGGCAACTACACAGTTTATTTGTTAGGAGATGGCACACCCTGCATTGCCTGTGAGTAGCACTGCTGTACTGTGAAGGGCTGTGCTGGGACAGATGGTGCACATCTGGAGCCACTGGGCTGAACCAGCTGAATGAGGAGAAACTACAGCAGAACCCAGTTCCCTACTGGGAGCAGAGACCTGTGCTAAGACCAGGAGGTTAAACCAGAAATTGAAATGGGATGATGTTTGAGTCATCTATGCCTTTTAATTGAACAAATATTTCCTTTCAAGACCTATAATGATCTTCATGTCTGAAAGGTTTTGGCATCTACTCCCAATATTTCTCCATTCCCGTAAGCCTGCAGTTCCCACTCAGACAAAATTTCCTGTTTAATAAATTTGAAGGACATGTAATATTTGACCCAGTGCAAACAAATGAAAATAAACTTCCAAGTGTTCAGAGGTAGAGTTTATTTCTATATTTTTCCAAGAGCATTACTGAGGTGCAAAACAGCTTGAAGTCATCACATTGTCACTAGAAAACTATCTTTGCTGTGTTTTGAAGGAGATGGAAGTGGTACACTAATTATCAGCCATCTGTGATGGGAGCCAGGGACTCTGTCTCTCTCTCTCTTCCATTCCTGCTTATATATGTAGACAGATTCAGATCAGAATCCCTGGAGCATCAGCCGAGGGATAAAAGCACACGCAGAAGGTTCCTGTTGTGAGCTGATATGTGTCCCACAAGTGAACATCAGAAAAAAACACTGGCTAATCATCAGCTTTCTTTTGAATATTAAGGACAGCAAAAGAGCAAAAGCCTTCCTGGCTGAGCCTGTGATGCTTACACCGAGTAAACTGTAAAGTCCAGCCATAGCCACATACCCAGCTCTCACACAGCACAACCCTGAAATCTGCTTTGCATCTGCAGAAGCCCACATGGCTTGCACAAGGCTGCCAGCCACGGTGGGCTGCTCAGGCGGCACACACAGATGTTCTCCAGCCCCACGTACGCTGGAGTGGGCATCTGTGGGCCTCGCTGCTTAGACAGCCCTTGTCACCAAAGCAGCGGCCATCCTTCCTGGTAAGTGGGCAAAAATCAGGAGAAACCCAGAAGGATACAGGTCAGTTGAATTTTCCCAGCAGCAGGAGCATCCCTTTGGCAGACACTGCTCCGCCCAGGACTTCTTAATCTCTACAGATTTACCTAAAATAAAAAAAAGTCCTGGGCTCATAAGTCACACACTGAATGTTACCACACTGCCAGAAAGAAAAACTGAAGAAGTTCTCCACTGGAAAATGCCAGACTCTTAGGCTCTAGGGGTTACTTAATGATTTTTCAGTACTCTTTGGAAGAGCTGTCCTAATCTACAAACTCTCTTCCTTCATGCCTCTTTGCCTTTAGGAATAATTTGAGCTGATTTTTTAAGATTATTCCTGATGCAGCTCAACAACATTTGGACAGTGCAAAACTGACTATGACACACACAGCAACTTTCTTTCTTTTGCAGACTAAACAAGCTGAAAAGAATTGCTTCTACAAGATAAGGTAGAAATTACACTGATTGTTTCAATAAAATATTTCCAAACTAATATGTCATTAAAGACTAAACTCCCTGATAGTTTTAAGCCTTTAAATTTTCGTAGGTAATAAAAGGTGTCAGTGATGGGCAATTTTAGGAAAGAAGAATAATGACAGAAGAAATGGGAGAAAGATAGGAGATAATATTAATTTTCTGAATTTGTTTCTCCAGCAAAAAGAAACTCAAAGAAAATCATCAGAGTAGCAGTAAAAGTTTGGAGGGTTTTTTTTCTCCAGCAATAATTTTGTGGTTTGAGGTTTGGGGAAATCATTTTAGTTTCAAGTTCATTGGGAACAGGCTTTCCAACGTAGATTTATCAGATGGTGTAAGAGAAATTGGGGCACCCTCTCCACCTTTTTCCTCCATCAGCATGAGCTACCACAAAACAAACTCCCATGCCGTGTGATGGCTAATACACACAGACACAAACACACTTCTTTCTGCTTCATCTGCTTCCACTCTGGCCCTGAATTCTACTGGAACCAGTGAAGATTCTATCTGGAAAACAGGAAGATTAGATCCACTGGCTTCTGAAACACAGGTGGAACATCAGGCTCCAGGGCACCGTATCAGCATCATGTTGCTAAACAAAACCAAGGAATTTTGGTACGTGGAAAGAAAAAAACAAAACACAAAGAAGCTCTCTGCATTGCTGGAAACTGAAAAATAGTCTCTCTGGGAGTTGTGAGGAATGAAAAGAGATATAGATCTTCCCTAACTTTTTTTCTAAGCTGATTCACTCCTAAGTGGTATAAATTGTCTTGGGATGTGCAATTGCTATCTCTTAAATAGATCTTGCTGTGGATATAATAGGAAACTTTAACTTGCTTCTATAAACAAAATTACAGGTATGAATGCAGAGAGCAGCCTGATATTAGAAACTGGTAATGCCCTACCCTAGTGATACAAATCAGGGTTAATGACATGAAAATCAGTAAAAATCCAGTGACATAAAACAAGTTCAAAGAGTATTGGGATGACTGCAGTTTGAGAGCACTGACATTACCGAGTGCTTAACTTTGACACAGTATTTATTTTTTGTGTTCATTTTCCTCTTGACATTCTTTGTTCCAGAATGAAATTGCTTCTCATAAGAAGAGAAATCCATGGAAAGTTGCAAGCTGTTCCATTTCATGCTTGTCTTAGGCACACCATCCTACCTAGTCATGCCCAGAGTCCTAGGGAGCCATGCTTGCAATTTGCTATGAGATGGCTCATGCTGAGACCATGCCCTGCTGTAAAACTCTGGTTTTGCAGCAGACTGTTCCAGCTCTCAATATAAGTTAAGTAATTCCAGGGTGGGGGAGGGGTGGGGGGGGTGGGGGGGGTGACCTTTGAATTCCAGGCAAATTTAAAGCACACATATAAAAAAAAATTAAAACAAACCACCCAACTTCTTCTTTGTGTGACAACCACTCCCCTTTGATAAATTAACAAGGAAAACAAAAGATCCTCCTTAACTTTTGCATTAACCTCTTTCATCCCCATAACCCAAGCACTGGCTCAGAATTATTTACATTCTTTACTTGGTTTTGCTTCTGTTTCTTGTAACTGCCTCTCCTCTGTTCCCTTACCGAGCTTTCATCTTCCATGTTATTTTCCGAAGAACAATTCTATCCAACAGAAGGGAAGACAAGATTTAGTAACACAAGTAATTATTTCATTGGCCCTCCCTATGGAAGCTTGAATGAAAATATAAAAGGTTGTATGGCAACACAGGAGGGATGAGTTCCAAACCTGCCACTACCTACCAGATAGCTTTAGGGAGGTCAGTTCACCTGTCTGGTCTGTCTCAGCTTTCTGCCTGTAAAAAAAGGAATGAAGACATGTCCCAACTGCCAAAAGATCCTGATTTTTAAAGCGATTTCTGAAACTTGTGCCATCATTCAAGGATGGAAACCAGTGAAGAGAGGTTTTCAGAAACCACTAAATGCTTGCCTGATGGAAAATAATGTCATGTAGTAAATCTCAAAAAAGAACTGGTCGGCTGAGACAGTATTCATCCAGGTCTTTACCACTGAAGTCAGTACCAGTTCTGCCATAGTTTCTATACCAGCCCTCCTGAGATGGTGCTTGTAATAAGGACAACAGCATATAGCTGAATCTGCAGACCTCTCCATAGGATCTTGAAGTATGTTGGAGAAATAGGTAAATAACTCAGATCACTTTAGTTTGGGTTTACTTTCCTATACTACATATGAGAAAATGCAGTGGAAGAGAAGATAAATTCAGGAAGTTATCATTTTGTTCCAAAATATGGGTTCAAAATTGATAGGAAGGACAATTTTTTATCATGTAGAGCTAAAGCTGTAGCATGTTTTTCTGGACAAAACATCTCCTAAGTATTTCAAAGAGTCCTGCCTTTTAAACTTCTGAAAGATGTTTTAAAACATGGAAATTCAGAAACTTGCCAAGAAGCCAGTCAGCCGACTTCATTTCAGCATTGCACACGTTTCACTTCCAGTCTTCCCAAAGACAGGTCAATGTAAAACTGTCATAGGCTCTGATGGATGCGTGCTGTCCTATTCCAGTTGGTCTGCGCCAACCTAAATCCATGCAATTTTGCAACTTAAGCGCCTTACAAAGGCAAATTTTACCAGGCAGTGAAGCACAGCAGAGGTGTCCTGAGCCAGCCTGCAGACTGCAGAAGAGGCACACACAGACAAGGCTGGGCACAGCTGCTCGCAGGGGGAACAAGGGCACAGGCCCTCCAGACACAAAATATGGTAGGAATGTACCAGTATACCAAAACATCACTTATATAGCAATATACCACGTGTAGTTTCCTGGGGAGGGGAGAAATCTCACTCCTGTGAGATGCCCTGCAGTCTCCTCTCTGAGAGCTGAACTTGTCAGATCTATCCAGAGTCTTTCTCCACCAGGAGGTGCAACCATGGTTGACTTGCCAAGCAGAAAGCTATAACCATCTAATGGGGGAGCTGGAGGAAAGGAGAGGTGACAGTGCTGTTTGCACAGCTTAATTGGATGGAATTTTGCCCTCCAGACCTCACATGCCTTTCTGCATCACTGTCACTATGATATGAAGATGCTCTTGAGAGCAGAAGCAAAGCTTTAAGTGTATGTTTATATATATTTTTATATATATATTTAAAATATGTAAGAATCTGTGTGTGACTGGGTAAATTTATTATTAAAAAATGCAACTACATCCCTCAGTCTGAGAGCTTCAGCATATCTAATTTCCCTTCAGAACACACACACAGAGGCAGAGAGCAATGAACATCCCCTGCTGTTAGCTGCTTTTGAAAAAAGCCCCACTTTGCCTTTCAGATGGCTCTTCCTCACAGCAGTATTGCCCTGTAATTTCAAGTCATAAAACTAATACTGAGAGCAAGCTAGAGTAAATACAGCTGCCACCCTTTCCCTCCACCCCCAGCTGTTCCCCCTCTGTCTTTCTGGAGTGAGTCCCTTTAGGGGCTCACCTGTGTATGCCTCATATGCCTTCGCCCTGCCTGACATAGCTGCGGGATTATTTTCTTCAGGCACGCATGAGGGGGGTTCAGAAGAACCGGTGTATTACCTGCATTGCTGGTTTCCATCTCGTGTCAATCACCTGGTTTTGTACACTTGTACATTGAAAAGGCCTTGGCAATGTCCCAATTAAATGATGCAGTCATAGAAAAGGCTTTTGGAGGATCAGGAAGAAACATTACTGTTGAGGAGGTGGAAGGGAAAAATCCTTCAGGTTGGCTGGAGGGGCTATATAAGCGCTTTTGTAGGAGGTCTGGTGTGAAATGCAGGGAATGCAAAGCAAGAAGAAGATAATAGGAATGCTGTATCACTGCCAAGATGCATCCTTCCAGGAGCAGGGAGGAATGGGCAGCATTGCAGTTCTGCAGAGCATGGGTCTGCTTCTTCCCTCTGGCTCCCACTGCTAACACAGCAGCAATGCAGGGAAAGAGGATTACTTACCTGAACGTAGCTCAGCCAACAGCCAGCGAGGAGAACAAAATGAAGGAGAAAATAAGAGGGACTGTGGCTTTATGCAGAGTGACAGAGCAAACCACTAAACCAGGAAGGAGGGAGCAGCTTCCCCACCTGCTCCAAGCAAGTGGGAACCAGTGCTGGTGGATACACCTACATGTTCCCAGTAACACAGCATCAGCTGAAGGCTTGCGGCCAGTGCCTCTGGTGCCTTTGCAGCAAGTGCATGCAGGTGGCCCTGACCTCCAACAAGTCCCTGAATGTCAGGGGACCTGTGAACTGCTGAAACACAATGTCCTCTGGAAGGGGAAAACCCTTTCCAACAAGACCAACTCATGACTCAATGGTCAACATTCTCTAGGAGTGTTCCCCACAATCACCATGTATCACAGGCATCTTCATGTGCTCTCTCAACAGGCAGAGCAATTCAAATCATGAGGGCAAATCTTTGTGGCTTGCTCAAGAGAAAATTGAAATTTTAGTGAAAGAAAAAGACACGTTTTCTGCAGGTCTTTCTGCTTGCTAAATACATCAGCATCACTGCATATCTTTGTATGAGGCAGGGGTTTTGTACCTTTTATTTCTGCATTTTCTACAAAACACAGACACAGATGCAAGGGTCATAATCCAGCTACCACCAGTACAACGTGCCTGATTTCTGTGTTATTCATGAACCCAGAAGTCTTGCTAAAAGATACTGGTACCTTGTAAGAATAATGCAGGCTCAAGCAATAGGAGTCATATGTAAAAACAAGCACATGAACTGGACAAGCAGATACATAAGGTGAGAAAGTGAATGTACATATACAAAACAAGCAAAAGAAAACTGAAATTGCAGACAAGGTCCACTCTTTTTAAATGGGTCATACTGATTTTTCCCAATCCTTCTACAAAAAAAAAAAAAAGATAGTCAAAAGCAGTACAGCTCTAGGATATGCTACATAGACGTCCTGTGGCATGTCATCCTTGGGGGTTTGGAAGACTCAGGTGGACAAAGACACAGACATCATGCTGGCTATAGCAGGAAGCTATACTGCAGACCTTCAGACGTCCCTTTCCACTGCCATTTCTATCATTTTATGAAAAACACTGCAAGCTTCTCCCTAAAGAGGGCTGCAGAGTCATCCTAAAATCCCATGGATTTGAGAGTATTCATCCCTCTTGATATCAGACATGAAATTCAATGCTTATTTAGCATAACCTTCTCAAACAATGCCTACTAGAAAAGCTGCCATTCTTCCCCAACAAGTGTTAACTGAAATTCCATTAAAACCATCTTAACTTCTTATACCACTAATCTTACCTTTATAAGTAAAAAAGTGACTCATGTGCTGACACCCTTAAATGACCACTTCCAGGGAGCTGATCAGTTCAGCACAAAACAAAGGACACCTTTAAAAATGGACAATTATATTTGCAATCAATAGTTGTCAGTAATAGACTGAGCACTCTCTAAATGCTTAATTTATTTCACAGTTCATTAACTTTCCCTTCTTAGCCTGCCATTGTATTGGCATTATGTTGTAATCTTTAATCCAGTGTGGGAATACTTCAACATCTAACCTTTAGTTTTCTTCTTATTTCTTAGCTGATATGTTATGTTCTGTGTGTTTAAATAAAATGAAGCTGAAAAAAAAATCAAATTAATCTCTTCTTTCTGATTGACAGCCAGAAAATAACTGAAGATTGAGAGCAGGAAGAAATCATCCCATATCAAAGCCCATCAGTTTCCCAGAAAGACGGTAATTAAGTTTCAGCTCATAGAACCATATGAACAGAAGAACAGTCAAAATGGCTCTCACTAGCATCTTAAGATATAAAAAACAAAGAATGCTGCTTCAGAGGAAAAGAAACATTACACTACAACAAAATATATCACTATATGTAGTGTTACGAGGAACAAGCTAGTTCCTCACCTATCTGAGGGCACATGTTTCCATAAAACAAATAAATTTGAACAGATAAAACTAAGCACTTATAAAAAGCTTTTTTTAGAAAGAAAGAGCAGAAAGGGCTTTAACAGCGGGGGCGGGGGGGGGGGGGGGCGGGTTGGGGAGGAGTTGGGGCGAAAGAAAGGAAAAAAACAACCTAAAAGTAAAGGTTTATATGCTGTCTTTGGCACCTCTTTTCTCAGATGTTACACCCCAGACCAGGTTTGACTCTCACAGCTGACAATGCTGGAGTGGGACATGCCTGTCCACCTCAGCCATGGGGCTGGTTTTCCACTCCTGGCCAGGGGAGAGGTCATGTCACTCTAAAGCTGGATACAGACTGAAGCTGTACAGGTCCTTCCCACACTGGTTGTGAAAATTGGCCTCTGCAAAACTTTTGCTTAGATGGCCACTAAAAGTTTTGCCAATTTTTATTGTTTGTCCAGGGATCTCTCTTTGATTTCCCCCCAGGAGCTTGACTTTTTCTGGTTTTTAGGAGGGCAGTGAGAGGGCTCTGAAATAGACCTGTACCCAAAGCAGCCAGGCCCCATTTAGAAAATACACAGTGCAGAACATTTCTGCTGTGGTGTTCCCCAGCCTCAGTTTAAAGCTGTTCAGCAGCTTATTAATTTCTGCCTGATGCTGCAAATTGAGCAGACATCTTCATTGAGTTTCCACAATGCAACCCATAGCTTATTTTTTCCCTGGGAGGTGACAACTAATTCAGAAGCCATTGATGTATATAAAGAGATTAATTTGTTCCATCCGATTTGTATTCCCTTGCAGCCATCAACAATGAATGTAATTTACCATCATGTTGCCCAACTGTCTCGAGCTACCTGCAGTAGTCTTTTTATGAGCAAGTTTGGCCATTTTACTATTCAAACGCCTTTACTCAGTAATAGCATAAACCATTGTGAATTTAGAAAGAGAATTCCCCTCCAGGTAAATTAATCCAGAGCTCCTGGCAGCAACCAGTACATGAAATGGGACATAGGAGATAAATTATTAAGTGGATTGTATATGGCATTCTTACATATTTATGCACATGAAATTAAGTGTAACTGCCTTCTTCCTCATCAATGTAGCAACACATTTCTAGAGGTGCAATACTGTTATTATCCTTTTCTTACTGTTGGGTGAGCAAACAGATTAAGGACTCCAGTGCCTCAATATGTTTCTGCTATTCTGTGGTATTCACAAGGCAAACATTTGCTTTTAGCTTGTGGAAATCAGGGCCTTTCAGGCTCAACTAGCCCTTAATGGAGAAGAATCAATGTCATTCAAACTGACTCACATTCATAGACAGGAAATTACTGTGGACAGGCAATTGTCACAATTTGGTGATGAGCTGAGTGACCTGCCCAGGGCCAAAGAAGGAGTCAGCAATGGAGCTCATAGCATTACTCAGACCCACAATAACTCTCTAAGTATCCTTCTGCTCAGGAAGGGAGTAAGCAGGGCCATTAGACTGTAAAGTGAATTATAAGAGGTACTCCTGGTCGCTTAGTGCATTTATTATATGTATACTCTGCCTTCCAGAACGTTTACCCCACCCATAAGGACCTGAACTTCACTAATGCACCTCACACAGAATCACTGCTCCAGACCACACTGGTGCCACAGTCACTGTGACAATGGCTGCACTTTCCAAAGGCATGCAGAGCATGATAGATTGGACAGTTGTAGTGGGTTTGTATGGCAAAGTGTTAGTAGCAGGGGACTACAGGGGTGGCCTCTGTGAGAAACTGTCAGAAGCTTCCCCCACATCTGATGGAGCCAATGCCAGCTGGCTACAAGATGGACTCACTGCTGGCCAAGGCCAAGGCCATCAGCAACAGTGGTAGCACCTCTGGGATAACGTATTAAGAATGGGAGAAAAAAAAATCTGCACCAGTGAGAGAGAGCATTGAGACTATGTAAGCTCAGCAGCCCTGCAGGCACCCAGGCCAGTGCAGAAGGAGGGGTGGTGGGGCTCCAGGCGCTGGAGCAGAGGTTCCCCCCCAGCCCATGGTGAAGACCCTGGTGAGACAGGCTGTGCCCCTCAGCCCATGAAGGTCCACAGTGGAGCAGATATCCACCTGCAGCCCATGGAGGACCCCACACCAGAGCAGGCAGGTGCCCAAAGGAGGCTGTCACCCTGTGTGAAGCCCAGGCTGGAACAAGCTTCTGGCAGGACCTGTGATCCTGCAGGGGACCCATGCTGGAGCAGTCTGTTCCTGAAGGACAGTGCCCCATGGGAGGGGCCCACGCTTGGAGCAGTTGATGAAGAGCTGCATCCCATGGGAAGGACTCATGTTGGAAAGGTTCATGGAGAACTGCCTCCTGTGGAAGTGACCCCAGGCTGGAGCAGGCAAGAGTGTGAGGAGGAAGGAGCAGCAGAGGCATCGCAGCAGAGGCATCGTGTGATGGAATGGCCACAGCCCCCATTCGCCATCCCCCTGCACCACTCAGGGAGAGGAGGTAGAGAAATTGGGAATTAAGTCAAGCCTGGGAAGAAGGGGGGGGGGGGGGGGGGGGGGCGTGAAGGTTTCTTTCTGATTCGAATGGTAATAAATTAAACTAATTTCCCCAAGTTGAGTCTGTTTTGCCTGTGGCAGCAATTGTTGAGAATGACTCCTTACCTTTGCTGTCAAGAGTGGTTCCAAAGAAGGTTTATCAGTATGGTGATAGGTGCTTTATATATATAAATATAAATACATATATATATAAAATATCTCAACCCACGAGCCTTTCATTATATTTTCTCTCCTCTGTCCGGTTGTGGAGGGGAGTGACAGAGCAGTTTTGGTGGGCACTTAGCATCCAGCCATGGTCAAACCACCACAACAGTTAAAAACAGACCCAAGCAAATGGTTAATATAGAACATCTGAAAACCTCAGTAGTTTGCTGTGAGTGTGATTTATAAGTATGGTATTGTGATTATGTCAGAAAACACACCAACTTGCCAATTTCATTTCAGAAAGTCAGTGAACTTCATAATCCTCTTAATTCCAACTTCCCTCTGCTTCTGCCCAGCTTTCTTTCAGCTTTTAACACACTGCAGTCCAAGTCATTGTGCAAGGAAACTGAATTAGGCAGCAAATGTCACTTGCAATTCAGTCGAACAAGCTTCTCCCCAGAGGAGCTCAAAGAGGCCCCCAGGAGGAGTCCGTACTCCCATCAGGAACAGCAGTGTGAGTGAGATGAAGGGCAGGGGACAAGGCAGGATGTTGTTGTGGGGAGGTTTATTTACTGATGTGGGCAGGTCAAGAAAAAAGAAAACAGGATCTGTGATTCCAAACCACATCCCAGTAGCATCCCAACACTTAAAAAGAGAATTTCATATTTATGAATGCTGTCAGTCGTTTCACAGGCTGGAGATGAATATCCAAACGTCTGTAGCCACAGCTGATAGCTACAAGGCCACGCTGTCTTTACTTACAGGTCTACACACTGCCGGTGTGTTCAGTCCTGACTTAAAAGCATTACCTCTAGGTCTATCAAGGTCACCTACCCTGCAGCAGTAAGTCTTTTATCTGCAATGTCTGCTTCAATGGGTAACCCTCTGAAGCAAGAGGCGCAGCAGCAGTTAAGCAGACACAAACCACTTTAGTTTAAAGGGACAATGTGAGCTGACCGAGGAGCTCTGTGGCACCTCCCCGTGTTTCTTTCTGGCTAGGGGAGAAGGGCACAGTTGCACACAATTTTGTGATGACCAGCAGGGCAGTGACACTGAATCAGCTCTGTGTGTTTCATGTTCCCATGTAATGATTCCAAGATGAGAGGCTCTGATGCTAAGAATTTATCAAACTACTCAGAGGGATCAGAAGGAGCACAAGGATGTCTGGGTGCAAAATAAAGTTCTTAAATTTGCAGGGTCTGAAAGAAGACCCACTGTGATCTTGCCCATACATGAAAGGGGACATATGTCACTTTATAGAAAAGCTCATTGAAAAGTATATCCAAACTTGTCTACATCCAAGTATCTTTTGTCCTAATATACATGAAAAAAAAATAGCAAAAACTTCCCCAAGTGAAGTGCTTTTTGTGTGAAACAGCACTAGGCATGCAGATGACATTCAAGAAGCAACAGAGGAGGATTTCATGGTCTGTGGGATTTCTGGCTTTTATAGTCAGTGTTGGCGTTGATTTATCCAGAAAAACTGCACATCAATTCTCTCAGACCATCAGCTAGTTATCTAGTTATAGGGGAGAGACAGAAAAACAATTTCCCAAATCTTAACAGGAACAAAGTCACTGCAGGAAGGAGGTCAGAGTGGTGAGGAACAGAGTGAGAGACACAATCAGGTGTACTGCTGTTGCACACCACCACACCTTCAGGAATTAGCAGCACAGCTAGGTTTCCTAAACAACTTCATGCTCAGAAAAATACAAACAATAATCATACAAAGCTAAGTCACCAGGGCCAAATAAAATTCACCAGAGAGAATAAAACAGACAGAAACAGACATCCACAGATTGATCATCCTGGAGAACTGAGTTAATTCCAGGGAGGTCTCCAGAGTTTTCTCACATTAATATTCAAAAGTCATTAGTTTGAGGCCTCTAGTTTTGTGAAATAATGAATACCCGCAGACAAGACAGAGAACACACTGCGGTGATGGACAGCACATAACTCTAAAGTATATACTTTGACCTCCTTTTAAGGAGCAGAGAATTAAGACTGGAAAGGCAGTGAACAGGTATCGTCTGTCAGGATTTCAGGAAGTCACACCATGAATGGGTTTCGTTTCCTGCAGTAATCAAAACTGGACTAAATGAGTTAAGAATCTAAGGTTACTGTACGGGACAGAAAGGTTTCTTGGGGGTAGGAATCCAGCAACCACAGCCATGGTCTGCCAAGCTGTCTGGGCTGAAGCCACAGGAGACAAATACTCCATGAATGCCCCAACAGAAGACTGAGCTGCACTCCTCTTCCAGCAGACAGAGGGATCTAACACATAACCTTTTCTTGTCTCCACTGCATCAGAGCCACTGCTGCCCTTCAGTTTGCAGAACTTTTGTTTCAAGGGTCTATGAGCTAATGCTTGCACTGTACTTGCACTTGCCCTTGTGATGAAAGTCGTCAAAGTCAGAGGATTAGGTCTGATGCCTCTGTAAAGGGTATGAAGACAAAATGTGTTCCTTAAGAAAAGATGTTCAAGACCCATAAAGTAAAAACCAAAATGGACTTTTTAGTAAAGATAAAGAATTCTTTACCTCCTGTCAGTGCAGAAACAAACTAACTGCTGCCTGGGATGTTTATGCAAACAGTGTCTTTTCTTGTTCTTAGACTTTTAGCCTAATTACTGTGTCCAATACCTGCATGCTCATTAGGTGAAAATACACACTTAAACAGAGGCAGAGGTTCATAAGAAGATACAGGTATCACTCAGGTCACAGTTAGTTAGAGCCTTCATCCAAATATATTTTTCACTGAAGCTGCAAGAACAAAACACAGTTTGCTTTGCATTGAGGAAAATTTACCTTTTCCAGCAATTTTTTTCCCATAGATAACTACAATACAGCAATCATTCATTACGCTTTTGATACTGGTAAGGCTATGAAGAGTTAAATGCACAGTTCTTTGCTCTTACTCAAGAGTATCAAAAATATGGCTCCTTTTCTTCTTGTGTGCAAGATGGTTCCCCAGCCTGACCACCACAAGCATATTGGTCTCACCATGCTTTTTTCAGTCCTGTGTAAGATATGCTACACAGTAATGATATAAACCCTTTCACACACCCATGTCCTGAAACGCTTTATGTGGTGTAAAGGAAGGAGGTACAATATCATTACTGGGGAAAATGACATAATACATTCTTCATAAATCATTTCAAAACCAATTGCCATGTTGTGAACTTGTCTTAATTTTGTGGATTAATCTTAATCTTGTAATACAAATGCCATCCTGCAGCCTGTAACACAAGCTATCAGCACTTACATGACCTGAACAGTGCATTTAGCATTGCAAACTACAACACATAATTAACTGGCTATATGCACAAGCAGTAGACCAATGTCTGCCAAATTACATACTGTGGTTTGCCCTTTAGGGTCTTAAGTATAAATATAATAAGTAAAAATGATCAACACCCCGTTTTGGCATGAAATTGATTTTCAAGGTATGCCATTTTCATACATAAAGTTGCATTCACATATTACACTGAAACGTCTCACCTCAACAGCTACGCAGCATGAGATTGATTTATTTTGTAGCTGGAAAAGACAAACTTGGAATCAACAAATAAGATTCTGTCCTTCCAGAAAGACTCCATGTCAGCAGCTGCCGTTCTTGCCAACACGAAAGATTTCTCCTCATATTCACCCAGTTACAGAAATGCATTCCCAGGGAGGGAAGTGAGCAGATGAGAACACACAGATGAAAGAAGAGATGTTTTTGTTTTAAACAGATGAGGTAAAAAGAAAGGTCTTAGCTTTTTATGTCGCACAAGCTGCTGTCAGAGTAACATGATTTCCCTAAGAGGCTCCCAGCCACCCCTGGAAGAATGAACAGTCACAGCCAGATGCTCTGCCCCTGGCCCCAGCTGCTTGTCCCTCCTACACATCAAGGCCTATTGCCCCCTCAGAGCTACAGCATAACATCATACATGATCGTTCCCTATCTCGGTCCAACCTGGTTTGAGCATTAACAGAAGTACTTAGTAGCAGTGCTCTTCCAAACCACATTCACCAGCCTGGTCATAAATTATACTGGATCAACAAACTATTTCTTCAGCTAAACAGACAGGCTTGCTCGTTCTCAGACCCCACAGCATGCTTCAGGGTGGTTTGCACCCCCCCTCCCAGGGCTCTGACTTTTGTGAAAACTATTTCCACTGCCTCAGGGAACGTCAGGCCAGTGTTCAAGACAGGGATCCTGCCATGTCACATAGGGATCCTTGCAAGAAAAATATAGGCTGAGATTCAGAGTTACAACCCAAAGTACCTCATGCTGACACTATGCTCCAAAAAGGGAAATGGGCAAATAAACTCTGGTGGGTTTGTGGATTTTCCTCCTCAAAGACAAGAGGATAAGCGTTTTAAGATTTATACCTCCCTATTGCTCCTCCATTCTCCCTCCGTCCCACCACAGGAGCCCAGGTATAATTTTGCCTACTTGTAGAGAGAATTCTGCAGTCTTGAGGGTAAGCAGGCAAAACTGCTTGCAACTAGAGTGCCATGAGTTTGCTGCAGACTAAAGATGCAGAGTAATTTTTTAAGTGCTTGCTTGTTTGTTTGTTTTTTTTAAGTTGATGTGTTTTTCCTTTTCCACTTTCCCACTAACATATCAGCATGAATTGAAAGCTTTTTCATGGGTAGATGTGAAGGGAAGTCATTAAGGTTGGCATCTATAGAGTACCCCCAGCTGCTGGTCTTAATACAGGAAGACATCAGGTTTGCACATAGATTTTGGGTGCCTAAACTTCACAGTCCAGTCTCAGCTATGACTGGGGTCCTCTGGATAAAGCTGAGGAGATGCTGATGATAGCACCAGCTGCAGGAACATGCCAGATGGTCTGGTAGCTAATCTAGTGTATGTCACTCAGATGTTTCTCCCTTTCACAAGCCCTTCTGTCTGTTTTCTCTGTGCCTGTTTGTACACCAGCATATAGCAATGATCTATCTATATGCGTTCTGGACATCCTCACACATCCTATCAGGGCTGCAAGGGCTTGATGGGGTTTCTTACGGGTCAGATAAATGAAATCCTGTTTTCCAGCCCTTTACACATCTGGAATGAATGAGGAAATTTTGCCTGTGATGTTCTGCACCATAACCGTGACGTTTCATGAAGTGTAGTAGTTTCTTAAGATCTAGAGATGGAATCTTTTATTATTGCTTTTGAAATAAACTTCTTGTTGGTGCCTCAAAAAACCTTCCTATGTGTATCAATGACATTGGGAGCAAAGTGTTAGGCTTTTTTGCAGCAGAGATTCTCCATTGAATTAACCGCTAGGTAGGAAAATAAATTCTGCTGGGGAGCAGGGAAATTTCCACAGATATCAGGGTTGTTCCCGCTGAAATACTCCATAGCTGTTCTGTGAAGTGAATGTAGTCAGCAACTTGAGATTAATACACAACATGATGAACGTGAAATAGAAACCTTCTAAATAAAAAAAAAAAAAAATACAGCCTTCTAAATAAAAACAAAGAAAGTGAAGTTTACAGATTCAGGTATCCAAAAGCATTCTTCTTCTAAAGGCTAAATTCTAAATTCATTTGGAAGAAACATTAGAAATTGTGAGATAACTGGGATGTCAGACAAAGTCTGGGGATTAAGTTACTTTCCTTTCCCTCTTACATAAAAAGGTATTAGCCATCCAGTACATTCCTGTCAGTGTATTGCACTCTCAGTTGTTAATAACAAGATACCAATTAGAATTCAAAGTCAATAGGAGACAAGAGTTGCCTGTGAGGGGGTGCAGTATCAGCCAGGTTAATCTGAGTCTGGAGCTTTGATAGAGCTAAGTGCTGGACAAGATCAGATGGCACATGAGATAATTAAAAACCACTAGAAGGAGGGCTTCACATTTTTGCTTTGTGCAAGAACCTTTAATGACTCCCAGGGCATTAGAACATAACATGTATCTTGTTGGGAGAATACAAACCCAGTGTTACAACAAAATAATTGTTTGATTAGACTGTGGGGACGGGTGAAGAGGGAGAAGGGAGATTAATATTCATTTTGCATTGTCTGAATAGCCTAGGGGAAATATAATTTAATTAGGTCTATGTATATTTTTAAAAGAGGCCATGTTCATAATTAAAGAAGAAAATGTCTGTGTTCTCAGGCAGTTAAGCAAGAAGAGTACTGACCTTCAGCGTGCTTTCACCAAAATAAATAAATAAAAAGGACCATATAACTGATTTCCTAAAGGCAGTTGAGATCAGTCTGAATGAATTATATGGTGAATAGCAGTTGCAAATTCAAAATAATGAGAAGATAATACCTTGGAGTTAAAGAACATACAGACAATGGGCACAGGAAAATTGATTACGCTGGCTCAAATGCATTGAGGTAATACTGAGAAAAGGGACTTCTACCAGAATTTTTTACAAAGCACTTTGGAATTTATCTGTATGCATCCACATGTAGATAATTATCTATGAATTGGCATTGAGGCCCTTCTGTAGGAGTAGCTGATGCCCATGCTATTTTCTTCTCATCCGAGTCTTCTCAACTCCTTGATGGGGCTAGCAGAAGAATAGTGCTGTGCACACAGCAGAGTCCTGATAAGATCACAGCCTTGCAGAAAAGCAACCACAGAGAGAAAGATGTGAAGGCTTAGGGTTAGAAACCCATGGGCACATGTCCCCTGTGGATACAGCTGTGCAGACAACTGCCTTCAGGTCCCTGCCCAGTGGCTAACACAAACGCTTCCCTGGCATTTCCAGGTGAGCCACAGAGACCTGAAGTCCTGCAAAGGACTTGGCTTTTTTGATTGAAAAAAGCAGCTCTGAGACAGAGATATCTTCCTGTGAAAAAGTGGTGAAAACCTACAGAAAACCTGTTAATTAGCTGAGAGAAAATGACGGAAGGATGCTTATGGAAGGAGAAAGGGAGGGTGCTCAGGAAAAATGTTTTTTTAATTAAAAGTATATACATGTGTGAATGCATGTATGCATGATGAAAATAAAGAGATTGAGCTGGGAGGAGGATGAAACAATGGCATTATGCATTTCTGCACAGAAGGCAAATGTGAGAAAGAACATGGATGATTGTATGTCTGCTCAGTATACTTTGCCATTAATATTTTGAAGGGCATAAATTTCTGTAATGAAAGGTTAGATCTGCTTTACTGGCTTTGTAGGACAGAGGTTACTAAATAATGCGTTGGAAACTAGAAAAACATCTCTTTCTGGATTTTTTTTGATATTTGAAACAAATAATTGTTTTCCTTTTGCCATATTACCTCAAAGATGTCTTAACAAGGGAACCAAGAAATAGTTTTGGTTTGTTTATTCTGAAAAAACTTATAAGCAATCACTTCTTGATAACCATGATGATCACAAGTAAAACACACTTCCATGTAGTCCTTGGTGATGGATCTATACACTCAGCCAAGCTCCTCACCCTGACAGATACCTTAGTACCTGGTTGAGGCTTCTGGGTCATCCTGGAGAACCCACTGAATGATGTCAACTATGAATGGACTAAACTTTCAGCTTCTTTTATACCACTTACCAAAGTTAATTCTTTGTGCGTTACTCTCCCATGCACATATACATGGGCACATTTTTCTGCTATTAGAGGAAAGGGATGTTTGAGGGTGCTCTGAGCTGATGGGTTCAGATCCAGGCTTATTTTCTTCTGGAGGCAAGACAGGGAAGGCAGTTAATGGAAGGAGAAAATGCTTAAATTTGTCTGGGTAAAAAGAAAAAAAGATGTTTCTAAGCTTTAGGATAGTGTTGTCATATGACACTAATCCACACCTTTCCTGTGCATGTAGACTATCTTTTCTCCCAGAACAACTCCGAAACTCATCTCTTACTAATCAGTTTTACCACTAATCTTCTGATCTGTACATCATGGTCTTGTCTTTACTTCAGGCTTCTCCAACATGACACCCATGGTGTCTCTTGAGCTCATTCAGCCTGCCATCATCATCCAAAAGCCACCTTCTGCATCAGCCTGTACTTGCCATTGTACATGGCTGTACAGGCATCTCCCTGAAAGGCACATGTCTCCACCAAACACACTTTCATGCCTAGTCCATGTGTTGCACAGATAAGCTGGAATGCCACAGTGGTGCGTCCTGAGGCACTTGCTACCTACTTGTGCACAGGCTGATATTCCTGGCTGGAACAGGAAAATATGTGAATTGTGCTTGGTTTCTGCCGGTTATGCTGCAACAGCTGCAGAGAAGCAGAAAGGTGCGGTTATGGCTTCTTCTTAGTTTTGATGCCACTGTCTGCCACAGTTCATGGTGTTTTGCTTCACAAACAGAACCAGCTATTTTTTACCTACTAAACCCCTGAATAAACACCACAGTTGCTAATCCTTATGTTGGTGGAACAAAAAAACCATTGATGTCTCAGGAGTTAAGCCTAACTCTTCCTGAAGTTTTGCAACTTCTGGGAGGCACTGTGGGGGATGTTTATCCCGATCCCATTTATAGGGAGCCTGATGCATGATAATTAAATTCTTGGCCTCAACAACATGCATCACAAAGTCCTACCTAGCACTAGTGCTCTGAAATGTCTCATGTTAGCTGGTCAGAAAACAAACTGATTTCCTACATCCCTTCCAGTCCCCTTGGAGAGATGACCCTTCTCTTATTTTTGCCAGCCTTTCTTATATCCCTACAGAAGCAGAAGCAACCAGCTTTATGGATAGTTGGATCTTGATAAGACTAAGACCAAGCAAGTGTGGCCTGTCAGAAAAAAAACATGATATTTCTGTGCCTTAACAGCAATTTGAATTACAGATTCAGACAAAGCAGCCTGCTGTCTTTGGTTTAGATTTTTATTTGCATTGAAAAGGCAACTTTCAGGAATGAAGTATGCATATAAAATAGAAAGCAAAGGGAGGAAAACAGGAGCTTGATCAGGATGCAAGTGAATATATATGTCAATTCCACACTGCTCTCCCTTAATGCGTGTTTGCCAAGGCACATCAGGCCTCTGAAACACATTGGCATGCTGCAATGATCAGCTCACTAAGTGTTCCAGCTGTGTAGGAGGTGCGTTTGCTCTGCTCTGGCCATGGCCTTCTCCTCAGTCTGTCCTGGAGATGGGCAGCTCAGCAGGTGTAGTGCACACACCACAGACAGCAGGTAGGTCTGGCAATAGTTTCACAAACAAAAATGTTGTTATTCCCACTTCTGTCAAATTTGGGAAAGGATCTGGCATTTTTTTGCTACTATCTGTGAAATCCTCTTAAGGGAGAATGGGGGAGCAGCAGGAGAACCAGACCAGATTTTTTGGCTCATGTTACCGCCTCTTTCTCCCTGCAGGCAGCAAAAGAAATGGCTGAGAGCCCTCCACGTGGGCTGAGCAAAAGCTGTCATTTTGATTTCTCCTAGATGCGCAACTCGGAATGCTCAGCAGAATGCAAATCTTCCCTGTAGCTGATCCCTCCCGCTACTCCCAACCATCCAATAAAGGCTGCTGACACCCGTCCCAATGACAATGGCTTTATGGTCAAGGGAGACATTGATCATAGCCTCGTGGATGCCAGGGGACCTGAGACACAGGCCTCCATGAACCTGGTGGGGATCTTTGCAGGGTGGGAGAGGAGAAGTAATCCCATCAGGGACGCTAAATCCTGCCACTTTCACTACTATTCCAGGCCCTCCATATTCAGAATAGGGCACCAGCACAATCCTATATGGATACACAGACTCCTTATAAGAGGACTTCAAGAAGAAGCCTTCTTAGAGGATTCCTTAGAAGAAGACTTCATCATTGCTTCTTCCTCTGCTGCCACCCCAGTTGTTTCGGCATGTCTGGCTCTCACACAGTGGTTACATGGGCAAAGCCAGCCAGCCAGCCCCAGAGAGCTGACCCACAAAGGCAAAGCATGGGATCATGGTACCCAAGATCCATCAGTCTCTCCAGGTGCAACACACAGCGGATCAAATACATACCAGATTCACAGTTCACTCCCTGCTCCACGCAAACTGCCAAGGAAGATGTCTTTCACAGTCACTCGTTGTCTGACTCACGGCTGCACAGAAGGGCCTCTTCTGAAAGATAAACACAATCCTCACCACAGACAAATATTAACTTTATCAAAAAAGGCAGTTAGATGAGGAGAATGAACCTTGCAGTTTGTGGAATATGCTCCACATGGGAAGGGTTACATCCCACAGGTGCGATGCATTCACCTTTCTCCACAAACAGGCTCCAGTATAAGGTATCAGGATATTTGTGTTCAGACTTGCTGGGAAACAACGGGTTTCCAAATAAATTGGATGCTGCATTACATCTCTTTTCCACTGGGGAAGAGGGGTAGACAATAAGTTTAGAAACAAACCAAGAGTGACCCAGAGCACAAAAGAAAATTAAATCAGAGGGAGAGTAGGGAAGGCTCATAATAAAAGCGTATCCCTTTGAAGCCACCTACACATACATACTTTTCCCTCTAGCTGCAGCCATTTTGCAGAGCTTTATTAAAATAGCACCTCTGCAGAGGAATTACTTAAAAGAGAGAAGTAATAGATTTTTCAGAACCAATGAAAACAAACCCCCTAGAAACAAGAACAGTTTTCTTTCCCAGACAGGAGTTCTTTAATTCCTTTCTCATCTTCATCCCTTGCAGGGATGAGATGGATCAGACCACACAGAGGTCTGTGATGGTGCTGCCAGCTGTCTTGGGGATGCTCTGGCCAGTCAGCACACCAGTTAAACGACTGAAGGTACTGATGCTAACGCCCTGCAAAGCCTGAACCAGGAGGCAATGGGCAGGGTAACAGGGTATGTTGAAAAAGTACTTCAGTGACAGTTTTGTGTTTTGGACAGCATTTCATCAACTTGAACAGGAGGAGTAGTGGGAGGAGGTGTGGTCTCTGTGGGCAGCTTACTATCTGTGGGGATAAAGCACAGCAGATGCAACTCTTGCATGCAGCCGATCACATTTCCTGTCACAGTAAGATGTTTGAATTGCAGATCTATGGTTCTGGGTTTTTGGTTGTTTTTTGATCAATTGAAATGTCAGTTCTGGGGATGGTTTTTTGCTACTATTTCATGTTTAAACTATAAAATAGGCAGGAATGAGATGCAATTATTCTGGAGAAAAATGGGATTACTACCTCTGCTTCCAAACAGTGAAAATTACAGTTAGTATCTCATAGCGTAACTTCTGCAGGTTTCCTCGCTCTATGAGGCTCTGCATGAAGGAATTTTACCTTTTTTCTCCAGTGATGAACTGTTCCACCAGGTGTCGAGAGCTATGGCTTTGGCTCTCTGTAAACTGAAATGCCTTCAAGACCTCTAGGAGCAATGAGAGGATCTCAGCAGAACCAAAAGTGGACTTAATTCATCATCGCTCAGTCTTCATGGACTTTCTCACACACACACACACAAAAAAAAAAAAAGTTTTATTTGCAAACAGTCCTTTCACTCAGCTTGACATCTGGTTGCCAGATATCAAGACTAGCTGCCCTTTTCAGTACCAAAACAAAATCCTAACCTCTACAATGACTGTATCAATAAACCTATATCCTTGGAAACTGGGTCCAGTCCTGTGTGTTATGTGACCTCTGAGAGACAGCTCAACAAGCCAGCATAAAAGTCTGTTTTACTGCCTTCACGGCTGAAAAGCATGGTATCAGTTCCAATGACACATTTGGTCAGAGGTTTACTGCTTGAGTTTTCTTTCCCAAAACTGTCTGTCCAAAAGCATTGTGAATAACAAGAAAGCATGAGATTTTCTACACTTTCCAGCTGGAGTTTCAGGGTAGGTTTCTGGGAACAGGCCTCAGATATCTAGGGGAAAAGGAACTCTTGCTGAAGGCTGGAGCTGTGCTGCAGCGGAGTCAGATAGCACTGCTGCTGCGTGCTGCCCCACGACCCTTCATGGGCGTGACAGGCAAAATATAAAATATGTCAGATATTGCTTATACATCAGATTTAACAGATAGTGATCTGTATGTCATCTGAGAGCACTTCTAGTCCATCAGGGCCATTAGGGACCACTAGAGAATGGGGCAGGCTGAGCTCACAGGACACACTGCTTAGCAAGTCTGCACAAGCACTTTGAAGACCTTCTGCACCATTTCCTGAAAGTGTGGAAAGAGTGACCCCTGGGTGAGACCCCAATCCTCAACATGCTTTTGCCACACGTACAAACTGGGACATGGGAATGAACTTGGGAACAAATAAGATCAAAAAAGATTAAAGTGATTTGGTAAGGCAATTCAGAGTTTCATTTAATGCTGTCTAGAATTGCTTGACTGCGGCAGGGACATCAGCCTTAGCTTTTCCTGGGGGTGAGAACAGGCTTCTTCTGCTCAGAAGCCTGGAATCAGAGAGGACCCATGGGCTTCCTGTTGACAAGGATCTCTCCTATCTGAAGAAGATGCTAAAAATATCCCAGGCAAAAGAGCTTCTGACAAGAGCAGCAATTTAAAAATAAAATAAAATAAAATAAAAATAAAAATAAAAAACAACAAAACTAAAAGCAAACTAGCAAAAAAACTCTCACAGAGCTGCTAGCTATTGTTCAAGCTGAATAACAGAAGCATCAAAACTGAACTCTAAATCTGACATTAATGTTCAACACAGTACCCATTACTGTAAACATATTTGTTGTTCTGCTAAACTGAGATACCGCATCTTTGAAAGGAAATCTCTCTTTGCTGGAGTTTCTGGCATTCTGCAAGCACTCTTTCTAAAAGGCAGTTCATTCCAACATCCTTTGGAAAAAGATTAAGGGATCAGAGAGCAAAACCATCACAACCTCTGTAACATTATAACTAAATCCCTTTACCCAAAATAACAAGCTTTCTAAACTGAGCTTGGCTTTTTTGACTTCTGCTCCTGAAAGCTAGAGTATTGAGCTACTTTAAATCTTGTAAGCAGAAGAAAGCATATTATTCTTGTATTTCGCCTTTATTTAATGCCTCCAAACAATCTCTGGGACAGCACTGCACCACAACTCTGGCTTCAGACAATTTAAGCAGGCAATTACTGATTTTTCCACAGTTCTCTGGCTGACAGTACTCACTGCAGGCAGAAGATAAACGTTTCATTGGTATGGACTGAAGGGGAGAAGAGGAAAGGAAAAAGGACAACAGGTAATTTTTCCAGATGTGCTTAATTCTCCCAACCAGCTTTCTGGGTCTGCTTCTCTCCTACCTCCTTTCCTATTCCATTAATGTGTCTGCAGCACGCAGGAGATAAGATGCTATGGGAACACATGGACATAGTTTTCACCCCTTTCCACTAAGAAAAATTTCTGGCTCAAAATCTGAATGAATGAATCTACCTCATTCATTATAACCTATCAGAGGGCTGAGATCTGTTGCAGGCACAGCTGTAATAAATACTGTTCTTGATCAGGTATAGCAGGATTATGTAACTACAGCAACATCTCTTTTACATCAGTGTACACACCCAGTAAAGCTGTTTGTTTATGGACTATGAAAAATATACATTCTTGTCTTCACAAAAATGAGCACTTTGAGCTGAGATGAAGCTAAGTAAGCAATAACAGTCAAAGCAAACCAAGTTTTGTTATTTGTCTGTGTAAAAGTTACCAGCCCAAAACATTCATTTTATCTTGATGAGATTTGACCGGCTACAACAGGGTTAATCCTTCCTTACAATGGTGTAAGTAATAACAATCCCTGGAGTTTTCATAAAAGCTGGTGATTTGAATTCTGCACATTTTTGTAGCACACAACTGGGACGCTCCCGACAGCCTTATATACTAGGCTTTTTATTCCACTTAAGATACCTCTGATAGCCTAAAACTGCTCTGAATTGCCCAGATATGCACTTATTTACTAAGAGCAGAATGTCTCCACTCATAAAATATCCAAGATAAAGAAATCACAAAATATTCTCATATAAAAACATTTCCATAAGACTGTACAATAATGTTGATAAAAAACTCTAGTTGTTAAATAAATATAACCTGTGGAAGCTAGATAATCTCTATCTTAGCCTTTGCTTTGGCCTGGCTTCATACCTGTATTCTACCTATTGTTGATATGGTACCCTGTGAGAGGACACAAATTTTAATGCAAACCACATTTCACCAGGCTTGACTTTCATACACCAGGCTGAGTTTTCAAAGTTGTCAGGAATTGTATATATATGTAAAATTACAATTTTATATCTATATATTTATAAATACATATGCATGTGAGTGAGTGAGTGAGTGAGAGTGTGTATGTGTGTGTGTGTGAATAAACAACGCAACGAGCACAGAAAATTGTGGAAGAACAGACTGGCTTTCAAATCAAAGGCAATGGTACACTTGAAAACTAAATCATTTGCTTCAGTAGTTTCATGACTGGACACCATCACCTTCCCACAGCGCTTGCCCCTTGTGAAGCAGGAATGGCTATCACTTCCTGTCACACAAACAGATTCACAGGCTTAATTAACACCGGAAATTTTGTTAAGCTAAAGGACTAATTATAAATGCAGAACAAATCACTCACACCCACACCCTCCCACTGCCTTTCCTACCAGCTGGACAGTCCATTCCAGCAGAAACTGCTTTTGAAGCTGACACAAATCCGACACTCAGCCAAACACAGTAGTAAACGTGCTTGTTCGCCATGGGGTCTCTTCTATGGAAACAGGTTCAACATCCCCAGCCCACCTCCATTTTAGGATTTCTCAAGGTCTAAAGAGAAGGCAGGCATCCACAACTCATCAGAATCAATGTGATGGGTGGAAGGTTGCCTCTACTTAAGTCCCATGAGTGCAGAAATAGTGTCAAAACAGCATCCACACTGCTCTGCACAAAGCAAATCCTACACAAGGGGGAAACGAAGAAGCTAAGCTCCCCATTCCTGTTGCTTAGGGTTAGTGCCCCCAGTTTTCTAGAGGGCTTTTTTTTTTTTTTACTCTTTTATAAAATAAGTCTTTTTAATCTCACAGAATCTCAGATTCTTCAATGAACAAAGGATTTTGGATTTGAAGACAGTTATTTCACTTTTTTTTTTTAAATCCTTTTTTCTCTCAGTGCAAGCACTGGGGAGGTATTTGCTGGCCTCAAGACACTTCTGTTGTCCAGATGCCTTAGCAGGATTTAGGCACAGCAGAGACCCCCAAAATCCAAGTGAGTGAAGTCCATTAACAGTTTTACAGCTTGGGAAACCCTTACTGAAAAGTAAAGAGAAGAGCTGTGAACATCTGGCATCACAGGCAGTGCTCTGAATATTCCACATTTGGGTTGCATATAAGTGCAATAATGATTGCTTAGCATCCTCCAGAGCCTCCTGCCAAGTAAAAACCTAAGAGCAGTAAAGGGCTTTTGTTGGACCTTTCCAGGCTGACAATCCCCATGCAAAGGAGCATCGTTACAGGTAGCTCTTCATCCAGTGACCCTTCTTTTCCTGCTCACTAGTGGGGTCACGTTACTCTTCTGGTAAAAAGTACCTCTGGAGCCTGCTTTGGGAGTGGAGAGGAGCTGTAGAGGTGATGCAAAGAGCCATTCCCATTTTTTCAAGGCTCTTTCCCTGCTGCTAGAACAGGAGTGAGAGGTGTTACAGCTACCCAAGTCCCCTTCCCCAGCTCCCACTCCCTGGTGCATCGCGGGGTGCTCTCAGCTCACACCCAGGGGAGCATCCGCTGGGGAGGGGTGTGCCATCACACAGCCATACTGCAGCTACACCAAACAAATAGGTGTTCAAGCAACCCAGCCACCTTTCAGCTGCCTCCTGTGACTGCCACACATTCTGCCTACAAAGAAAATTATGGAGACAAGTCTGAAAGAGAACACAACAACGATTTATATATATATAATATACACACACACACATATATTTATGTGATATTCTTCTAATTATAGCAAGCACTTTGTTAAATGGCCTGATTCCAAAAAAGTGGAGAGAGGAGGGAATCAGTGGATGTGATGGGACTTTTATCATCACTATTTATTTATTTGTTTGAAATATCAACTGAAAGTTGCAATCTCTCATATACTTTGCCAGGAGCTGAACTTGTTTTGTACTTGGCACAAATACTTTTGCCATTGGTTTCCAACCCTTGACCTGGGATGCCAGGATGGGTCAAGAATAATTTTTTCTTCTGTTGTTATTTGTGCTGCAAAAAAAATTAGTACAATATCAGCCTATTCCTCTGATGTTCCACACCTGTGTGAATACCACAACAAGACAAAATCTAATACCCAGAACCTCAGTGGTATGTAGGTACTTCACTTCCGCTGATTTCTTT
This sequence comes from Falco cherrug, assembly GCF_023634085.1. NCBI lineage: Eukaryota > Metazoa > Chordata > Aves > Falconiformes > Falconidae > Falco > Falco cherrug. The sequence goes on along the minus strand of NC_073720.1, from coordinate 69,500,461 downwards.
GGAAAATAGGTCATTAATACTTTGGGGGATTGGTTCTTACAGTGCAGACTTGAATACATCTAATTGTCTAGTGATTCAGATCATTTTTTTACCTTTCATTTTTAGACTATAAGCTACAGCTCAGAGTTTGGCACAATGTGAGTGAATTGCAAAGCTTGCTCAAATTTCTCAAATGTGCCAAAGTGCACTTAAAAATGTAATTTGTGCAGGATGTCCTGTAGGTTTTTTACTCAGGCCTAAGCTAATGTAAGAATACCTATATTCACCTCACAGTATTTCTATGTTGTTATCATGCTCTTTGTTAGACCTAGCTACTACCGCAGAGTAATGCTGAAAAGTGGGTCAGATAAGTAAAAACCTAATTAAAAATATATAACATGCAAGTTATAAATAAGATTTGTTGATGCTTATAAGGAAGTGTCAAATATCCCGATTAAAATGTTATTTCAATTTAAATAAAAACCAGAACTGATATGCAAGAAAACACAGCTAGGCTGATCTTAGAAATTTGGTCATCACATTCATCTGGAAATGCTGGCAAACTGTTTGTGACAGAAGTAATAAAAAAATATTTCCCCCTTTGTCATGGTCTGGCCCTTTCTGTCTCTCACAACAATCAAGGCCGCACTGTTGCTGGGTCTTGTATAACCTGAAACATGTCTGGAAAATTTGCAAATGTAAAGCACAGGGAGAAAAATTCCTTTTTTTTCTTCCTTGGAACAGCTCTTTGACAAGGAATCATCTTCTTTTTATACTGTTGAGTGCCAAATTCACCTGTAGACTTCTGGGAACTAAATGGGTGCTGGGCCTGTCACCCCAAAACATCACCTCATTCTCCACCTTCCCTCCCACCTTCAGACAGCAGCGCTAAGGCACCTGCTCCATAACTATCCTGTTAGATAGTAACTGGCGGCTCATAATCTACAGTCATCATCACACTGTTGGGGTACTCAGGCTCTGCCAGACAGCAGCATCAAAGCCATAGCGACAATAAAACTTCTAAACTGAAAATTTACCACTCTCCAGAGCTCATGCTCATTTTTGGGAGACCTTGAGCCATGTGATTTAATTTAAAGGTGTACAGTGCTCAGGGATTCAGTAGTGAAAGGCACCAACCATAAATTGCTAGTCATTCTGCAGTGCTGGTGTCAGACCAGCATCATGATCCCGTAGGTGTTTCACGACCAGGCAGATGTACGTTGGCACTCCCAATGCACAAGCCAATGCTCAAAATGAAGGGGAGAAGTGACAATGTTTAGTTTTCTTGCTGTGCAGGATGCCACATCAGAGCAGGCAGTTGTTGCCTACAATCTACACAGCTGTGCCCCATATCTAAAAAGAACAAAAACAAAGTAATCTAGATAATTTTTTTTCTGTTGGTTAAAAGGTCTGTGTGATTCAGAGCGAGGAGGACACTGTTTCTGTGCCAGACTATCTCCTTTGTCATGAGATCATGAAGATGCAGCTTCTCTGCAGGGAGAAGTATGGATGGTAATGTATTATTGAAGAAAAGCATAGTGCTTTGGCTCAGATGTCGATTCTCATTATAAGGCAATGTTGTGACAATGTTCTGGTAATAGAATGCATTTTGGCAGTGTTTTGCTTCATTGCCCTTTTTAATAAAATAGGGGAAAAATAATTATGATAAATCTGCTTAGTGAATTAATTCAGGTGAGAGTCCTGTTTCTCATATCCAGACCACAGCAGAGCCCTTTTGACCACCAGACCCTGCATCTGCTCCTACTTTATGACTTCTTCTGTTCTCTGAAAGACAATCTGATCTGCATTGCAGATGATCCTTTAATTCTCAGGTCCTACTGGAGCATAGCATTTCTTGCAGCTGGCTTGACAGAGGCACAGCGGTTCAGCACGATTTGAGGCTGTGAACATGCATCATCTCCTGGCTACAAGTGTGCCTACAGGTTGCTGCCCCTCTGCCACCCTGGCCCTGTGTCACTGCATTCTTATCTGAGGTATTGTGTGAGCACTTTCTATTTTAAACAAAATGAGCAAAGTTCTACTACTTACACTTGGTGACTCTCTTTTACTGTACTACAAGATCTGGGAGGGTCTCTGCAAGTGGCAGAGCCAGCAGCACTGCGAGAAAAGTCACGTCGTGCAGAGAGGTGCACGTGAGGTGGGCTCCATTCCCCACCAGCACACACCACCTGATCAGGAGGAAGGTCTGCATCCCCTTTGTTGGCTCCCTTGGAGTTATTTGGTGAGAAAATAACTGGCCTGTTCCACACTGCAAGCATTTCCTGCAACTAAGGAGCCAAGGCAGCCCAGAAGAGAGAAGCAGAGCACCACTAGCCTGTAGGTGTGGGATTACCAACCACCATAAAACAGCCCCCCTCCCTTTCATTCGTGAGTGCCATGTTATGACGCTTCTCAAACTGCAGAAGAGTTTGATGCCAGCACTGGGGTCAATAGGAAGCCTCTGATGCTCAGGCCACAGGCCTTCTGCCCGGTATATGCCAATACAAATTTAATCTTCATCTGCGGCAGGTAGCCTATGTCAGCTAGTATTCCCCCTCAGATGAAGTCCTTAAAGAAGAAAGAAAGCGACAGGTCAAAACCACTCTGAAGAAAAATAGCAAGTTATATACTATCATTTGATTTCATCACCTGTTTGGGTTTTTTTTTGCCTCAAACCAATTTAAGTCATTAGTTAAACTGAATTAGCTTCCCTGCCTCAGTAGCTATCCCTGGTACAAGGCTTTTTTAAAAATCAGGGCAGACACGGGCAAAATCGGGAGCCATTTATCAGTCAGTTGTCCCTCTAGAAAGAGAAAGTAGGGCTTTAACTATCCTCCCAGTTTTGTGATCATGTTGTTCCATGGAAACTGAGTTAGACCTCTGGAGCTGAGGACAACAAGAAGCTCACTGAGTCAGTATTTTTTTACAGCTTCTCTTTGTCACGTACTAGCCCTGTTTTGCAGCTAGGCTCCCACTCTCCTGCATTCTTTGACCAGTAGCTGGAGATTTGGTGATGTAAATTGTTTATTTCCCAGTCCTGAAAGATGTACAGAAAAAAGGCTGCTTTTAGAAAAATCTTGCCTATGAATGAGATCCATCTTCTAATTGCCTGGTTCTCTTGTTCATGGCCAAATGTACAAGAGAAAGAAAACCAGTGCACAGATTTTGCATGGGTCACTGAGCAACCAGGCACTGAGCACAGTGCTCGTTTCCATCTGGGACCAAAGATCAGGTGTTGGAGAAGGAACATGGAGAGAAAGATCCTTTCAAAACTGGGGCAGTTTGGATTAAAATTGTTGCAGTGTGTTCCTGAGACAGAACAGTGAAAAAGGTATTTTTCCACTTCTTCTGTTCTTTAAACTTGTGTTGGATTCTGAAATGAGTCCCAGCAGAAAGAACAAAATGGATATCTGAGGAAGGGAGAGGTTTCTATGCTAGTATGGGATTTCTGTTGGTTGTGATAGCAGGGGATGTTGCGTTAAGGAGGGGTTCTGAGAATCTCAGCATTTTTTCTTAATCTTGGCATTTCAGGCTTACAAGTGTGGTCTCTGCTTGGACACGGGGGTGGGTGGGGGCAGGGGGAATCATGGAAGCAGATTTGATTAGTAAGATGGATAGCAGAGAACAAGAAACAAGAGACATTGTGAGGAGGGGGCACATTCAGAAGGCAAGAGGTCCCTCAGAAGCGTCTTGTGGGCTCCAGGAGATACAGGGCTTCTTCATCCATCTCTGTCTTGCTGCGGCCCTGGCGTGGTAGTTCACTAACGTCTCTCCCCACTGAAATTTCAGCATCAAGAATTCACACAATGTCAAGTGAAGTATGTGAGTGGCAGTGCCCTGAAGAGGGGTGGATTATCAGAGGCTGCCCAACCACGCTGAAAGGTTATTTAAAAATGCTGCACATTTACACCTTCTGAATTGCCTTCAAATGTTTGCAGTGAGCTGACTCTGGCACTAGCTCTTTGTGAGACCCTGTATGAACCAAACATCAGCTCTGCAAAAGATGAGAGATTATATTTACTTCATAGTGACTCTTTAACTTACCAGACCCTTGGAAGAAAGCTAAAGTGTGTGCTTTGGTTCAAATGCCCATTACAGTTTTTGAAGATCCACATATCTTTTACACTGTGTTGTGAAACAGGAGGATGGGCACCAAAGAAAAAGCCACCTTTAATTCATTTTTACCAAGATATCCTCATCACCTTTTTTAAGCAGCTCTCTGTGTAATTTCTTCCATTTCATAATCTGAAAGGTCATTTTAATTCATGGCCTTTTAACACTATTAAGAGGTTTTTTCCTAAAGGAAAAGTCTTTTTCTTTTTCTTTTTCTTTTTTTTTCTTTCCCCCACATCATTCATTCCAGAATAAATGGACCTCTTTATACTGAGATTATACTTTGTCATTGGTGTTGCTCTGGTACTGCGTTCAACTATATTCTCCATCCCTAATGCCCTTAATAAAAATCCTATTTCTGCATTTATTAATACGTTTCATTTAGTACTTCCCAAAAAGAGAAGAAAAAGGGGGAGAAAAAAGAAAAAGTATTCAGAGAAATGAATTTTAGGGAAAGGCATTTAATTATTATTTTTCAACTTTAATAATACAGAGCTAGTTGAAACTCAGTTAACAACAGGGAATTATTTCTGCCTCACATGATTATCTCTGAGCATAACTTTTATAATTGTGATTGCCAGGAATGTGATTATTAAATCCACAGATCTCATCACCATATCTGAAAGAATGAATGCATTACACTGCCAACTTGTAAATATGTTTAGCTGTACAATATCCAGCCAACAAATTTATGCAGTTTCTGTAAATATGGTCAAAACCTCACAGACTACTGTGGGTTATAAAACTGGAAGACACTTATAGGATTACTTGTGCTTATACCTAGGCTTATACTACTTCTGACTTCAAAGTTTTGTATGGATTATAGAGAAGTGCTGCTTTTAATCAGCCTTTTAAAAAGAGATCTCTCCACCATTATCAGACCACTCAGGATTTACCCCAATTATTTTAAAATTTAAATATGTCCTTAAAATTCATCTCAAGTAATTCTGCAGTGCCATAATTAGCCTGGATCCTCAGAAAACACATGACGTACTCAATGTAGTATGCATGCTGCAGAAGACCTCTCAGTCTTGCCAAATGCTAACTACATATCTGACTGAGTCTTGCAAAGGGAAGTCAGAGGAAAGATTTGCATGGGCTGCCTCTGAGCATTAATTTAGGGGCAGGATGAAATGATAAGTATTTGTAAGGTGCCTCAGTTTAAGAAACATAATATTTAACACCACCTACCCTAGAACCGCCATTCCCTGGGGCAGGAGCAGTAACTTTCCTTTTTTGGCAAAACTTACAGGTGTGTTACTAGCTAAAGGTTCTGCTTGGAAGATACCCCTTGGCATCCTCAAGTCAGCTATTCTGTAACATCAAAGCTTTCGAAGTGAAGTGACCTCATGTCTGTCAATCTGCTTTTACCAGGAAGGCTAACAGCTAGGTAGCAGTTCCCCAGCAAACCATCAAAATTCCATAGATGATGCATTTTGAATGATTTTTCCTCTTCTAAATAAAATCCAGATATGTTTCAAAGCCAGCAAGCCTTCTGAAATGACAAGTCTGAACACTGATTTTTTACTCCTTTTCTTTTTTCTTTTTTTTTTCACCTTCTCCCTAACTTCATCCACATAAAATAATTTGACTTCGTTTAGGTCATTGCAAAACTGCTTCTCAGCAAAAGCCAGCTGCCTGCAAATTTTTCTCCAGTTCTTTACCAGATCCCACATGCACTTCAGTGTGTTTCTCATTACATATCACAACAAAACTGCTTGCACAATTCAGTAGAGATAGATCATTCTGTGCATATTTCACACCTTTGTACAGCCAGTTTTATTTCATATCCACTAAAGAAAGTGCTGGCAGATGATAATTTTAAATGGCACTCCAAATAAAATCCATCAATTTCTGTTTGATTGCGTATGTGCTTTCCCACACCCCTTCTCCTTGTAAATAGAGAAGGAAGGATGCAATCTGGTTCAGCTAACTTTAGCCAGTTACTCTGGGCTACCTCCAGTCAGGGCTTCTTGTATTAAAAATAGATTGATATTGAGTTCAGGATCCTACACGATCAGCCATTAATTCAAAAGAAATACTTGCTAGGGGAGCGAGGAGCAGAATGTAAGGCAATACTTTATTTGTCAGAGGTATGATCAAGAGGTCTGAGGCCAGGGTGGATAGCCAGCCTTTCAAGGTGGCAAATTCAGCTTCTTGTGTGGCCAAAACCCCCTGGTTTCAATTTCCCAGCCTCTGAAGCAGAGGTGACAATTACTCAAAGCATCTACCTTACGGATTCCCTCTGTGATTAATCAATACCTGTAAAAAGTCCTTTGAATATCATAGAAGCCATGAGAAAACTAAGGGCTAGGATGACAAACAGATGTTTTTTAATACAGTGTTGCAGTTGAATGTATACTTGGTGGACATGGTGGCATTTTTATTTTCCTCCCCAAATCCATTTCAAGGAGCCCAAGCAACCATTATCATATAACAGCAGCACTGAGATCAATGGCACTATGACAGAGATGAGCTTGGCCCAGCGTGTAAATTCCTGGATAAGTCCTTTGAAACAACCAGAAAATCCCATTCTATCAACGTTATCTTGCCCTCGCAGACACAACCTTAAGTTTTCTGAGGTTGTGTTTTATGATCTCTCCCTGCCTGGCTTTAAAGCAGTAATTTATGCAGCCTTCTCCCACAGGTGCTCTCTGCACCCCGCACCTTGCCTGGCTGAGGCTCACAGTGCCTCATCGCACGGCGCCCCACCATCCACTGAGAGCCCAGAGGGGTCAGTGTCAGGCAACATGGGACAGGAGGTGGCAAGGCAGCTGGCAAGCCACCACCTGAAACACATGAAATGTTATGCCATTAAACAGCCACCAAAGAGCTCAGCCTGCTTATTCTGCATTTTGAGTGCCCAGGTCTGTGATTTTCTTTACCAATAAAGACATAGCACCAGGTGAGAACTGTTGGCTGCTTGGACGAGTTATGGTCACAGCACTGGACATTACAAGCCTAATAAGGAAGGCCTAAAATGAAGACAAACCCCAAAAAACATTTCTGAATGGTTTCTCAGAGCAGGGTGAAGCTGTCTCTCTGCTACATGCTCCTGTGACTCACTGCTACTCACCACCTTCCCAGCTGTGCCCCACATTGCTCTTCCCTGCCCTTCTGTCCCTACCCCTGCTTCCAGCGGTCTCTGGAAAAGTATGTGTAATGCTGAAACAAACCACAGCCATTTGCTCACAGGAGGCTCTGCAAAAGCTTCTGGTATCTGCAAACAACGTTTTCAAAAGACTCCAACTAATTTTTCCCAGAGTTTAAAATTTGCACCACAGTTACTACTGGTAAAGGTGCCCACTTACCCCAAATATTCAGAATTTGTTGACCAAGACTTGTGTACGCTACTAAAACCACAAACTTTCTCTTTTCCACAGTAGTGCTTTTCAAATGGAACAGCATAACACACGCAGCACACACAGAGCAGGCATTCTTCGTGCTCATGATTCCCACAGTGGTCTTTTCGCTTTCTCTACATTTTGTTTTGATCAGGCTGAACCAAGAGCCATTTGTCATATGGGAACTTATCTCTGTGGACTGAAAATCTCAGAAAGAAGACAAAGAAAGGGATATTTTTGCCCGCAATCCACTGGCATCAGTCTTACATGTGCCATGAACTTTTCGGCTGGTAGAGTAATAGGGCAGCATTTTTAATTCAGAACATTGGTCATACAGTTTAGGTGACAAAACTGTGAATAAATTGTGTTTTGCAGAAGAAATGAGGGGATTAGACAACTGCTAATGGTGAAATTAATTCTAGCAATTATTTCTAGATACCAGAGTTAACACTAGTAAGGAAGTACTTCCCCAATCAGATGAAAACTATTTTATCACCGTATCCTTATAAGAAGAAAATGGTTTCTTGTTGTAGTGAAATTCTCCATCCTAAAGCCTAACTGAACTGCGCATTTCACTGGCAATGTGAGGAAACTGATCTTTGATTATCCATGACAATAATTTGGCTAATGTTAGCACTTCTAGGAGCACTCCTGCAAATAGTTTGCCAGCTGTTGATATGCCATACACAGTGAGAAAATTAGCCTAATTGCTTTGTCTGCAGCTGACATAATTCCTGGTTAATATATGCCGTTGTGTGAAATGCATGTGTAATTTAGACCATGAGGATAACTGTTAGCACAAGTTGTCTCTCTGTCCAGGCTGACACCTGGGGCCCTGGCTCTCTTTGCATATCGAGTCTTTTAACCTTGAACCTGCTCTACTCCTTCAGCAAGGCTCGTGTTGAATTTGATCTAAAAAGCCCCGGCCTTTGCCACACTTTAACCCATATGGCTAAAGATCACACCACCTCAGCAAAGACCCTGCAACATAAATTCTGCACAATGTTCACTCCTGGTATTGTGGCAAGCTTGTAGGTGACCTTGCTTCCTTTTTTATTTACGCATTACAAGGTAATTGTAATGCGTGTTATACAAGGTACTGGTATGCAAGCACAGGCAACTTTGCATATGTGCTGAGGGATGCAAAGAACTTTATAGTATTTTTTGAATAAAAATCTGCACTGTAAATAAATCCATACTTGGCAAAGGAAAGATATTCAGAACAGCATATCTTGGCGAACAAATAAGAGATTATTGAACACTGAAAGCATTACAAATGCTATGAGCAACCCTACCTGACCACTGAATTTTCTGACAAGTAATGCAGACTGCTAATCATGAACGGTCCCCATCTCCCTCTAGACCAAGGATCTCTGTAAGAAGAGGTCCTGTCATTTGACACATCACACACTTTCTCTTTCCTCCAAGCTCTTTACTGAGCCAGTGACTCAGCATGATGTCAGAGGGCAAATGCTTTCCTGATGAGATTTAAAACTGAGGTCCTGACCTGCTGCGATAATTAAAGATCCTCAAGTGCTTTTTGTAATGCACGTTTGTTTCCTGGCATTTCAGGTAATGACACACTACTGGCTTAAATCACCTCTCTGGCTCAAACAGGACTGTTTCCATCCCAGGCATAGTTTCAATTGGACACAGTCTCCATTTCTTTCTGTACCACTGGGGCAAACAACACCAACACGTTCAGCCTTACACAGCGCAGCATTCCACCTCGCAGGCTGCTGAATTTCAAGCCATGGCACCAATCCCATTTCACAGCTTGTGTATTAATTAATAAGATACTTTTACTCAGGCCAGACATTGAAGGGTTAGGGTTGGCACTGAGGTGATTCAAAGCTGCATGGTCTGCAGGAAGGTCGAGCCCAGCTCTGAATTGCAGGTGGCCAGGGAGAAGATAATTTTGTCTTCTTAAACAGCCAGGCAATTGTAACACATCTAACTAACTTGGAAGGCTGCAGAGACAAAGTACATGCCAGAATAAAGTCAGACATCAGCCCCAACTTCCTGCCACCATCCTCAAATTATTCTGGGAAGAACAAAATGTAGGATTTAATCCCATGGTCATACAGCAGGCTCCCCCTAAGACCCCTAGCAGTGTCACAAGCAGGGTGGGGGTCTGGGGAGCTATTGCACAGGCTCACATTGATGTAACACAGGAGGGTGTGTGTAGCAGGCTCTGCCACCCACATCAGCCAACTGCTACAAGACACCAGGGAGTTTAGCTCCCGCTTGCTTGGCACTACCAGGATGCTGGGGCTCTGAGTTTGTTTCTAATCTTTGGCAATAAGCACATCGTAACAACTCAAGACCACCCCTACTCCTGTGCCACCAGCACATCTCAATTTACTTTAATTCCTGCCTTTTCCCTGTCTGCCCTCTCCTCCCTGCTGATCCCCTGCTATACCATACTTTTTTCTCGGTGTCCCTAGGATTTTGTACTTCTGTTCCTCCCCTGCCACTCCCACATCTTCTCTTTTCCCACTTGATTTCTTTTCTCAGCATCAAGATTTCCACTAAGCACGCTAAATTCCTCCCAGACATTAGCAGAGGAAGCATCTCAAAGCACAAGACTATACCTCCACTTCTACAAAGACGCGTCCAGAGACTGCCCAATGCAATAAGCATGGTGTCCCAGTATGAATAGCAGAGGACAATACCATTTACGTCTGCAGAGATAATGGACCCTAGAGATCCACTTGTGGCAGAAAACAAGTTGATCTGCTCCTGAAGCTGGTGTTAAGGACCTCTTCTGGCAGATCTTACAGTAGCTTGCCTGGTATTGCTGATACAAAGGTAACAGCCCTTTCTGTTGAGCTCTCTGGCTGACATTTAGGTACACAAGACAGGTACAGGCCCTCTCAGTTGCACCAGTAATAAATAAAAACTACAAACAGCCTTCAGTCTACGACCACTCTTAGAATTAAAAACTAGTGTCATCTCTTAGCAGTGTTTGTCAGCCCAAAGTTGTAAGTGTGGTCTCACCACTCACATTTAGCTGGCAAAACTGAAGTGGTAACTTGCTAAACAATGTGGTGTCAGATGAAATAAATCTAGGACATGTGTTCTTTCAATGTCACCTACCTTATCCTTGTTGACTACTCTTACTATGCTGCCTCACAAAGCCCAGGCAAAAGGATGAATCACAAGGGGAAAACAGAAGAAAATACAAAATTACTCTGTCTGATCCTACCCTCCCCATCCCACAGAATTGCTTCATCTGCCCATAGTCTGTGCACTGAGCCAAAAAACTCTGAAGGAAAGTATGAGGGAAGTCTGCCCCAGGAAACACACAGCTCATGTCAAAATACCACAGGGTGATAGGAGGCTTAAGTAGGGGGGCACAGTGCTGTTGCTTGAGTAGAGTTGCACCAGATCGCCTCATGTAAACAAAGCCAGCAAGGCATTTCAGAGGCAAACATACCCTCATTCACCTCATGTGGGATGCAGGTACTTTCCACAGAAGCTATGTCTACAGGAGCTTCTCTTATCTGGTGGGAAAGAACTGAGCCCAAATGGTGCAGAATGAGCTCTAACTTTGAGATGCAGCATTTCTTTCATCTTGTCTCAAGCAACATTGTTTCTGACTTATGTCCTGTATATTAAATCATTTATAACCAAGGGACCTGCTGGGCTGACTAGCACTCTCAGTTTTTGTGCCAGGCACATAGTATAGATTATTTGAGTTTCTTTTCTTTTTAATATTCCAAAAATAAAGGGTTTGGAACCAGTTAAAGAAGTTATGCGGTTTCTGGCTTGTGCTTTCATTTGTTTGGGGTATTTGTTTTCTGTTTTTTCTTTTTCTTGTAATTAGGGTAACACAGTTTATATTGCCTTTAATCACAGCATACACACTCTGTAATCACTCTGTAAATACATGCATATGAATTGTTTATATGTGTGGAGGTGGGAGAGCAAGAAAGTGGATGTAATTATGTGTATAGGGAAATGTAATGATTAATTATCTGGAGTACATAATCTTACCAAGAAGCTTGATAAAGTGCAAGCACAACTGTCTCTCCTGTGTGTTAATTACTTACAGAGAGCTTGATCCAGCTGTTTCTACTCATGCAAATTCCCATTCCAGTCTATCTGAAGGGGAGTCCATAGGCTGAAATCTGTGAGTGCTTTCCCTGAGCAAACAACTCACATTCTGAAGCTGTCTTTAGGCTCTGGGACTCGACCTGCATTTAGACCAGTTTAACGCTTCAGCCTCAGGCCAGCAAGAATTAAATAAGGGGTCTCATCATCACAGCTCTTCATGTTCAGAGGGGGCAGAAAAGAGCTGTGCCTGGCTGAGAGGAATGGTTTCCCGTGCTACCTAAGCCAGAACATCTGAATCAGCACAGCATTTATAAACAGTCTGTGTAATAACCAAGCATGTGAAATAAATCCTCTTTTTTCATCAGTAACACAGGGGACAGAGCCAGATTTTCACACCCTCCATAAAAAGCATCAAGACCGCTTTCCAAGAGAGCCCAGCAGGCAACAGGCTGCGTGGAGGAAAAGTCTGCTTTTTCCTTCCAGAGTTCAATTCACTTGCAAATGGTACCTTACAAAAATTCCAGCAGAACCTAATTTTGGAAATTCTCAAGGGAAATGCCACTGCATGATCAACCAGCCACTACTTAACTCGCTCAGGACAGAAGCAGCAACATCTGTTCTCCTCAGCCTGGTGCCAAGACAAGCAGTATGGCTAAACACAGTGTGGAGATGCTTTGCAGCAGGGAGCAGAGAAGGAGAGAAAGAACCCCTAAACTCACTGAATATAAGGTTGCGCCACCCAGGCATGGTGCAATGATACCAGATTTGATGTATATGATTTCTTACTAAAAGTGCAAACTACTTCAGGGCTTTTCTTTTTGGTTAACTATTTGTAGTGCAAAAGCTTTTCTTTTCTAGTGTTGTGAAAAACACCTTTCCTGAGCCCTCAAATAAGGCTGTCAGGCAGCAATACTTTTTTCTTTCTCATCTCTGCTCTCACCAGAGGCCTTGTTTTGCTACCAGTTGTGATGACAAGCAGAGCAGGGCATGAGGGTGCTTTGAATTGAGCAGGGGAAGTTAGCTCCATCTTAGTTCAAGACTCTCATAGCTCCTGCTTCTGATGAATTTGGAGTCAATAAGTGGCCACCCATGATGGCCTCTTTCCCCTTCCACTACAGACTTCCAAATTTGCTCTCCAGAGGTACCAGTCCCTATGCACCAGCCATACAGGATTGTAAGTCTGGCTTGCCTGCATGCACAGGCTTCCTCACACGTCTTTGTTTTTCCTTTCATTGACAAAGCCTGTCTGTCATTTCTTGTATGAATGGACAACATCAGAAAGCATGTTTAAGAAGTTCCTGTTGATTAATGTTGTGGAGAGGCAAGTGTGAATAACACAGCTTTTCCTAACACTCCACTCCTACATGCTCATCCTAAAATTTCAAGGAAGTTAAAAGACCTGGCAGGAAAAAAAATGTCATAGGACTTGTCTTGCACAGAAGCAGATGTAAGCACATGCTTGCTGCACCAGGGACACGCTTCTGCATTGCAGTTGCACTGCAGAAGTCTAGTTCAGGGAACAGCATAATGATATGCAGCTTTCTGCCACCAATTTGTACTGGATACCAGTGTTTTGTATGAAGATGACACCGTTTGCTTTGCCTGACTGAATGAAGCTCTCATTTTACAGGGAACATATTTCACTGGATTGCAATTATCCTATTTTGTTATTCATACTACTCCATTTCTCTCTTAAAACGTTCCAGCCTGGCCTAGCTCTTACAGCTCATGTACCAGGACACAGTGCAATATTTGTATGTTTAAAAAGCATCTTGACGTAAAACTGAGACAGAAAATTTTCTTGCTTTTATTACAAACCTGAGCATGAGTTCATTTTAGTCAAAACTGCTCACCAGACACGAACAGCTCCCAGAGAAGGTAATCTGAGAATGGTTTATAAAACAGCATCAGAGGTTTGGTTAAGTACAGCTGAAGCTACATTAATCCTTACAATTTTATTCAAATTTCATATGAAGAGAAACACTTCAACGCCTCAGTCAAGCTGTACTGCAATATTGTCCTACCTTTTTATATCTTTCTTGTAGCAGATAATAGGTGGGAAGTTATAGCCTAATACTTCTGCAGTCCTTAGTTAGCTGTTCATTACACTGAGGCTAATGTCTCTTTTTAAATGTTTCTTCCTTCTTGACAATCTGTCATGTAAGTCAATGATATGAACAGTGGAAAACATCAATAGCTATTAAATATTTGAGAGCAGTGCTACTCCCTTTCTTCACAGTGTCAGAGAAGTCATTTATCCTAATGCTGCTGGTGGCACTCAGAACAATCTCAATCAATAGGTGGAATCTAATTTCGCAGCCCTGATACCTCCACAGCCAGATTGCCTCAGCTGCAGTGACACATATCAAAATGGCATGAGGTCTAGTCCTCAATCAGATGCTCTTTTCCTGAAATCAAGCAGGGCACAACTTCCCTTTTCTCCCGTCTCCAAAAAAGAGCTACAGAAACATGCACACCTCTGAAAAACACAGCATCATTGATACCAGACTCACTGTAACTCACTGAAGTTTTTCTCAGCCTTGGCAGCACTAAAAAAAACTACCATAAGTTAGCGGTTTGAAGTGTAAGTTGGTGGCACTGTTACCTTGCTCATGTCAAGTACATGCCTTGACACTTCAAGGAACTGGACAACAGTGACAACCGTATGCAGAGTTTCGAAATACCTGTGAAAAAGACTATCTAAAAGATAGTGGCAACCAAATGGAGACTACATTTGACTTTATTTTTATATAAAAATTAGCTAACTTTAATTCTTCCATAATAGATGATAATTCATAGTATCTCTGCCATGATGTAAGTTACGGGACTCAAACATAGTACAATCACTCAGGTTTTAGGTGTCAAGGATAATGGAACTACTTCAGGAACACTTGGAAAATGCAGATAACTTGTGCGAACACAGAAATCTCTTTGAGTGGAAATTTAGCAACTTTAGCTTCACCAAGCACTTCCTTCCACTCCCAGAAGAGTACACTAGCTAAAGCTATGGTAAGGGTCTATAGCTTGTTTAATGACCATCATCAGGAGTTCAGGCTTCTTAAATAATAGGCAGGAACTTCTCTGAAATTAATAACACAGAGGTAAAAAAACACAATATAATTTCTGTTAATTTGTCATTAAAGGAGGTGTTCCGTACCTTCAAGGGAGAGTTCAGGGTGCAGTGTTCTTGGATCCTTACTTTTGTGCTATTGAGAATTCACACTTTTTTTAAAGAAACTTGGATTATTTCTTTAATTCTGTACATTCCTCTGATTAGCAATAACTTAATACAGTGCATGATTCAGTAAGTGTCAGGAGCATTGACAGTACTGCAGAAATGTTGAGGAGCTCACAGCAGTCAGGCTCACCAGAGACCTCTTGCTTAGACAACCAAGCTAAATATCTCCCTGGGGAAAAAACAGAGGAGACCTTTAACGTGGAAAACCATGAAGGCTCTTCTTCCCATGGCTCCTTTGGTGGGCAAAGGGAACACTGATCAGTCCCATTTTTACAAAAGCTGTTCAATAGGGAATGACTGTAGCATTTTGGGGAGCCACACCAGTGTCTGGAATAAAACCAATCTTTCCACTATTACAGCGCTCAGCTTTGCACACCCCTATTTCTCCTAGTTATGGGTCACGGTCCGCATGCAAAGGTCAAAAGTAAGGCTGCCCACAACCATAAGGTGGCATTTTTTGTATGATTGTCCTGTTTACCAACAAGCTAGAGAAAAGTTTGGGAAATTGACTGGAATCACAGTGTTTTGTTGCCAAAACTAATCTACTTAATGCCACCTTTTGTTCATCCAATCTCCTAAAAGTGAGTTGAGACAAAACAAACATGCTACCCAGCCCAAACAGCAGCATCCTGCAGAAATCCTGCATTCCACTTTCCTCTAGTTTAAATGCTTACAGAAGCTAGGGGGCAACTGAGAACCATGTCCAGCCTTATCACATCTCACAGTTCTGAGATTTTCTAAAAAATATTTCTATAAAATGGTCTTGCCCCACTGATTTCACTGGGGTTATACTGATACACACTAACCCACATCCTGGCCATGTGTTCAAAAGATCAAAGCACAATGGGTTTATGACACATTTTAATCTGCTGTATGGTCATACTGTATTATTGAAATATGAAAAATGTAAACCTTAATCTGGATAAAGCATAAACAGAATTTACAATAGAGCAGAAAGTGAATATGTGTTGTGTTCCACTAAGCCAAAGTAACTCTATTAAAATATATGTGAAAATAAATTTTCAAATGCTAAAAGTAACTTGTTTTAGTTCAGAAGTGTAAGAAATCTACCAATACACACTGCAGAACATTTATGCCTACTGTCACTTTTGAATAAAATAAAAGTAGTAATGTATGAGATCAAAGAACAAATATTATAATAGAATAGTGTCGAGGAAGGAGAAGACCATAAAATAGAATTGATTAGAAGCACAGTTCCAAACCTTAAACATTTTTTTACAGGTGATTTTTCCTGGTTTGGAAGATGTATATACATTCACTAGTCACAGCTTACTTTGGACTCCTTGATGTCCTTCAAACTCCTTTCATTCAGATTTAAAGCATCCTTTGACCTTGGTGGGCTTTGAATCAGGACTCCCCAGCTCCAGGCACTGTAATTAAGTACTTTCTACTTTATCATTGGCATGACTATTAGTGAATCAAATCAAGTTATATGTGCATGTCTGCAGTAAAAAACAAGTCTGGAGCAGATCTTAGACTGACTACAAAGGGTCTCTGCACTGGAAAAAAACCATGGCTTTTTCTGTGATAAAAGTCACTATAGGTTTTCATGATGCTAGACTTTTTAAGAATGGGAGTGACTGTGATAATGAAGTACAGACTAAGGCCATGACCTAGCATTACTCTCTGTTACTATTCTATTACATAGGCATTGACGCCAAGACCCAGGAGGTTTATAAACGCTACTCGGTTGTAATGACAGGGTTTCACATTCAATTTTGTGTTTGGGTAAACAATTGCCCAAGGTACAAGGATCAGATTCTTTGCAAATCCTTGCAAAGCAGACACTATGTAACCTGGGCAATCTGCCCGAAGCTGCTACGTATTGCCAGCCTGAATTCTGGAAAGGGGGAGTGATGCAGACTGGGGTAGTTGTTGGTGCTTTTAGTAGACACTGTACTTCATCACCTGAAAGCAGACGCTTTCGCATCAAACACTGCAGCTATGGCCTATAGCTCAGTTTGAGGAAGTACAGCCTGGACCTCTCTCATGGCTGATCCCATCCGCTTTAGCAGCGTAAGTTGAGAGAAACACAATGCAGCATTTCATCTCTTGTGTTTGGTTCTACTCAGCTCTGCAGCAAGCACTGTACAACAGGTACAGATATAAAGGAAGATGCCTAAATGAGGTTTTGAGCTGTCTGTGATTGCTAGAGTAAAAAACAAAGCACCTACCATGTGCTGTTGTTGAACATCCTATTGCAATTTTCTCAGAGTTACCTTTCCTAGAAGATTTAAATAACGAGTGTTAATGCACTCTGCGGAGTAACGGCCATGCTCCACATGTACTCCATGCCCCGCAGGTCCCCAGCAATGCAGTGTGCAATACATGCACACCTAGAGATCTCCAGGAAGAAAGTGAAAATATCAGACAAGCTGTAGGAGCATTTGAGTATGTAACACCAGATTCAGACAAACAGGTGAAGCCACAGAAATGCATCAATTAAATTCAGTGAAAAGGAGCTGGGTCAGAAAACACAGGAGCCGTAACTACAGAGTAGCAGGGCAAGTGATCAGCAACTCCTTCCTCCTGGCTGAGCTACCTGTTGCTGCACTAGGCTCTGGCTGTCATTTCCTTGCTGTCCTCCCTAATCTGTGTCTGCTTCCCACAATGATGAGTGACCCAGCTTCAATGGGAGTGGAGGGTGCTGACCTCAGCATCTCCTCATCCTAGTAATTAGGAAACATCTTTGGCCTGCAGGAGCAAAAACTCCAGACTCTACATCCTGAGCAGGATTTCATCTCATGTTAAAAAAAAGATATTGAAACACACCATGGACAGGAATCCAGCATCAGACTTCAAAGACAAACTCTGTATCTGAGGCTTATTCTTGACCTTAGGAGAAGGGCATTTACTGGAAATCAGAATGACTCCAAGTGTGAGTGCAACACCTTAAGCAGAACTACAAAATTCAGGAAAAAAAATTGTCTTTCATTTCTTTATTTTCCTTTGCACAACAGTTGCTGCCTAAGCAAAAAAAGCTAGTTCTTTTTTTTTTAAGTGTGTGTTGGGCGAAGAATCTCCAAAGCAACTTTCATGTGACAAAATGACTAGAACTGTCTGACAGTCTTTGAATTCATGCCATGTCAATTAAAAAGGTTTTCAAAAAATGTCAGTTTTCACAGGAGCCTTGTTCATTGTAACCATGAGACAAAAGGCAACATCCACCATGTTAATTAAATAGGAGAAAAGGAAAGAGAGAAAGTGGAAGTTAGGGCTTAATTAGCATAACAAAGATAATGGGGAAAAGAAACCCTAGAAATACAAGACAGGAGAAAAGTAGGTCTTGCCAAGGACAGCATGGATAATAACATTTTCTTCTCTGCTGAAAACACATTCTTGGCCAACACATACTTTCCTCTTTTCCAGAAGTGAAATGGAAATGTAAATTTTTTCTTAATTCACGGGCTTCTACAATTTTGGGGGGAAGATGAATGGGAGATTAGCTGCTGAGAGAGCTCCATATGGAGCTACAATTTAAAAAGAAAAAAAAAGAAAAAGGAAGAAAAAAAAAACCACCTTTCTGTGTGAAAGAAGAAGTCTTACTGATCCTACATATCCTGTGACTGTTGCTTGTTGTTGTGTACTCTTTAGCAGCTCCCAGGACGCTGGATTTCTTTTTCACCGAGCACTGCTGCCCCAATTCTTGCAAGGGCTCCTGCTTTTCTGGGCAGCGAAAGCAAAGTGGCACAGCAAATTGCTGTAAAATACCAGAGAATGAAAGGTTTAGCAGCGAAGTCAACTGTTTATAGTCAAGCTGGTAAAGAAAAGCAGTTAGAATATCATCCCAGTTTACTTTCCCTCCCTTCCCATTATAGATTGATCTTCGAGCAGCAGAGCATGCAGTGTCAAACTTAGCTGCTATTATTTTGCCTTTGACCAAGGACCCTGGCTGGTTACCTATACACTATGTCAAGGTGTGTTATGAGGGACTCTTGGTTTAGCCTCCCAAGCAGATAGGAAGAACAACTAACAATGTGTCCGAAATACACCCACAAATTCTTTGTATCGTTAAGGCAGAGAAGAACCTCAAAGCTGGTGCTTCCGTAGAAGCTGTGCTCCACCAGCTTCTCTGATCTACCCATGTGACTGAACCAGGACCAAGGGCCCATTCTTCACAGCTGCTAATTTTTGTGTGTCTTTTATATGATATTTCATGCATATTCATAGAAGAGCTCATTTCTGTGCTAGCCAATAGCTTAGAGATACACAGAGATTTTGATTTATTCTTCTAAAGTAAAGCATTTGCCAGGACAGAAAAACGTATTGCACACTGTGTTGTGTTACTGATAAAGCAAACGCAGCTCTTGAATCTAACAAAATTATATTAGCCAGGCTATCATTTTTCCTGCACCTGTTTCTTCAGCAGTTTGAGTAACTAAAAGTCAAAGTAGGATGTAGAGCTGATCCCTCTGCTCAAAGGAGCAGAGCACTTAGAACTGTTTCGACAATGGTTTGGTTTATTTTATTTCATCACAGTAGGGAAAAAAGGTCCTCTGCACCAGGGAAGACATAACGGGGAAACACAGCCAGGATTATAAACATCAGTTCATGGAGGGGAAATGATTAGTTTGCCTCATTTCTGTTGAACCTTCTTGTTTCTGAGCCATGGAACAGCCTCCAAGTTGAAGCTGCATGAGAAGCAGGTGGGGGCTGAAGCCATAGCCCCCAACACCTGTGTTAATAACAACACCACCCTTGATGAAAAATATGACAGTCCTGAGCAATGATTTCAGTAATGTTTGAAGCTGATGCTTCACGGGCTGGTGTTTCCTCTTGAAGAATTAGCTTGAGAGCTAGCTGCATCCCACTGAGTTATGTTTTAATCACTAACACTGTAACTACAATAAAGGGGACATTGACTGCCTTTAGCTACCCGTTCTCTCCGCTGTGCTTCATTCATTAGGACCAGCGTCTCCTTATTAGCTGCAGGGAGACCCCTGGAGTCACATTAATCCTGTCAATTCAGTCAGTCGCTGCGGCTCTGCAGGATACAGTTGCTGACTGCAGGATTACAGAGATGTTCTTCTGCTTGGTTTAAGCTCAGCACGGGTCTGGAGACGAAAGAGGCAAACACCTCCCTACTCGTGCTGTGCCCAGAGGGCTGCACGGAGATGTGGTGGTGCCCACACCCACACAGGCAGCCCCTCGACAGGTGGGCAGCCAGGCTGAGGGGTGCACTCAGGAGCTGGGAATCATCACTGCAGCTCCCTCAGGTTCAGCAGCCTTCCAGCACTAAGATCGTTCCTCCAGCCAGTCACTTACAGTCCACTCATTTGGCAGGTTGGAGGGCATGCAGCACACATGCACTGAGGGTGACCGCAATTGCCGCTACAGCATCTGAAGATCCAAGGAAACGGCAGTGGGGCGCTCTCTGAGCAATGGCATGTGTTGAAACTCAAAACAAGTGGCATGCTGAGCATGTCCCAGGTAGAGGATCTGCATGTGCTCAGGAAGCTCAGGACCTGCTCAGGACTTGCACAGCTCCAGGCTGTGCCAGTGCACCTCTCCTGCAGATCAACCAGGCACGTGCAAGGGGCCCAGCACTCCTGTGCACAGCAGTGCCGATCAGCTAGATAGTGTTTGCTCTGACTGTTGCCTGAGGTTTGATGAAGATAGGAAGCCATATCAAATGTGGCTGGGCGGCTCTCACTTTAAAGACACTTCCAAAGCAAAAAGCCAAGGAACACAAACAAGTGTGTAGTTTTCCCAAGGAAGTTTCTCTCAGGCTTTAAAACACTTTGCAGCATGGAAGGCTAGGTAGCATTTTGGATAAGTCCAAACTGGCATCAAGAAGGGCCAAGTTCTGCTTTCACATTAAAACCCAATGACTAGAAGGGACTGCAAGGCTCTGAACAAGGACCTGAGCGCAAGGGCAGTTAATGAAATGAATGCTGTTGCTTTTATTTTGCTTTTATCTGCACAGTATCCCAGTAGTGAGCTCAGCCCAGGGAGACTGTGGGATCTACTAAAAAGGTTTCCCTAGTGCAGCCACATTGATTTCAGATTAATTTGTTTGCAGATCTGCAGATCCCTGAGGACAGTTCACTCAAGTGCACCTGAACCTCCTGCAGACCAGTGCAGGCACAGCACTGCAGTGCACCATATCTAAGAGCTCCAGACACAGACCACAGTGCATCGGCACACACTGGTGAGGTTGGCCTCATCCCAGGAAAGTGATGATACAAAAAATGTAAAGGTGCAGCCATTAAGGAATGTTAAGGACTGAGGAAAGCAAACAAGAAGGGAAAAGAAAAAGGGTCATGGGGAAGAAGGAAGATGAGCTGGGTTTTAAGGAAACCTGAAGGGGGAAAAAATCTGAAAGGGGGGAATGCAGAGGAGAGAGGAAAGAGGGTGAACCCAAAGTCACAGGTGAAGACAGTCAGCTTTTGGGGCTGGAGTGTCCACAGTGACCACCCCAATGGAGGTCACACTTCAGGTGCACTCCTGGGTGAAGGGCAATCTTGTCTGCATCTCTTCAGGCACTCAGGGAGGAGATCCTACCCCAACACCCTCTCTGCCTGTCCTGTCCTGGGCAGTGGCTATCTGGGGCTGCTTTGTAAGGCAGCCTCACAAGGATAAGCTCCTCTTTTCTTCTCCACAACACTTGGGAGGCATTCCAAGACCACTCTGATAAATAAATAGATGGCTAAATGCTGCTGTGTATTAACAAGCTGGCTGGGTGGGAAAGATTTCCTTGGCAGTTTGCTTGCTTTGCTGCTGTTCAGCTGTGGGCAGTATGAGCTGGGACTTGTATTGATTGTTCTGGTTGTAATTTAGCATAAATACAAATGCAGGTTGAGACCCAGCATGTCCTGTTTAGTGGAAACCATGAAAAGAAAAGGAAATGGCTATAAATTAAATGTTCCTGTCTCTTCAGGCACTGAGATGGAGATTCAGATTTATTTTTGCTGTGGCAGAGAGAGGCAGTAACAACAAAGCACAACATTTGAGGGGGGTTCAGTAGAAGCTTACATCAGTAGCAGAAGTTTTTTTTATCTTGGTAAGTGTAACAGAAGACTTTAAAATATGCCAATAGATAACAGCATAGAAAAATTTTGCAAATAAATAAAGTGAGAGCAGCCATACATTTTAGACCAAAGGTTCATCTAGTTCACGATCCTGCCACTAGCATGGCTGCAAGCTGAAACCCAAAGAAGAGTGAGCACAAGGCAAGTACCCCTAGCAGTCCCCTCAAAAACTCAATCACACTTCTGTTTGCAGCACTGGAATCTTCCTGAGCCTGATGCAGGTACATCTTTGGATACATCTTCGTATGCCTAATGGTTTCTGTATGTCTGAAATCAAACAGCTCATCTGGCTTCAACCTCCTGCAAGCCAGTACTTCTGATGCAAACAGTTCTTTCAGTCGAGGGCTCAGATTTATTTAAGGTAGAAGGGTTGTCTCCTCTCCACAAATGACTTAGATCAGTGATCTCAGCTCTCTCAGTGTGTGATAGATTAGTGCTTAAACAAACCCTACAGACTGAAAAATGCCATTGAGTAAAGCAACATTCAGAGTGGAACTGAAAGCATATTTTTTTATTGAATGCATGACTTTAAAATCCATTCCTACCCTTGAAAAGTTATTATGTGAATGTGAAATCCTTTACCTTTAGTTAGAATTTTATTACAGAACTTTCTTAGGAGCAAAAAAAAGTTTGATTTGCTTTGGTTTATTATGATTTAGTTTTGTCAGCTGCAGAGCCATCATGAATATGGAAAAGGGATCAGATTTTATTTTGGTTTCTGCATCAACAATTGAATTATAAAGGGGAAATTCAGACTCAGCAGAGTTTCACATATGAGACCAATAGGAAAATTGAAATTAAGTAAAATGGCTCTAAAAACATTAATGCATCCGAAGTTTTTGTGGGCTTCCACTTTATTACAGTATGAAAATTTACTCTGTGCAATGAAATGAAGGAAAAATATTTCTCTACCTGGGCAATCCTGGCCTGGATTTAGTGTATCTTGTGTCAAAATCATCAGATTGGTCTGATCCCTTGTGTTCTGTCACAAGACCAAGTGATGTCTAAATTTACTCACACTGGGGAAACTAAAGCAAAATTCAGTCAAAGCCCAGAGCAAGAGCAGAAAGAAAAACATCTTCCCATGACTCCATACCACTGCAGTGCCATTTCTCAGTAGCAGCAGAGAAGTGAGGCTCGGGGTGAAATTAACCTTACTGTTCTTACGCTGATGAATATGCCAAGCTAGCACGGTACTGCCCCAGTGCGAACAGCCTGGGTAGGGCACCAGGCTCCCGTGTCCCTCAGAGGACACTTTGCCTTAGGGGGCACCAAGCAGTCCCTGCCTGGCTTCTCTGACAGCAGCTGCTGTCACCTTTGGGGGTTTACTTTCAAAAGCTCACTTAATTCAGAAGGCTATGTGGATAGTAAGATGAGCTGCAGCAAAGCAAGGTGAGATTGGTCAGACCTGCGTGGCTTTGGAGGGATATTGCTTATTTCCAGAGAGAAGCAGTGTGTGAGACAGGGATGCTGGAGTCACGGAGGGTGCTCACCACTTCCCCAGACATGCCTGGAGCTCTGGCAGAGACACTGCAGGATTTTGCAGCACTTTATCCAAAAGGGAAAAAAGAAAAAAGAAAAGAAAAGAAAAGAAAAGAAAAGAAAAGAAAAGAAAAGAAAAGAAAAGAAAAGAAAAGAAAAGAAAAGAAAAGAAAAGAAAAGAAAAGAAAAGAAAAGAAAAGAAAAGAAAAGAAAAGAAAAGAAAAGAAAAGAAAAGAAAAGAAAAGAAAAGAAAAGAAAAGAAAAGAAAAGAAAAGAAAAGAAAGGCAAACACATAAACAAACTCCAACCACAGTATGAAACTCCAAAGCCCATAATCCTCTCCCTGAGAGAAATGAAGTGCAAGGTACATCCTCAAGGCATGACTACAGAGGCAGATGCCCACAGCCTGACACTTGTGTTCCTTAGCTGCTCCACTTTACTGCAGTCTGCACTGCTGCAGTCCTTCAAACTTCATAATATTACCATTCTTGAGCCTTTTGCAAAGCTTCAGTTCTAGGAGTCATGTGATAACAGTAGAATAAATTCGCATTTTGGGAAAAACAAAGGTTTCCAAGCTCCCTTGATGCTGAGAAAAAATTAAAAACATGAACGAGGAAAGGCAAAAATAGCTAAAATATGTGTATTTATTTTTAAGCCTCAGAACCGGGTCTCGCAAATTTTGTCTACTTACAAACCGTCATATAATTGTGTTTGTTGCACAGATTCCCCCCAGGCTCATCTGGTATAATTTCACAAATGTCTATGGCATTGATTTGGCTTTTAGAAGCTTATATCTGAGTAAAGACACAGGTGAAGCTATTTCCAAACTTATGAAGATGCTTATAACAGAAGAGTAACAGGCTAATCATTTCTCTTCTCCTCTTGAACAACTGGGTACCACTTTTCTGCTTTGCAGAAAACTTGGCAGCCCTGGGGGCTGCTGTGCCAAACCCTGCAAAGCAACCCCCAGGGCTGCCAAGGATCCCACTGTGCAACTCATCTGGAGCCTAGTTACCAAGTGGAGGTGGACCAGTGGTCTCAGGAGTAGGGAAATGCTAAGAAAAAATGCAAAAAGTAGAGAAGGAACTGGCAGCTGGGCTTTTACATACAAGGCTTCCTAATGTTATGGCTGCAGACTCCCCACAGCATTTCTTTCCTCCTGCTGGAGACAGTGCAGATTATCTCCAGATCCCCAGGGACAGATCACTAGGCTCGGACTAGGGACACTTGCTCCTCATACATTGCTGTAACGCTCCTTGGCTGAGTTACCTCTGCCAAGCCAAGCCACCTCCCGGTGCCACAGCTTCTTTCCCTGTGAAGCTGAGACAGCCAGTCCATAAAATGAGAGTGAAAATTATCACCTTTAACTTTAATGGAGAAGTTAAAGTCTGCTGCATCAGGACAAGCAGGCTTCAACTCAGCTCCCAGGATGTCTGAAACCCTCGACTGCCCTTGACTGAACAGATAATGTAGCTTGGACAGAGCAAGCACAGTTCTCCGCTCCGTGTATCATCCAGGCATTGCGGGCAGGTTGTGATGGCAGAAACAAACAGCAGAGCAGCTCCTTCCTAAGAATGAAAGGCAGGGTTTAATGTGTTTTTTGAATAACCAAAACTCAGGGTCTGCAGCAATGACAGTTTGGAAACATCTTCTCATTTTTGGCTGGAACCACCATACTTATTTTTTTGTTTAGGAGCACTGAATCTGCCTTCAGTGAGATTTGGGGATGGATTGTATATATTCTAACCCATTTTTCACTTCCCTTTGTGACACCTGTCAGTTACCCAATAGCTGACAGCAAATGCTGTTGTATTGATTTATTTTTCTAAAAACTACAAATCATGCCAGAAGTTGGATGTGAGCCTGTTACAGTAAAAACATTTCTTTAAAACAGAAAGAAAGAAAAAAAAAATTAACAAAAACAACCAAAGAGCCAAGCTCGCTTCCCCCAACTCCCCTAAGGCAAATGGATAGTTGCAAAACTGTGATTTATTTTTTTTTACTTGGTTAAAGTTTGCCATCTGGTGGAGTGAGACCAGATCAGCTGCTCTGCTGTACGAGGAAAACATGAAAACACCCTCTTCCTTACAGAAACAACCGTCTGGTCTTCCTGCAACACAGAAGCTGGATCAATCAGATATGGCTGACCTTGTCTGCCTGGAAAGCTAAATACAGAGATGAGGAATAAATGCTGGCACATTAGTAGATTTTGAACCTTGATGGCACAGAAGTTTTATTTAATTTGTTCAGCTCACACAAGAGGTTTTAAATTGCACTCAGCAAAGGCATACTGCCATTCTCTCATAGATTTTTTGAAAGATAACATTATTTATGGTGTATAAGCTAACTATGTTTCATGATTTCAAATGAAGTGAAAGACAATCTCTTGTGACCAAACATCGGATAAATATTCCTTTATCCTTGAATTAGCCCTCTGTGAGACTTCTTACCAGCCAACTGGATTATTCAGTTAAGAGGAAAAGGAAAAGAAAGGACAAACAAAGAGAAAGAGAGAGAGAAAAAAAAAAGAAAAGATAAAAAGAGAAGGAAAGGGTGGGAGGATGGGAGGGAGGGAAGAGGAAGGGAAGAGAAGGGGAAAGAGGAAGGAGAGATAAAGTCAGGAAAGAGAGAGGGAGAGAGACCAGATCCTTCACATGGATTTCAATTTGATTGTGTCAGTGATAGTCCCACTCCCTTGAAGCAGCTGCTTCAAAAAAGAAGGTTATGGAACTGCCAAGGAAAGACGATCATTTTTTCCTGTTGTTCTTCATCCTGTAAAAAGAGCAGATACAATACACTTATCCAGGGATACTCTACACTTATCTTTCCCTCAGTTTCCCTCAGTTTCCCTCAGACTAGATACAATATATAATTATATGCCAAGATCTATTTTTAAAGCAAGCAGAAAAGCAATTTTGGATAGATGAGGTTTTTTTCCTTTGCCTTCATTAGAGAAAAAGCATTGATGATAAGTTTAATTACCCTTTTTTTTTAACTCATACCACCGGGAAGAAATGGAACAGCAGGTGAAGGGCCTTCTACCAAGTTCTGAAGCTTGAAACTTTACAGTACTTGAAAGAAAATATTTTTACCTTTAAAAAGAGATCCTGTTTCTGCTGAAGCCAAAGCCAGAAACCTCTAGCCAAGGTCACAAGGAAGCGTAAGCATTTTGCACAGCACTGTGAGACACCATACACTCTCCTTCTTGGCCTGTTCCTCACCCTAATCACACTTCGGGGTTATTGGCTGAAGCTATACATATTAATGAGCGTATTATTTATAGGAGCAAGAGCTGTCTGCTCAGTTCTTCTAAACTGTATACCCATCCACTCCTTATGAAGAACAGAAGGTGATGAGGGAGGGAAGAGCAGAGGCTGCGGGGGAGTCCTTATTTCCTCCTGCCCTCCGCTGGTGCAACAGCCAAAAGCATGTCCAAACCCATCCAGTTAAAATGGACATGGAAATCCAGGACAGCTTGCACGCCGCCCCCCCCCCTGCCTTTCGCTCAGAGAGCAGTTATGATCGCGGCTGCTGCTCCTTCACAGGGCAGTCAGCGCCAGAGTGAATTACAGTGTGATAGGAAGGCAGCCCTTCATAAACAAAGGGTCTCTCAACCCACTCCTCAGCCTGTGTGCATGTGTGCTTGCTTAATTCACTCGATTCCCTGACAAGCATCTGTACTAAAGCGCTATATTCCTTCCCCTTGTTAAATTCCTGCTGCCCTCCAGCACGGCTCCCCAGGAGCACTGGCAGCTGCCCAGAACCCCCACCACCCGCACCCCTTCCCAGACAGTGCAGCCCTTCCTGATAAGGCTGTTTAACCCGCAAAATACCAGACAGCTGTCTTAACTCAAAGTTGCTGTGGGATGCTTGTCCTCAAGGTTTCTGGACACAGAAATACTACTGACTGAAGGCAGTGGATAAGAAATAGGATGTATGAGTTGTTCCTCTCATTATTACGCTCTATGTGATCTCAGACATTTCCCTTTGGATCAGACAGGACTGACGGCAGTTGAAGCAGAGCATTAGGAATCTGTAGCATAGTAATCCCACTATTGCAAGGAACAAACAGATACGTTGTGCTGTTGCATGGGGTTAAAACAGCAAAGACAGTCCTTTGTGTGTAAAAGCACCACGTGAAATCATCGCATGCAGTAACAACCAGTACAAACTACTGGTCCAGCACATTTCTTTACTGACTTTCTGCCTACATGGACAGACTATGCCTAGTAGTCAGCGAAATTTTTTAATCTGTTGTATTTTTGGTTCTGCTGGTCTACCCCATTTTTGTCTTTCTCCAGGGTAGGTTGGTGGGGAGTTCAGTCCCTCAGCTCCCTGCCTTGCTGAGCCCCACATCAACCTCAGTGCTCATGGCTCCAGCTGTGAACCCACCCGGACTAGCTCAATGTGGGAAAACATATAGTAGCCCAGAATTAGTAATGTCTTCACTGAAGTCTTCCTGCTAACCCATTGCCCCCAGAAATGTAACATCTAAGAAAAGGAAAAGCCAGATGATATTTACAAAAATAACACCCTACAATTTATATGGCAAAATAAAGCAACTTACCACATAACAAGGCTGACAGAAAGGAGATTTACTCTTACAACTGCAAACTAAATTTATCCCTCATCTACGAAAAAGACAAGAGGTTATAGTGGTTTACAAACTACACCTGTGGGTGACAATGAAAGTGCTATCACTTAGCTTTCTCTTGCATTGTTGCAGAAACTGGGTTGGTTTCTTAGGCTACATGGAGGATCAGGAGTTACTGGAGACAAGGGGACAAACTTCTCTTAACAGAAAGCCACTGATATATGAATGGTTTCAAACTAAGACATATAATAGAATTAGATATAGATTTCTGAATAATTGGTAAAAGCAGCATTGTAGCACTCTAGAATGACTAGCTGAATAACAATGCTAATAAGTTCCCATATAAGTGTGATAACAGCATCACAGCATCACAGAATGGTTGAGGTTGGAAGAAACCTCTGGAGATCATCTGGTCCAACACCACTGCTCAAGCAGAATCACCTATACCATGTTGCCCAGAACCACATCCAGACAGGTTCAAAACCTGAATATTCAAAATGTCTTCAAGCATGGAGACGCCACAACCTCTCTGGCTAACCTGTGGCAGTGGTCCACCACGCCTACAGCAAGAAAGTATTTCCTGATGTTAAGAGGGAACCTCCTGTGTTTCAGTGTGTGCCCATTGCCTCTGGTTCTCCCACTAGGCACCACTGGAAAGACCCTGGCTCCCATTTGCAGCCCCCTTCAGGTACTTACATACATTAAAATTCCCTCTGAGATTACTCTTCTCTAGGCTAGACAGTCCCAGCTCTCTCATTGTCCCAAACCATTGAAAATTACTGTCCCTAAATTGAAAATTCCAAATAAACTTTTCAAGGACACCTAACTTCTGCCCTTGAAGGTTAGCTCTCATAAAGCCTAGAGTTTTGAAGTCAATGAGACACCTACAGTAATTCACATCAGCTCCCAGGCACATGACTTCTTTCAAAACAGAAATTTCATGGTCTGTCCACAGCTTTAGCCACCTTACTCCTTTTCAAATTGTGTATCTAGAACACTAATTTTTTTTTAATCAAACATTAAGTAAACAAGTGTTACCAAGGGCACGTTAAATGGGAGACACCCAAAACCAATACTTGAATTAAGGTACACAAACTAATAATTATTAAAGAAAAACCCTTATAGTCTTCAGCATGGATGATCTTACTATAATACTTCTGTGACAACTCTGAGAACGTTTCACGGGACCCTGAGCAACCCACAGAGCAATCACTGTTCTCACAGGCACAAGCAAAGCTGTACAGTTCTTAACCTTGTGTTGTCAGCTGGCTCTGACAGCCCAACCTAGATGGCAGTGTCAGGACACAAGGAACCCAAAAGGGAGCAGAACTTCACTGTTCTTCAGCCTTTTGCTTTTCCAAGGCTGTCTCCATCCTCAAAAGGACCACACATCCTTTCAAAAGTAAGGCTTTCCTTCCTTTTGAAGTTCAGAGGTTTTCCTCTCTCCTTGGAACCAAGAAAAGGAATTATGACTGGCAACATGATCTAACTTTGACATGCACAGAGAGGAAGAACGAACATTTACTTCCACGTCCTCTTTGTAGCTGAGAATATGCTCAAAAGGCCTCACAGTAATACTCTTTGGCCTGTGCCTAACTCCTTTCCCATTGCTGTTACTGATCACGTGGTAGATGTTGGCAGCTAAAGGCTACCTTGTTTTACACCCACTACAGGTTCACACGCATCTTTGAATACAATCTCAGCCAAACCTGGCAGCTCTTTTAATCAGGTAGTTGGCAATGGGAGCTGGAATCCACAACACTCTTCACATCTGAGCTTGTAGTCCTGGAGTCAGGTCTAAACCTGGCTTATAGATCTGTGGACTCCAAAACAAAACTGCTGTGACACCAAATGTACGCCAGCTTCCACCCACTCCTTTGCTTCCAAGGCCAGATCAGCAAATGCAAAGCTAATGCATTAAAATGATGAACGTCAGGTCTCTAAATGTGCTTTAAAAATAAAATTACATTAGCACGACAGTTCAAAGAGCTTTCTCCCTGCAGTTTCCCATCTGAATTTTTACAAATATATATATATGATATTCTGCTACGAGTTCAGGCTTTCTGAAATCACAGAGGCAAAAGAAACTCTTCACGGAGTCAAACACGGTCTGAATACATTGAAGAACTGCTTTAAGTAGAAATAACAAATATGTCTTTAAAATTACGCAAAAGCAAGCAGGAGGGAAAGAGTACAGGGGAGAGTAAAGGTGGCTCTCTGCAATGCTGCGATAAGAAAGCACATCAGAAGACGAAAATGTGTCAAGTCATACAAGTAAAGAAAATATTTAAAATTAAAGAAAATATTTAGATCTAGAAGACCAGCACAGGCAAGTAAAATAAACATAATGCTTACTAATTAATTGTGTCACATGTTTACTGAGTGATCACTTTTCTTGTTTTGGATTTCTAAAGACTTCTCATCACTACTTCATTTAGCCTACACTGTCATTTGTAATCATTTCTTGTTCCCATCTGATTGCCGCTCGTCAAAACTTTTGCTGAACATGGCTCGATAATTACCCACTGCAGAGCACAGGGGTGTTCCCCATCCCAGGCACACATCAAAGGTGAGGAAGTAAGCCTTTATGGGAAAAGAAGGGGTTTAATTACTGAAAACAGCAAGAGATTTCTAAGGTAAGAACACTTTTCTTGTTCCTCCCAAATTTACTGACAGTGGAAAAAGATAACATTTTCCCCACATGACACACAGTGTTTCTACATACGAAACAAATTACATAGATGCAGCTGTGGATGATGAATTTGGCTGGTTTAGCTGTTGAGTGAAAACCTGGGCACAGCCTAGCAGCTGGGAACTGACCAGTAAGCAATGTGATGATAGCCATCCTCAGTGCCCTCCTCTTCCCTTTCATTAATAAGGTCTGACTTAGTTGCAAGTATTTCACCACAGAGGAGGCAGATCTTGATCAACAGAATGGACCTGGCATGGAGGGGCTGAAGGAGCCCAGAGGAAGGTAGCATCTGCAGCCAGAGAAAGCTCCTTGTTTGGTTGGAGGTTTTGAAAACAGGTTCAAATGAAGAGAAGGGAGGTCAGTCCACCAGCTGATGGAGAGGCAGAATTAATTCAGTTATCACTGTGTATACAGGCAGGTTAACCAGGAACTACAAGTGTTATTCTGTACATTGCATACCTCTGCCCCACAGTCACCTGGTACTGTCACCCTTTGCCCATCCATCTTTCAGCCCACACAGTGCCACCACGTTGCGGGTGTTGGTGTGATGTCCAGGTTGAAGGGCCATGGAGTGGAGGCTTCACTTCTGAAATGAAAAGCCACCCAACAAAGCAGTGAAAGAGAGCAAAAGCTGGCTTGGGTATTCTCAAAAATGGTGTTTCTTCTCCCAGGTGAGCATCCTGTAACTGCAGAAAATAATTTCTAAGGCTTTAATCATAAAATTGGTTGGGAAATATACTGGTACATCCCTGTGAACCATAGAAGCCAGAAGAACACATGGGGCAGGAGAAGAAAGTAATTTATGCCCTTACATTTTCTTCTTCTCTTTAAGAAAAGACCCATTTTTGCAGCACCAAAATCTTAGAGATGCCTTGTGCAGTTTACCAACAGGTTCCAAAATTACAGCCTGTAACTTACAGCAATGACCTCAGACAAGATGATATAACCATGCTCTTAGAACCTTCTCCCACTGAGCCAATGGTAACTTCTCTATTCCCTTAGTGCAAAAGGAGATCTGTGATCTGCTGTCAGCACACCTGCCTCACCCACTCACATGTTAAGCAACCTGTGCTGGGTAGAGCATCTTGGTAATAATAACAGATTACATTTGATCCAGATCTCCTGGAAATCAGGGGTGGCTCTTAGAAAATGTGTGGTAGAGCAGAAAGATTCTTCAGCAACTGAATGGATAAAAATATCAAGAGAGGATTCTATAGTTGTGATATGAAAACTAGCACTTTACTAACATAAGCTTGTAGGATTACTGTTCCTTGAAGGCTTTCCTATTTGGCGGTTAAGATAACAGAATTAAAGGGGATGCTGGGGGGTGGGGGGGGGGGGCAGGGGGCAGGGCGGGAGTTGCTGTGTGTAATATCCATGCAACTATATAGATATAAAAATAGGAACTTTCTCCCTGCTGTGGATGGGTATTACATTCTACTTCACTATATCCAAGCACCACCAAACCCAATGATCTAAGAATGAAAATGCTATGTAAAGTCATGGTTGCATTATTTTGTACATCCTAATTTTATTGACTGAGCTGTCAGAAATGTAAACACATTCATTAATGGTGGATTAATTTGTCATTGGACCAATCTTCAAAATTCAAATTATCAAAATAAAATCACTCCAGTTCAGTGAAATGCATGGATTTACACCAGATTAAAGAAGAGCGAAGTATATCTCTATCTAATGTTACCCTCTGGATAACATTATTTCATGCACTGATCCCTGCCACAATGCCAGAGCTTTCATTTGAACTGCAGCACACTTTGCAGACAGGTCTGAGATTAACCCCTTCAAGCAATAAGGAAACAGAAAATCCAACGTGTCACTAAATATTTTGTTTGAACCTTAATTAAAGTTTAAGAACAGCATGAATCATTTCCTTTGCAAATTGTGTGTGCTTCTCCTTGCCAGATTATTTTATACATGGTGTGTTCAATTTCATGAATAGATTCAGGACAATGCTCTGTGCCTCCAGCAATGGCTCCAAGCAGTTTTATGAGCAAATGATTTCCTAGTTTCCATAATCACCCTCAAGACATTTCACTGCAATATAATAAGCATGAATGGCAATTTGCCATTCAACACTGAAGTTGTTCCCAGCCTGATCACTGGGACCAGTATTTGGAAACAGATGATGTTTGCATTTCCAGGTTCCACTTCACAAAGAGGAGATCGTGGAGGACAAAGGCAGTTATCAGACATACAAACAGACCGAAAAGAATCAGCCATACCTGCAGAAGCAAAATTAGGATTTGGGGATCATTTCTAAAGTGGGGCAGAGAAGCAAGGGAGGTGCCTTAAATAGTTTATATACCTAAATTAATTGTCTTTCCATGAATACAGTACGACTGAGGTTGTTCCTCCTCAGGACTTTAGCCTTGGCTAGTTTTTATTCTTACAGGGAACTCTAGTGCCTCTGAGCACCCGTCTGGTGTTGCTGGTGAGCTAGATCCCAGGTGCCGGACCTCATGTCTGCTGAGAGAGTAAACTGAGGCTGTACCTGTAATCTCAGACATTCTTACACGCCTTTAAGTCACTTTGTAAAGTCCCTAGCTGGCTTAAAATGTGACCTCAGCGTAACCTACAAGTTTTGGCAGACATGATTTAATGGTCGTTGAAAGAAGCTAGACCCAGTGGGCTGCAGGATCCAGGGAGGGTTTCCATCTCAGCCCAGTAGAGCTGAAGTAGGTCGACTCCCAGAGCCAGGGTGCTCGCTTCACAGCCCCATTGAGGCAGGTGGCTGCCATGGCCCTTTCCACATCACTGATGAAAAAAATATTGAATACAGATTGCAAATCAATCCCTGGAGACCTCATCTAGGAATAGTCAACTGAATGATGTGCCATCAGGATTAATTTTCTCAATCTTTCAACAAACTGCTTCTAAATTACATTCGTTCAGCATACACTGATTTTGAAAAATGTTGATCTTTTTACACAAATATCATGCAGGACTGAGCAAAATGCCTTACGGAAATGTAAGTATAGTATGTCAACACAATTCTCACTATAAAAATTAGTTGAATTAATTCATTATATTACCACCTGTTTATTCCTCATTGACTATGCCACCGCAAAACTTTTTCCTTGATTATTTTGAGAGGTGGCTCTTACCTGCTTAGTTTGTCATATTTTCTTTTTCTGAGCACTCTTTTCTCTGTTTAATGAATGTTATTCTTCTCTTTTAAAAGAACAAATTCTGATGATCACACTTTTCTATTATTATCCCCTGCCCTGAAACGTGAGGAATTCTATTTGTCTGTAGAACTCTGAACAGGGATTTTGCAGCAAATTACGAAACCTAGTTTATAATTGGCTTTCCCCACAAACTTACCCTTGGGAAAGATTGCTGAAAGCTTCACAAGTCTATGCTGATTTTGGAATAAACCTTCACCAGTTCATGAAACCACCAGTATGAAAATCATGCAACATGCAGAGAGCTTGCACAATTTTACCACAGTTAGCAGAAGTATTTTCAAAGAAATTAAATTGTGTTAAAATACACTACTTTCTGGAAGAATTTTTCAGACACCTATTTGCTGCAACAAAGTCCTACTCTAAATCCTTTTGCCACTCTCAAGGGTAGATAGGGAAAAACCTGGTTATTTATGAATCAGTCTCAATAAAGGAAAATGAGCTCAGACTTCTGCCTTCCTTGTGGGCACCTTCATTTTAAATTCTCTCTGGAAATTGCATTAGTTTTCTTATGAGAAGGTCCATACAATTTGCTTAATTATCAGCCTGACAGCTTTACATGCAGCTTATATGCAGAAAATGAAAGGAATGATGAGGGAATTTCATGGAGGAGCTTTTATTTCCCCAGACAGAAATATCATCTCAACCTAATTTGCATGTTAACATTTCACATCACCCTCTGTATCTTATTGGTGGAGATATAGCTACTCTTGTCTATTCCCATAAAAACAGAAAACAAGAATTGACATTTGTTCATCTTGTTCCAGCAGAGCAGCTCCAAAAAGAGTGAATTTGGGTCAGGCTAAAAGGTAGCCTGTCACAGAGATATTCAGACTTCTAGATGCAAGTGATTTCTTTGAGAAAGAGTTAAAAGGAGGAATATGATGGCATCTCTGCATCAAAAAGTAAAAAATAACTACAGGACAACCTAGGGCTTACACATAAACAGACAGTTTTACTGTAATTAATTTTGTAATGTAATGTAATTACATGATCTTTTTTTGGACCACGTCTTCATTAACAGTCAGAGCCTGAGACACAGGAAAACTCACACTTGCTAGTGTGCTGCTGCATCTAGGTGGTCATTCCTTACTCAGATTCTTAAAAATGCGTTTTGACTTGCAAACCTTATCAGTATGTGAAGTTTTGACAAGGCTGACAGCTACTGTAAACCAGTAGGACCTTCATAGCCTCAGGACTGCCGAATGGCAACCTGAGTAATCACAGGTTACTTGGAAAAGCCTCCAGTCAATCACTGTCCCGTTTTCTCCCTCTTTACACAGTACACTCACCCACAAATGAAATGTTTGAGCGCTTCCCATGAAAAACAGAGTGCAGGTGCAGGGGTCTATATTACTGATCACTTCATAATGATCAACAGCATATATAAGTGGTTGATTCAGTCCCAGTGTCAAGGCTACTGGGCTTTTTACATTACTGCAACGTAACATAAGCATCACCTAGTCACAGAACATACGCAGTCTCCTTCAATAAATGATTATCCATTTTATTTTAGCTGAGTATTGCACGGCTGGAAGATGCACAGAAATTAAGAATTAAAAGTTCCTATTCTGGGCTAAAAAGGAAAAAGCAAAAGTATGAAGGACATCGCTTGCATTCTTAGTTTCTGTACTGCCTCTTGCTTTCTGTTTAACCTGCAATGTGTGCCGCTAGCACACATTTTTGTAGGTAACCAACACACCATGGAAGAACTTGGTTCTACATCGTAATACAAAGTGAAAAGTTCAGCTATACACTCAACAACAGTTTTCAGATTTCCTGATTTTTTTGTGTACTTAGCTATACAACCTAAAATTTATATACATATGTTTTTACATATTTTTATTTATTTTATGTATTTTACATATTTGTCATTTATTTTACTCTTTTCTGCAATGTACAGAGATTTCCAATCAGTTCTTTTAAACACTCAGTACACAATAAGAAAAGGATTACAAATACATTCTGTTTCTTGACAAACAGTACTGGCAACATTCACTTCGCAAACTGAGGTTTTCAAGTGAACTCAACAATAATGTTCTAAGTGTAATATACTTCATTTATATTCTTCCTTGAGGGGAATGGAAACACAAACACCATCTTAATTAATTCATAAAGGACAGATTTAGAATTATCACTAAATGTGTCTGCAAAATACCACTTGGGAAAACACAGGCAAAGTGTTACATGTAGATCCAGCTATACTGCTAGAAAATAACTCCTAAAACCTACAGCTTAAATCATATACAGCATGGAGTAATTGCTGTTGTTACTGCACTTCCAGTATGAGCATGGAAAGCACTGACCCCAGTTTATAATGAGCATTCAAAACTGTTCCAAAGTGAACCTAAAATAGACTTAGTGCTTTCAGAAAACTACTTCTGTTTTGTATCTAAATAAATGGGTGAAAAAGTTAATTACAATCCATACCATGACTTCAATCTCCAGAAACATTTATATGTATGTATTATTCGGTTTCTTGGCGTGGTAATTAATCTGAACATCGTAATTTGCTTCAGGGATAGTTCACACACCTTATTTGGCGGCATCCAAGGTATGAAGTAAAAAACACTTCTTTTACTGCACAAAAAAAACAATCGTTGAAGCAAGCCAGATACCATGCAAATAAGATGCTGGAAAACACAAAGTAGCAAGTTAGGAGGCTACAGACGTATAAACAAGCTGGAAAGCCACCTCATGCAAAACAGCAATGTTTCTTTGGTTCTAGTCAAGTATTGAGCCTCTTGAGGTAAAAAATGCACATTATCTAGCCTTTCTATAGGCATAGCACATAAAAAGCCTATTGTAATCATTTGCAATTATTTAATACCACTCTTCTCTCCAAAGCTTTGCTTTGGTTTAAAGATCTTCACCAGTTCTATTTCAAGTTAATACAACTGGTATTTTCTAGTAAAAGCAAGCTTCCCTTGCTTTTCCCACTCAGTGCTCAGAAATCTTGACAAACTGGGACATATCAAGAAAGCAATGTTCATTTTAGATTGCTGCTGTTCAAATCTCAGGTGAACCTTCATAAACAAATCTTTTTTAATTATGTATTCATTTCAACATATGTTCAGCCCACAAGTGCTTTTCATTAAAATTTACCTGCATTAAATAATTTCTATTTAGTATTCATTATTGTGCAACATTCCCTGGAAAAAGGCCTCCAGACCACAGTGTCCCACCACAGAGCTACATAACAATTTTCTGGCACTAGAAAATGCTTTTCTAGGTTTACACACTAAATGTATCGTTAAACTCAAAGCACTAAAATTTCAGCTTTGTGAAGGAATCAGTGTTTCTCAGGGAAAAGGAAGGCTTGTTCAGTAATCCAAATGAGCTGATAGGAGCTAGACGTCTTCAGGCCAGCATATCATCCTCTCAAAGCAATTTCAAAGTCAGTTTCAGGCTCCCTGCAAGAAATAAATCTGGCAGGCCTTATAGCCATTGTCAGGAAGAGGCTTCTGTGGTCACAATAGTCTTCTCGAGCCAGCTGAGAAATTTGTGATGAAGGTGTAGAGGGGATGATCATAGAATCATAGAATGGTTTGGATTGGAAGGAACCTTTAAAGGTCATCTAGACCAACCGTCCTGCAACTGTTGCCTAAACTACCGAATTACTGAACTGTGGTTTAGTGTTTAACTATATGTTATACAAGTATGTGCACAAAGTTTAGGTCAAGCCTCTCAAGTCGTCAAATGACGCACCAAGTCATCACACATGAAGAATGAAAGGACTTCTAATCAAGGGAGCCAACCCTGGGAAACAAAGAACAGATCATGATAAGAACACTGATACCTAAATTATGCAGAAAGAAGCCTCCAAGTGAGGAAGTTCTGACTGCAAGAGGAGACAAGCTGACAAGGTGTTGCAACCCACAGAAAATTAGTTGAAAGTAAGACAAAGGTAATTGTGGTAAGAGGACATCATGACCCTCAACTCAAATAGCCCCCATAAAAGAGAGCAAAACCCCGGCTTGGGGAGGGTGCATAGCTGGTAAAAAGCTTCAGTTGTGCTACCTGAAGATGTGTGCTAATTTGCATTAGAAGCAAGAAACTTATAACCAGTCCTGTGCATCAGTGAAAATTAATGTGTAATGCACTATGTATATAGAAGTACTCTATTTCTACATAATAGTACTAGTACTATATATGTATATAATGTGTGCCCTCAACTAATTTTGTGTGCATGTTAGGAACAAAGATCCTCCATGCACCCAGTGCTGAAAAAAATCAGTGTTGGCTTTCTAAACTATAATACGGTTTGGAGAGTTTTTCTGGTTACAGTTTTCGGTAACACAATGCGCAGGGACATCTTCAACTAGATCAGGTCGCTCAGAGCCCCGTCCAGCCTGACCTTGAAAGTTTCCAGGGACGGGCCATCTACCACCTCTCTAGGTAACATGTTCCAGGGTTTTACCACCCTCATCTAGTCTGAATCTCTTTTACTTTAAAACCATTACTGTTTGTCTTATCACTACAGGCCCTACTAAAAAGTCTGTCCCCATTTTTTTATAAGCCCTCTTTGAAAGGCCACGGTAAGGTCTCCCTGGAGCCTTCTCTTTGCTCCTCTGTCAAGCTTTCTGAGGCATGGAGGACCACACCCTGGAGGCATCTGTCTCAGCTCTCTGTAGCCCCTGCCCAGATCTGGTAAGTCTGATCTTTTCAATCTGCTTAGGAAAAAATGCAGCTCCTGCTGCAGCACAATCACATTTTAACCAGCTGGTTTGAAGTCATTTTTATTTTAAATGCACGGGAGGATAAAGTTCTTGGGTTTATCAAAAAACAACACCAGTTCAAGGGCAAAAAGGTGACTCTCCCACTGGTGGCTCTGTACATCATATTGAGCCTCACCCTCTGATCTGCCTGTGAAGTCAGCTATGCTGGTCCTGGTCTATTTGCCATCAGAGGAAACCTTGCTAGCAAGTCCTGTTGCAGCAGGATCGGGGGCATGCCATGGATCTCCTACCGGGCAGGTATTAATCAATCAAGCACAGCAATCCACATTAGACTTACAAATGGGTGTGGGAAAAGCTGTTTCACTCTATCACAAATTGCACAGAAGACAGGAACAACCTACTGGTAATTGGTTGTAACTAATTAAGCAAGCTGAACACAGAGGCTACTAATGATAGCCAGTTGCTAAACAGCTACAACTGTTAATTGTAAAAGTTTCTGGAGCCTTTCGACATGATATCTGGCAGGTGATACGCAAAGCTACCTGGAGGAATAAACTAATTGCAGCTTTGCCATGTCCAGAAAGAAAATGGGGAGGGGAAATGTAATGCAGCTTAAACATGAAAAGGTGATTATCAGAACTAAATTAATCCTTTTGAAAGGAATAAAGTTAGACAGAGGACTTGATCAGCAGCAGTGTGACAAAATAGGAGTAAGTGTCAGGGAATTGCCTTAAGAAAGTTCCCTTAAGTACAAGGTGCCTTACAAACAGCCAGTTAACCATCTTTGGTTACTCAGTATGGTCCGGGCGGCTATCTCTAGTAGCAAAGCAGTGGTTCAGGCTCTATGTACCTACCAGTAATTCACATAAAATAAAGAGCCAATCTTAAAATGAATTATTTTTTTTAAACAGCCAAATTCTATTTAAGGGCAAAGAAAAATAAAATTACAAACTACACACCATAATGACTCATATCTCTGTCTGTTTTTCTCCTAGGTGCCTTCCTGCATTCATCCAACATGCTGCCCACAGGCCTGTAAATCTGATCTCTAAAACAGCAAGAGCAAGAAGAGATTCAGGACAGTGGACCAGGGTCACAAACCAAGTGTCAGTCTGACTAAATCCTTCTGCAGCAAGCACTGTGCAACACCCTAAGGCCTGCTCTCCTTAGAAAAGAGTCAGACTCTTGTCTGCTTTCAACATTTCGTGTGCACATTTTTTGAAACATCACCAGTCTTCACAGTATGGATTCTTTACCTTCCAGGTATTCTGGAAATGCATCTATTTCTGTTTGTTCTTGCTGCCTCAACAGATTATGTTTTCGGAAATACTTCAGAAACTTTAGAAAGTCAATTCTGCAACTCTGTTAATGAGCTAAGGTTATTTGTGTTCTTCCAACCTGGCTTACATAGTGGCCTTCATCACAAGGTAAATACCAAGCCAAGTGAAAACTTAATTACAACTCAGGTTCAAAACATGTCACTGCAACTTTCACTGTAGAAGAAATTCTAGCCTATGTTTCACAGTATATAGTCTAATCTGCCACATCATAATAGTGAGAAATCCCTGGAGGACACAGCATTGCAGGTCTTGTTAGCCAGGAAAAAAAAGGTATGAAATGTAATCAGCCAAATGTACTCTCTTGACATTCCCTTGGAGGACTGAATTGTCTAACATGAAGGAGTCTAAAGCCAAAAATCAAATGTAAAGTTCTGTTATTTTTGTTTCTTCCTTTTCTTCCTTCTTGTCACAGCTAAGCATGGTTCACATCTTACCTGACACACTTACATTTAGACAAATACGCCCACATTAGGCTCCAAAAGCAGCTTATGTTTCTAAATTGCTCAGAAATATAGCACCTCCAATCTCAACGAACACCTTAACTTCAGATAACCATTGTTTTGAACTTCTGCCAAAAACCTTTAAGGCTTAGCTATCAGACAGTCACTGAATCTCCTATTACTTGCATGTCTCCTAAAGTGTATGACATTTTGTTTTAAAATGTTTCCATTACATCTAAGTGTATGGTCAGGTATTACATTCTCTAAGGTAGGACCACACTGCCAAGGTTACATGACTGCTGTTACTTTTCCTATAAGCAAAATAATTACCTCATGCTCCTTCAAGATTTATGTGGTTTTCATAGAGCCTTTTAAGTAATTTGTGGATAGCAAATGTTTCACCTCCCAGGAAAAGTGCTTGTATCCCCCACCATTTGAAGAAACAGAGTTATCACATGACAGGAGGATTTTATATGATAAAGCAAATCTTTTTTCCCCTTCAGCTACTCTGTTACAATTCAGGGAGTTATCTTGAGTATCAGGATTAACAGATTTTGCTCAGGTTGCTCCTCCAAGCAAGCAACATAAACTTTTTTCCAAATAGTGCAAGGATGATAAATCTCTGGTCTTAATTCTTACAGATAAAGTAACTTCTCCTTCAAAATAGGCATGCTTTGTATGCTTGTCTTTATTAAATGGCATTTTATGTTAGGTGTCTGAGAATATCAACATGACCATGATGGCTTCTAATAGAATCTCATCTATGTAAGCACAGTTTGGAGGTCATCCTGAGCAGCAGATGCACATTATCCAGCTACCTACAGTGATTTTTCATATTAAAGTTATTACATGCTGCAATAGCTCTTATTTGTTTATCTGGCTCTGGGGATGATTTATCACAACGGAGTTGTCCCCATTTCCTATAATGTAGTTTTCAGTCAACATAATTATACTGGCCTCCTGGTTCTTGACTGGTTAAATAACAGGACAGCCTCGTGTACAAGCCAAAATCTGTGTAAGGACACAGAAATTGCTACATTGCTATAGAAAACTGCATTGCTCTCTCCAAATCTAATTGCTCTGCAATAATCTTTTTTGGATCATAAGGAGTCAGCAATGATTTGCATTATGTGCAAGACAGTGAATGTGAGCTGAAATGTTCTCTTTCATCTTTGACGATGCAATTTGAAGCAACAGGGGCAAAGTTTTGGATTGATTGGTCCTTCAGAACTCATATGCAGTGCAGTGATCAGGATCTGCCAGCGAGACGGGGAGGTGGTCATTTGGTGTGGACAAGGCCTTATCCTGATGCCTGGGAACTCCCAGGACTTTCTAAGGCTAAGCAATGCTGGTGGGTTAATGCAGCACCTGGCACGTCCAGCCAGGCTGACTGAAAAAGCATGGCAAAAACAGAAAGATGAGTGACGAGGCACCCACACCAGCCTCAGCTTTGACTTCCAGCACCTCCATGCCACCCTCTGCAAAACCTCTGAGGACAGAAAGTACCACCCACTGTATACTGGCAAGTCAATTCTGCAAATCATCTGGACATATGCAATAATACAATAAACTGCCTTGTGAGCAACCCAGGGACTTGTTTCCAGCAAATTTGATTGCTCTAGCTGGCTGAGTTTTAACAGTGATATACTGAGGAAATTCTCTGAATGAAGCATGCTCTGCCATGCTCCATTAGGCAGCAGAATATCTCTAGCACAAAGAAGCCCTAACTGAGTCATTAGGCCCCCAGTGGCTTGAAAAATTGCCCCACACGTTATTTCCGATGTACCTGCTCTGGCCCATAGTAGGGGCAGAGTTCAAACATCACCTTTTTTTTTTTTTTTTTTTTTTGTTTTCCATAAAGGGATCGATGGTGTCTTTTCATTTACCAAACTAATCCGCTTCCATTAAATTTACAGGAACCTGGTCTTTTTGGCTAAAAGCATACCAGTAACCTAAAGACGGGTGAAGGGTCAGCTTAAGGACTGGCATACGTACTACTTCATCATCAACACATTATCTGGTATTTTTTTTCTGGTGACAACTAACTCCGACCAGGCAAAGTTCGGGCATCATTTCAGGAAGAAACAATTCCAAAATACAGTAAAGGGGCTAGCAAAAGACAGTTTAGCCATGTGAACACAAGGTTTAGTCTGTTTTAATTATTATTAAAGATTGACAGTTTTTACATCATCGCCCATTCAAGTTAAACAGAAACTCTTCAGAGGGTAAACTCACATGGATTCTCACAGGTTCACCTGGCAACATAAACAAGTAAACCCCACACGTTTAAAAATTTATCAAAGAAGTAGAAGCACTTCTTGGCAACCCAGTATTAAGGTGTGGGGGTTTTCCAA
This sequence comes from Falco cherrug, assembly GCF_023634085.1. NCBI lineage: Eukaryota > Metazoa > Chordata > Aves > Falconiformes > Falconidae > Falco > Falco cherrug. Next base: position 69,457,889 of record NC_073720.1, on the reverse strand, counting down.
TAAAGTGATTGAGTTCTCAGTGTTTCAGAAGGCCATTGCACACCGTTCCCACATTTACAGATCTGAATCACTAGCTTCAATAATCAGATGAATTCTTGAAGAAAGAAAATTGTTCTTCTGTAACTTCTTCTATTTGCAGTACTTTACTGAATCATTAGTATTTTTATTTTATGGATGGAAAAAATAGGGAAAGTGAAATATCATCCCAGAATTATCTAGCAGATGAGTTAGCTGAATGTAGGGTATGCTCCCACTCCCTAGATGTTTATTTTTTCTTCCTCACCTTCCTCTGGGATCTGATAAACTTTGTCTTCCACAATTACTAATTCCATTTTTGGAGGATGTAACTGCCCTCCACTCATGTAACTAATATTGTTAAACCTGGAATTACTTTTCCTAGTCTCTAGCTCCAAGTATTCCATGTCTCCCTCAACACTAAGGACTAAGCTTACATGCATTTCCCAGTTAGGCAAGTTAAACCAATTACAACACGTCTCTTTACAAACCTTTCTTATGGCCTTAGTTCAACACTGCTACAACCTACCAGAAAGCCTACTTAACAACTGGATGCACAGATATCACCACTGAAGATACATTTAGACAAAACACTAACTTCTTTAAGAATCGTTGATGATCCTTGGCAAAGAAATGCAGGCATCATGACTGAACCCAAATTTGCTGAAGGCCCTGTAAGATTTCAGTCATATCGTCAAGAATTCAGCCCAGGCTACAGTCTGAAGTCTTAACCTGTTGTTCAACAGTGAAAGGTGAGAATAACCCATTACAACTCAGTCTTTTGTCAAGCCTTTGTCATTACAGTTTTGCAAAAAGAAGTGTTGGAAGTATTAGATGTCTGAGAAACCTTGATCTGTTTCTTCTGCAGCCAAGTGGAAATGCTTTGGCTAGCACTCTATAGAAAGCTAGTTTTTAACACAACCAACAACGTGCACAGTAGCTGCACCAGGTAAGGCCGTAACAGCTAGAAGGGTGGATAAATGTGAGCAAACCTCTACAAGCTTTTTTGCCTCATTCTCGTCCTTCCCCTTCTGCAGTCCTGCTTCCCAGCCAGTTTGCTGACAACCAGCAGAGAGGAAGGATGGGTTAAATGCTGCAATACTAATGAGTTTTTAGCAACATGGGAGAAAGAATAGGAAAGTCAATACTGATCTTGTAAAGACTCTGACCTACTTGCAGCCTGTGAGCATATAATTCTACCTGCCAGTAATATCTGTCTGATTCATACTCTTCAAAAGTCAGGTTTTTTAGAGACCTTTTAGATCTGTCTTAAAAGGTACTTAAAGAACTGTATGATGTATTATATTCAAGAACATCATTGCAGAACAAGGTCATGATTCATTTTTGCTTCCATGTTCCTTTGTGTTCAACCATTTGTGCAGCTAAAAATAGTTCAACTGCTACTCAGGCCATCTGGGGAGAGAACATTAACAAACTTTCATCTCCAATAATAAATGGCATTTTTCTCATAACTTTTTGTTTACCTTAGGTTTGGATGCACTCATAGTTACCCATCCTGTCTTGTGATCAGCAGCAGTCCCCAGACACTACTCCTTAGGGAAGCACTTCTTATAGATTCCAGAAAGGAATTAGCATGCAAGGGAGTCAATAAAGGTTCTGGTGCAGCCATCTTCAACAAGGTTTAGGGAAGACCTCAGATGATGTTTTTCCTAGGTTCTTTCCCTCTGGGACCACTAATGTTATCCCAAATCTGGGTTCTTCACCCAGCATGGAAGAGCCGGTCCACACATAGAGCTGAGATGTTCGTTTGTTGCATGTCTGCGCAGAGATGGGCACTGGGTGGTACATTCACAAAGCCAGCAGATCTTAACATATGATAAAACTTTTTATACATTTTGAATAGTTGTTTACAATTACAGTTTTTCACACTAAATTCTCCCTAGTTCTTACAGGCCTCATCTCCTTTTAAAGGTACAACATTCTTTTCTTTTTTTTTTTTTTTCACCACGCATGTTCTGAGGGGAGGGGGCTCTGTTAGTAGGGGGTTTTCTTTGCTCCAGGGTGGATCTCTTAGTATGCCAATTAGCATAGTTCATACATAGTTCCAATAATCTCCTGTTTATTCTCATTAACCATTTGGTTCTCTTTGAGCTTATCTTCTTGCGCCCCAGCTTGACATATTTACGGTGTCAATTCCTTCCACCAAGGCCACGTTTTGTTAACTGTCTGTAAGGATTTAACTAACATCCTCCATTTTTCAAATTCTTTCTGGTTTTTCACTATAGATATTTACTTCCCCCTCCCCCCTTTTTCTTTTTGAAGTAAATAATTCTTGTATCACTGAAAATTAGGTTTGAAAGCCGTACCCACTACTAAAAACTCCCAGAGCACGACATAATTGCTCAGTTATACAGAATATAATGTCATACAGACTCATGGCAAAAATATTAAAGGCGTGAGTGAAGAATGGTTCGCAATCTATAGGTGAATACCAGAAGAAACATGGCTCCCACAACACCATTCCCAGCAGAAAAACTGCTGGAAGTGCTGTTTTTGTCACAACCCCAGGCCAATGCTCCTGACGACCCCACAGACCCTGCAATCCACACACCAGCAGGATGGCTAGAAGGCTGTGGCACACTAGATACCTATCTTTTTGCATCAGACCAGCAGGAACAAAAATCTCAAATACAAAAAAATCTTGCATTTCACACAAGGAAAAACAGTCAATGGACAGCAACGTGATGTAAGATTTATGGAAGGTGAAGTAAGCACAAACCCCAGGCAAAGGACTGCTTCGTAACAACTAATGGTTTGTGAGAGATATAAAAGGAATGTCCAAAAATTAGCTTGATGTCTCCTACCAAGAACAACCACAACCATCTGATGAGTACTTGACAGCCAGCGCTCCTTAACCTCTGTGTCCAGACTACATGGGCTCACATGCATTGAAGTTTATGAGTCCGTGAGTGTTAGAGAGTGAATGCATAAAATCAGCTTGCTTAAAGACTTTGCAAATAAATATCACATTCCTCTTCCAAAAGATCTTGCCCTCAATTTTGTTGTGTTAATTTAATTAAGTGACAGTCAGAGACTTGCTTGCCTGGGATTCTTGTGCAATTGGTTTTGAAAATGCAGAGTGGAAAGACTGGAGCAAAGGGCTTCACAGCAAGGCAGAGAGTGTTCCCTGTGTACAAAGAAGAATAGCATTGCCTTCTCTCCATCACTGTGGGGGTGCAGCCACAAATTTCAGGAAGACATCCCTGCTCCTTAAACCATCCTGCCAGTTCAGGCAAAAATCTGAGCACAAAAACACTTGTTCTAAATTCTTTTGTGATAAAATTTCTGACTTACAGAAGGGAACATGCAGTGTTGAGGCTTGTGCTCACTTCTTACCACCTGGCCACAGCCTCAGCAGAAAAATCCCCTGCAAAGTTCAGCTTTGGCACTGCCACTCTAGAGTGACTTTTGTCAATGAGATTAATGTTTTTGAGTTTAATTGACATACAGCTACAACTAAACTGATTCTGAGGATGAAGATAGCAAAAGGCAGTCTCATTGAGTCTTGCACTGAAATGAATCAAGAATATGCATATTTGTTCTAGTGCATGGGGTAAAATTATTCTGTATATATCCTTGTGCATAGCTAAACAATGATGTCTGTCAATCAAGATTATTTCTACTCCAAGGTATTTCCCAGGAGTATATTTATACTGACCATGGTGCACTGCTGTAAATAGGGTAAAACCCACTGGGAAGCCTACTTCTTGATTGTTTTTTCACTCCAGTTGCAACTAAAATGCTTCTGTGAACATCCATGTAACCTGAGGTAATAATCTTACTCAATGTCAGTACTTCTTGATAAAAGCAGGCCCTTGCTGTTGCCCTTGTCATTTGTCATGGAGGAAAGGCCGGAACAAGCTATATTTAGGAGCTTTGCGCATAGAAATGTCAGATCCAGAAATATACAGTGATGGACAATGAGTCCTTTGTTTCTCCAGCTGACATCTGTGTACCCCATTGGAGCTTCTGAAGATGGTAGTCCTTGTTTAATTATAGCATGGTTCTGTGTGCACTGGATTACCATGGTCATGTTTGGAGAGTGATGCTAGTAGAGCATGGCTTATCCACTCTGCCCTCTCTGCACTGCAGCTATCACTTGAAATTGAAAACCAACCATCACAAATGGCCTCAGGGTATGTAGCAGTGAGGCAAGGAGTGAAGAAAGTGAACAGCCAGACCAGAGGAGGCTACATTTTAGGAGAGCTTCAGGAGAAATCTAGATCAAAACTAAAAATAGTTGTGGTGTTTTGTTTTGCTTTTTTAAAAAAATGGGAAAAAAATGTGGGGGAAATCTGTACAGTGTTCTGAACTGTCTTCTAACTGCTACAAAACAAACAAGCAAACAAAATGGATTTGTGTGATAGTCGGTTCTTGCTGATTTCCAGTCACTTTACAGAACTGAAGTCCACACGTCCGTCCACATCAGCTAAATACACTCTTCACCTATTCCTCGCCACCTCTGTCATACTGAAAGACCTTAAGGTCAAGAGAGCCTCCAATCTCCTTGAGGACTCATCTAGTCTTACAGGACAGGTAGAAATGTAGAAGTGAAACAAAAGAGGAGCTTGCTCTGCCCTGCAGTAGGCTTTACCTGGACTTTTGGGTCTTCTGAAATTCCTGCATTGCCCGAGCAGCCCTTCTAAGAGTGGAAGGCTTCCTCTCCCTCTTGGTCTCTGCGGTGCTTTGCAAAATGTTTACTCACCAGTACAAGAGAGCACAGCCATGGCTGGCACTACCCTGGCCAGGCTCTCATCTCACAGGCACAGGCTGTGATTTAGGCTGCAGGTCCTTCCATCAATTCCTCCATCAATCCCTGCATGCTGCCTGGGGCTGCGATCCAGCCCCCACCAGCAGATAGCTGGGGCTGTGTGCTTCTAACCCGCTGCCAGGAGCAGGCAGCGTACAATGGACAGGGATGGAGCAAGCCCTGGCTGCAATCCGTAACTCAGTGGCCGCTCAGAGTGCGTGGTTGCTCCTCACCACTGCTTGCTGAGAAGAAATTACCAGTTCTGGAGATTAAGAGAGCAGGATTTATGCTTCCTGAGATGTAATTCCTTTTGTTGAGAAGTTTTGTGGCAGCATGTAGCCTTTTATGAGGGGTTGTGTCTTTTAGCCCTATGCAGCAGAAGGTAAAATATCTCCAGGCTCTTATGTCTACATGTTTTATATGCCTTATGAGAAGACAGTCTGCTGAAGCCAGCTTCCATTGGAGTTTTGGTTTAGTGTCTGGCACCACAGGAACACCCCAGCAATCACTCATGTAGCTTTCCTGTCCCTTCCTTCTAGTCCACGTAAAGCTCAAACACAACTCCATCTGCAGGGTTTGCTTCCTCGCTCAGTCTGCAGAGGCTCCAGTTTCAGGTCTGTTGGACTCTCCAGTCCTGTCTTCACCAGCTCTTACCATTTGGAAGTCATTGCACAACTTACATGTCCCTCAGGTGTGTTCTCCCACCTTGCCAGCCTCTCCCCTCTGGAGTTACTCCCTGTAGTCCAATTGACATCTGTCTGCATGAAATGCATCAAGCAGCAGAACAAGAAGAGACACATGCCTGTTCAGTCACACACATTTCTGGATGGTTGTGTTGGGGGTTTTTTTCCCCTTTTAAATGTCTCTTCCTGCCCTGAGAATACCTCTGTTTTGTGCCAATGTCACCCCCTCACGGGACAGCATAGGAGAAAGGAGACTGAAATGGAACTGCCTGCCTTCTCTTCTGTGCACCCTGCTGCAGGCTGCCATAGCCTACAGGAGACTTGCCTGCCAGCATGGCTGGGAGGCACAGGTGAACATTTGGAGATGAGTATGGCATGACCAAACGGTTGCATTTATTCTGTATAAGTAGAAACATTCCTGTGTTACTGGCCACTGAAGGCAAACTGCCTTAATGTTAAAGGTCAAAATATATTTGTGACGGCACAAAGCAAACAAACCTCAAGTCGAGAGCCTGTGCTTGCCTCTGATCTCTGCTACCTGAGCCTGGAGGTGCATGAAGTATCTTCTCCTGCTGGGAGGCAGGGCTAAAACAGCACTACCCAACTGCTTACACTCTTCTGTATTTACCACCAGTTTTTTGTCTTGTTCACATTGGTGAAAATCAGCTGCTTCAGGAACCAACAAGATTTGTTGCATTTGCCTTCACAGCACCTTGGGCAGGAAGGAACAGGTGACAGTCTAAGGTCTGCAGCAAATCTACAACCTGACTGTTGGCCTTCTGCATGAGAGGAGATGCTTTCTTGGCCTGTGGCAAGGACCACGGAGGAAAGTCGGTTTCTATGTTTGGTTTCTCACTCCTCTGATGTTTTGGGTGGTGTCTCTCAGTGCCTCGCTCCCTGAAAATGTAGTGGGAATATATTTACAGGCACCATAATCGTGCACATGGTGACTATGCCACCCTGTTCCACCCCTTATCAATCAGCTTACAAATTGACACCTCTGACAGCAGCACCCACCAGCAGGTTAGCACAGACCCCACTGAGGCAGTACTCGGTGCCTACACATTCTGACACATAAGAGTGCTCCAGCTGCCAACCTAATGAGAAGTGGAAGATGCAAGTGAATTAATTTACCCATATTGCACACATGAGGAACAGAGCTTGTGCAGGACTTGACTCTCAAGCGCAGGGAGACCTACCTGTTTACAGTTCAGCATCCATTATACATTAGTAGCTTCTACAGTTCTCTGTATGGCAGATGTGCAGCTGTTTTGCAGAGCACCACGGCAGAGCAACACATACACTTTGCCAGCTCACTAGCACTAAAATCGAATTAACAGCTGAGAAAGAACATTAATTTTTCAATATAAGGCTTTTGCTGCAAGCCACAACAATCACCAGTTCAAATCCCCAGCTTTTAGCAGGTAAAAAGCCTGCCTAAAAATGTTGAGCTGTGTAAACCAGCTTGCTTTCTTTTTTCTTTTAAGATTTTATTAAAGCAATTTCACATTTTTTCCTTAAAAATAATCAAATGCTATTGCTTGTAAATCTTATTTAAGATTTTTTTCACTGTCTCTTTGCCTACCACATCTCTCTCTGTCATTCTTTCCCCTTAGGTCTCAATTATTCTGAAGTATTATGTCATTAACATTGTTACTTATGCACCAATAGCAGTACAGATAAGTCTTTGTTTCTCCTATTAGCAGTCTGAATTATCACGTTAAAAAATAAATAAATAAAACCTTACCAACGGCTCTTCTCTTCCTGACCCTTCTCATTGTTTTCATTAGTTTATGAGTGTACACATTTATAATCAACAGATTTCATGAACTAATGATACCTGAAGTGATATTACACTGTATTAAAGAACATGGTGACCCTCTCCCTACAGAAGCAGACAGCCTGGACCTTACACATGGAACACACGAGCTTTTTGGAACTGCTGACCCATGTTGGAAACAGAGCGCCAGTTAGTGATGGCCTGTTTGGGCAATGCATGAGTAAGCTGTTAGTGAACCAGTGCCGGTGCTTTTGCATGCAGCCAGTGTGTGAAGTGTTTCGCCCACATCACTTCTCTTTGGGTACTACTTAGGAAGACTTCTTGACATTTCCTTTGGACACATGGGACAGGTGACATACATCTCCTTCCTGACTGGGTAGTGAGAAAAGCGCAGCTCACCAAAGCAAAAATGTGCCTTCACAAGTGATCTTTCCACAGACCTCCCCAGCACTACACACAGCTCTCCTGCCCTACTTCCCTTCCTCCACTTTTTTATTAGCTACTATTCTTTGCATTGTAGGTGTCTGCAAGCGTCCAGCCTCTATCAGGACTGTTTCACAGGATGGTGTACAAGTACCTAACAGGAGACAGTCTCTACCCTCAGAATCTCAAACTTACACTGAAAACTTACAGGAAAAGGGGAAAGCATCACCATCCCTATATCACAGAAGCTATCTGTCACAGGTAACGCAGCTTGTGGCAGCACTGAAGAATGAACCTCAGCCAGAATTTCACCATCATTTTAAGTGCGCATTGTTATTTATCCCTGGCATAAACAGTGATTTCCTTGACTTTTGACTGTTTAGCTTGGTAGCATTTTAGCCCTCCACATCCCCATGATAGTACAAACATTTTTACACCACAGAGTGAAGGAAGTCTTATATAAAACTAAGAGGTGAAAGCCAATAGGGGTTTAATCTGCTTCACTTCACTGGGGAGGCCCACCAAGCAGCCATGCAATTGCTTTTGCTGGCATGAAGGAAAAGAGGAGGAACAAGGACCTAAGGGCAAAGCTGTGTTTTCTAGAGGCAGTAGAAGTTTATTCAGGTCTGTGGCCATGGCCAACTACACTGCTTTCTTAGCCAGGAGGCAAGGGGTTTACCCTGTTTCAAAGGAACATGAACTCTGCCTTGCCTTCCTGGTGTGTCTGCAGCATGGCAAGGCAAACAAGACAAACCTGTGCCACCTTCAATCTGTGCAAATACAGTACCAGTAGAAGCAAAACTGTGCAGTTCAGGGGAGAACTGCCCATGTAACTATGCAGGCTCTGTATGAGCTTGTAAATGGAGTGCCAGCTATTACCATGAACACACTGGGTTCCCACTGTACGGTAGCCATGATATCTGTACACCTAAATCTTCTCTTGGAACCTTAACAGGGCTTTCAGGTGTTAACACAGTACTCATAAATAAGAAGAAATATCAATGGACATGCTTGTGAAGACTTTGTCCTTTAAAATCATCAGAAGCAAGTTTATAATCCAAGTAAGAAAAAAAAAAAAGAGAGGAGTGATTTACAGAAATTCTGTTGCCTGCTAGGACACTTTTCAGTGGTCACTCCATCCAGGATCCTGTCTATGGGTCTTGGACACAGAATGCTGTAATCCAGCCCCGACCCTTGTCTAAAGTCCTTTGAGCTCACAGGTGTCAAAACAGCCTTATTCCTGCTCCCAAAATAGAGTCCTTTGGATTGCAGAAAATGAGTGCACAAAAAAATATTTCACATGCCTGCTGCAAAATTATACTCCTGTCCTGGGTCTCACCACACTATATGTCAATGTAGTGCAAGACATCTGTTTCTGGGCTTGCTGCCAAGCTCACAGGACTCAGTGCAAAACCAAAGTTGTGAAAGATGCAGTTATGGAGCTATAACAATTTTATTTTCTGGATCCTGCGTCATGCTGATTCTTCAGGACCAGTGGGAACAGCAGTCTTTTCAGATAACCTACTGCTCTGGAAAAGCGCCTATCCTGTATTGCCTGTCAGGAATTCTGATTTTGCCTCTTCTCATTTCTGTCTTCTTTGGCCCTTCCACTTCCCCATTTAAAACACAAAAGAATACAGTAGAAATAAACAGTGTGTGTGCTGCACACAGAAAATACACAGAGCGTCTGCGCAGCCCTAGGAGGAAATTGGTCATTTATGAAGTAGAAGCTTGGTCAATAGTCCCTTACAAAGTGGACAGGTGTCTCTCCATTGTCTTCAGTGGGCTTTGCAACAAGGCAGAAATGCTTAGTGAACATTTACTGCTGGGATGTGTAAAAGGAGAACAGTAAATGCCCCAAACATTTCCCAAAGTATCCCATGGATTCCTGCTGATAAGGCGGTTCAGGGACAAGTTCCAAAGATGGAAGAGAATCAGCTGAAATCCGTAAGGATCCAGCACCTTGCTGAACACATTGACGTGAACTCCTTGCAGAAGCTGATTTCTTTTTTCATGCCTCCCTCCAATTTAGTAGCCTTTCCTCAAGATTTACAGTCATATAAACAAGTCCACCCCTTCCACTGACCTCATCCTTCCAGTCCCTTTCCAACTGCTCACTTTAGTGCCACTGTAATTGTCTCCCCAAAACATAAATAGACAAATGGTACAGAGAGCCATGCAGAGAAGCCGTTTTGAAGTATAGTCTGAGCCTGTTCGCAAAACACTTCTCTAATAAAAGACATCCAATAATGTTGCAATTCAAAGAAGAAGAGATTACTCAAGGTGCACAAGTTCTCTCCTTTCCTTCCTACTATGTTCATATGCATTTTCAGACAGAACAGCTTGGGCCCTGTATTATGGGGCTTTGGGGTTGGGGTTGGGTTTTTTGTGTGTGTTTTTCTATACATGAGTCTATTAACAAAGCTGTGAGAAGGATCTTCTGGGTTCTGGGTTGGTGTTCATACATGGGTTGGCTAAAAGACAGGCAGGACTGACCACAGCACAGATCAACCGCTAAGTTTAGGGGGAAGAAGGGCATCCCAAAGATGGACAAAGTGGCCATAGAAGGGACACAGCCATGATAGTCTCCTCTAATTTGTAAAACCCTCTCCCTCCTGCCAGTTCAGAGAGGTCAAGAGAACACATTTAACAAAAAGTCTCCAAAAAAAAGGGTAGTTAGGAAGTGGAGGAAAAAAAAAAAAAAAAAAAGCTTGCAACTCTAAAACACATTATAGTTCAGAGGTGCAGGATGGTCTTCAGATGCTGCTTGAATAGTGGCTAATTTACAGCCAACGCTGAAACCAGCATCTGCTCTCTGGGTTGTTTAATTCTGCTGGGATTTGGAGGAACAAGAAAAGCCTTGTTAGTCTCAACATGCCTCTATTACATTTTTCTTCTGAATCTTTGTGCTGTAACAACTGTAACCTGTGTGTCTGCCTTTTTTTTCCTAATAAAGGTAGATAATACCACTGTAGAAACAGCACCAACATCAGCCATGCAAAATATGAAATAAGAAGGGATTGTTAATACCATGTTATTGTAATGTATTTTTATGATGACGAGATATGCATCCATATCTCGTGTGGTATTGCTCCACCACAGAATTGTTCAGTCCTCTTCCTTCATAACAGCAGTGGAAAGAACAGCCACAAGAAAAATGCATTTCATTTTCCTGTGCATGTCAGTTTCTAAAGTGATTCTTTTATCCAGAAATTAAAAACAAACAGTTAAAAAGAGGAAATTCTCATCTTGCAGTCTCAGGACAAGCAAACTTATCAAAAGGACAATTTTATAGAAGTTGTTATGCTGGCTCTGACCTCAGGCATATTTAGAGCAATATCCTGCTCAATACTGTAGATTTCAGATGAACACTAATAAACTTCTAACATACACTGTGATGAAATAATTTGGCACTAAGGGAAGGTTTTTTAACTCCATTCGGTTAAATTTAACTCTCTTTCTAGACTTCAGGAATTTCTAGAGAGCAGCTGCCAAAGACATCTCCATGTAACAACCAAAAAAAGTCGAAGTTTTCTGGGAACTCTGTATTTATGAATTCACAAGATTTAATTTATTGGTTATCATTAAAAAAACCCACTGTATCTTTCTGCTCGCTTTAAAAATATTGTGTCCAATTCCATGGAATATCCTGTATGTCCAGGTTTCCTTCTGGGGAAAAAAGGGAAACATGAGCAGTGAGAATGTTTGCAGCATTTCCTGTGTTATTTCTATTAAGTCTCATTTGTCTCGTCTTTCAGCTACACAGCTGCAGTGTTCTACAGTATCTCCTTCTTAGGCTCCCCATGAACTAGTCCAACAACCTTTTTAACAGATTGCATCATCCCTAGATTAGCTGGTCTCCAAAAACATGGGATAAATAGGATTTCCACAACACTTTAAGCTGTGCTGCCCTAGGAAGTGTAGGTAAGGAGTAGTCTCATGGGGTCTTTTATACCTTCTTCAAAGCTCGTCAAGTTGCTAGTGAGACAAAGTGCTATGGCTTCACCTCCCAGTGAACTACAGAATAGCTTATATAAAACCATGACAAATGAAATGTATTTACACTGAGCTACCTATTTGAACACGAATCTTGTGCATGTTTTTAAAAAACACTCTGATTTCAAGCCTAGCTAGATCTGCCACCGGTCAGAGAGAGACTGGCATCACATTGTTTCCAGGAATGGGAAATATAAAAACAATAATTCACCAAATTAATTGGACATGTGAGTCAGCAATCTTTCAGCTTTTGCAATGTAGATTCTAACTAAAGTGATGAAGCTGTGATATAGATATGCTCTGTGATGCTCCATTTAACACTATCAGTTATTAATACTGTGTAAAAGACTGTCTAAAATACACACACATATTAGAGAGATGTACTGACTTAACCCGTTCGAGGCTCTGGCTTCCTAGTTGCAGACACTGGTTTCCACTGTTTTGCAATAAATCAAAAATTACTCACAGGTCCTAGGTGTGATCTTGAAGAACGGATATGTGAATCTGCTCTTTTCTTATTATCTACACCTAATCCATAAATGGGTCTGTTAAGGATGTGGCAACAAATTTCAGCTATTCCATTGGCAGAGGTTTTAGAGCCCAGGTGCTTTGCTGCATTTCTGTGAAGCTTCAGAATATGCATCCTGCTAATATGCTGCAAGTGAATTAATGTTTTTTAGATGGGAAGCACAAGAGATAAAGAGAGAAGTCAGCTAAATTATTATATTTTCTGCTTGTATTTCTAAAAGGCAGCAAATAAGGTGCTGGGCATAAGATGGGAATATAAATAGTGAGGTTCTGTGGCATTAGTAAAATACTCTTCATCACAGCTGAAGGGGCAAAACACTGACAATGTCTCAAAACTGGGTAAAATTGGAGAGTGTAATAAGTGCATCAGGAGTGTACTTTGCTGTCTTCATTGGTTTAAGACAATGGTCTATGAAAAGTGGGAAAGAAAGCATCTTTCTTCTGTTATTGTGGACCCACTGTGAGGAATTACTCATTACTCATGAAGGACACCACAGAATAGAGATATTTTGTAAAGCAGAGTCATCTGTTTTGTAACAGCAGCTATTTGGTGGAAGTCTGTTGCCTTCAAATGGTGTTATACCATTTTGCACCAGTGAAGGATTTATCCCACACTTTCTATACTAATGTTTTTTGAAGGGACTATTCAGTATCTTCCATCTGTGCAGCTGTTGCTCATTCCACTCTCCTTACAGCTATTTCAGCACACCTGTAATCTTCACTTCAGGCTAGGAAGAGTTCAGTTTCTCTTTTGCCAAGCCTGGACTGCCTGATGGTGGTGACAGGCCCAGCACCATGTTGCCCCATAGATGGGACAGTGCAAGGAAAAATTAGTTCTTTCAGGGACAATGACCAGTCTTCAGCTGTGCTTTACTGATGTTTATTCTTCCCTATATATCTGGCCTTGACTTGCAAGGTGCCACAGGAGGATAAAGAGCTGCATACAGATACCGAGCCAAGAGCCTTCTCACCTGAGCTGGGGTCAGCCACACCACAGTGTGAAGTAGGGGCAAATATTTCTTGTCATTGTGTAGCAAACCTGGGAGGAAGAACCTTTGTCTTTTGGCTACAGGCAGGTCACTAGTTGTATGAGAATGCTTTGCTTCACAAAACCACCAAAGCCCAACTAACCTATTTAAAATATCAGGTGTCAGGTATTAGGTTGTGATTGATATTTGCAGGAAGAGAACTGGCACAGATTTAGGAGGATAAAGCATTTCTGAAAGTGGCACTAGCTCTCCTATGAACTCAACTTCTCTTTGAGCTAGCCTAGTAATTTTGTGTTATCTTTATCTTACTTGTCTGCAGAAGAAGGTTGCTCTGTAAAAACAGCTGTGTATATGGTTTGACTTCTTTATTATACACACAGAGTTGAAAGGTTGCGTGTACCTTTTACATTAATGCAAATAGAGGTCTTCCTGCAGATACTCTGCAAGTTGAGAAGATGCATACTGCATATATTTCACAGAGGCAGTGGCAGGCTGAGGTCCAGACACCAGGGCTGGCTCTAATCCAATAGAAACGCATAAGGAGAATCCACCTGCTGAGTTAAGAATAAGAAATGGGATGTTGACACCAGGCATGGGAAGAATTAGGACTTATCCCAGCTAAGTACACAAAAAGCTCCTGCACTTAAGCTGAACTGGAGCTCCTGTTGTTGAGGAACATTTCTTTGACCCTTGCAATACCAAAACTAATTTACCCATTTCAAAAGCAGCAACTGTTTGAAAGAACTACACTGACATGCAGCTACCTGTCAATTCTTCTGTTTAAATAAAGCTCAAATTCTTCCTTTTTCTTAACCCTTACCAAATTTTCTACCCTTTTTCCCCACTTCATACCAAAATTGCTTCTCCACAAGCCAGCCAGTTTATAACTGTAGAATATATGAATACCCACAGCCTCCACAACATACAGCGATATTAGTATTTCACAAAGCACAGAACTAAGTTCACAAAACATTTTTTCTCAGCAATGTACTTTAACATTCAGCCCCTAAGCCACCTCGGGAGTGTGAAAGTTGGGAAATGGAATTGTTCAGAGCCAAACTCTGCAGTCAGTCACTACAATGCAAAATGTACATGCAGATGACCGACACAGCCCGGATCTCATCAAGATCCTTGTTGTAACAATCTTTCACTCTCTTCAAAACTGCTCTGCCACACAACGCACAATGCTTTCAGCTGGGCTGAACGAGCTATATGCACAGTGTCTGCTGCTGGTTTCTTTTCATAGCCTTTTTCCTTTAAGTTTTAGGCAACCAAGTCAACAAATCTGCAGTGTCTTTCCTGAGTGTTTTATGAAGACATGATGCAGTGTCACAATTACAGTAACAAAGGTGGGGGCGGGGGGCGGGGAATGGTGTGCATGCATGTATTGTATTGCCTGTAACAATTTGCAGAATGACCGGTTTTCTTAATTTTCTTTCACCACCTCCTCCTCCAACTCTTCAATAAATCAGTGAGCTTCTTCTGACCCTTCCCACCCCTCTGCTATGAATATATGGAAAACCTCTTCAAAAGCTTAGTACTGACAGATTCCACTTTTTCAAACACTAATGCACATGTAACCTGCTGGCCAATGTTTTGCAGAAATAATGATAAAATATTCATGGAAGCATGGTGGCAACAAATAAATGGAGCAAAGAGAAACAACAGAGCAAGACAAGAGGTCATTCATCACATTGTTCTAAGCAAAAAAAAAAAAAAAAAAGACATAACAATGCAGTATTCCAAAGCCTGCTGGGTGAAGCATGAGCCTTCAGTTAGGCCTATCGGTATCAGATTCCTTTCTATTGCCATAGCAAATCAATCTGCTGGCCTCTGCTCCTCAGTGTGATAGCAACCACAGTAAAATCTCCTGGGTATACCAAAATGGACAGACCTTGCACTATAGACCAGTCTTTATCTAGATAAGGTTGAACAGCAACATACGTAGCAAGACTGACTCTTGTTCAAGTCAAGTTCAAAATAAGACTAATATAAAGGAGAATATATTGCCATGGAAACAACTCAGAAATCGGTAACAGTCATGACACCTTTGGCAAAGTCTGAAAGAAGTGGAAGGGCTAGTTTCAGAAAGACATTTAAAAGTTTATTCACCCATACTTCTTTCAGTCTTAAGCAAGCAAAAAAATTGTCAACAAGGTATTTTTTTCTGGAAATTGCTAAAACTTCACAGTTGGCAGAGAACAAAATGGGACTCCAATTTTTAAGTAGTGATTTCCCCTCACACAAACTAGATACAAAGCACTAAGCAATCAGGGCAGTAACACTTTTACAATGGCTTTGCAGAGGTGTAAATGAGTCTAAGCAAAGACCATGGCACCTGACATGCAGACTGCAGTTAGCTGCAAGGCTGTGGGAGCAGGTTGCCCTTGTCTTCACGCAAAGTCATAGCGTTTTGATCACAGATTTGATTCATCCCATTTATTGCCTAAAATGATAAAATGTTTTAGTAAAAAAAAAGACTGAAAATTCCATTTACTGCTTAATCAGAGCGGTGTTTATGCGAAACCTTCAATTGCACTTTAAAAAACAATGGTATATTGTTCTCTGCTTCATAGTCATAGAGCAGCTTCCCACAGCAGTGGCAGGGGACAGGGACCCCTGGAGGCCCCTTATTCACCACCTGCACAAAGCAGGAGCTCAGCTCCGGGCTTTTGGGCTTGCAGCCTCCAAGGACAGAGTCCACAGAGCCCTCAGGGAAGCTCCTCCAGGGATTGCTATGATCCTTGGAAAGAAAAAAGAGTTTCCTGCATGCAGCCAGGCACTGCAGTAAAAACCTTGTCCCGGTCCCCATCTCATTGATCCCCTCCCCATAGGCATGGTGCTGTTAGATGCCCTGGAGCTCTCTTTGCTCCCAGCTGAATCAACTGCAGCCCCAAAGCCTTGGTGTTACCTGCAAACCTGAAAGAGTGCCTTTTGTGACCTTCCCAGCTGACTGCTAGAGGCAGTAACCAGGACAGGCCCCAGAACTGATGCTGTGGAACCCCACAAGCACCAGCCTCCAGGCAGATATGGCCTAGTGACCACCACCTCTGAACTCGACCACCCAACCAGGTATTTACCCACTTGGTAAAACACCCACCTAGACTCTAACCTCTAGTGTGGATTCAAGGACATTGTTGGGATACTGTTGGAAACCTTGCCAAAGCCAACTTAAATTATATCCCCTGTTCTCCTCTTGTCCACAAATCTGATCAATTTATCACACAAGGTAATGAGCTGGCTCAGGCATGGTTTACTCCTGGTCAACCTCCCAATCACCTTCCTCTCCCTCATGTACCCAGGAACATCCTCCAAGAGGATGCATGCCACTATTGTCTCAGGGAATGAAGTGAGTTTGACTGGCCTGAAGTTTCCCAGATAATTTTTCCTCTCATTTTTGAAGACAGGTCTGATATTTTCCTTTCTCCAGTTGTTGAGAATCTTCTCCCAATCTCCACAGTCTTTCAAAGATGCTTGAGGGTGACCTTACATGGACATCAGCCATCTCTCTCAGCAAACTTAGGTGCAGCCTGTGGAGTGCCATAGCCTTGCATGGGTTGTGTTGTGCAAGTAATCCCTGACTCAGCCTTCATCCACTTGTTGGTTGTGGTCCTCCTTCTTGAATCCTGGGAGCACATCGGTGAAGACTGAGGCAAAGACAACACTGAGCACCTCAGTCTTACCTATGCCTGTTTTCATGTAAACTGTCTGCCTTATTCAGTCCACATTTTCTTTGTTTAGCCTTTTACTGTTGATGCAGTGGCATGACTTACAAGACTAGATTTTGGTATTTATTTTGCCCAAGATGAAACAGAAATTATGGCTATCAAAATAAAGAATGCAAACTAATTTGTATTATCTGAAAATGACAAGTTTTAGATTACACTGAGAGTCCATCACGCACTTGTATGATGCAACAATTACTATAGAAGTGTCCCTTCAAACTGTTATTTAATGAACAAAGAATCCTTTTTCCTACACAGAAAATATTTCTGAGATTTAAGGTTTATTTTATCAGAATGAGCTTTCCCATTTCCATTCTTTTTCCTTATTTTCATTCCATCCAGCAGTTTTGTCATATCATAGCCTTCTTTCAGTTGAGATCCCTGGAGATGCTTTACCAGGAGATTGCCATACTTACTTGATGTTCCTAGGAAAGCACATCAATGTAACATTTTTGAAAGGCCAAGTTGTTTCCTCTTGTCCCTTAGGAGACAATATCACTTCGTCCTATCGTTGTTTAAATGTACCGAAAGCTTTTTGGCGATGTGCCTGAACAGAGCTGTCAAGATTGTAAATTCAAGTTATAACCCAAGGAGCATTCACGATTTTATCTTATCCTGAGCTGCCTAACATCAGAAGAAATATTGAGAACACAACCAGCTTTCTGCATCCCTGAAATGGGCAGCTGCAGAAGCCTGTAATTTAAAGCAGCCGAAAGCACAGCAGTTGTTTTAGGGAAGGTTATAAATGAAACTGTGCTCCTTGCAGTTGCTGTTGTGAGCCAAGGTAAGTCCACGTGGTAAGACTTTCTGTTGAGATGAGCTGCTTTAAGAGGCAGAAGTTGAGATGTATAGATAAAGAACATAACCCTGGCAGAGGACAGTGCAGCACTCCGATCCTTATCGCTGCCGTTACAGAGGTGACTTCCTCCTCTTCATCAGTGGGCTGAAGCCACATGACTCTATTGGTGATATCTTTAATCCACACTCGAGGAGATGCAGCTGGCATAGACATGTGGCAAACTGAGCCCAAACCTCCTGAAACCTTAGCTAGCCCTCCGGTGTCCCAGCTCATGTCTTGGCCTATTTCATGGAAAGAAAACATGATTTACTTTTTGAGTAGTCATGCTTGGATGCTGTCACCTTGGACAGACCTTTTGGGATGTATAACTTACTGTCCATCATTCCTCATAAAAATCCACTGTGTTAATTATAATTTTTACATCCAAAGGTTTAAGCTACAGTAATCAAAATCTGACCCAAAAGTTATTAAAAACATGGAGTGGGACAGACCCCTGGGTAACAATTCAATCTTGTAGCATACACAGTTTCAAAAGGGGATTTTGTTCCCCTCTGGAAAAAGATCACTCAGAATCATCTTGTAAACACAGAAATGTGTTAAGATGCAGTATTTTAAAATCAGATTCTCAGGTTTTCCAATTCAAGTATTCATGTCTTTGACTGGGACATGGGCCAAGCTTGGAAAAATCCCAGATGGAGGATTCTGCCTGAATTTTTCATGTCAGATAGCTCTGAATGAGATAGATGAGGGACATAAACACATTTCCAATGTTCCATATTTGCACTCACTGCAATGCTGTTGAGAGGCAGTATCTCTTGTTCTTTTTTCCTTCCTTGCCTTAACATGAAATAATGTTTGTCAGTGAAATATCATTTGGTCATAAACATACTACCTGACTCTACTACTGCCTGTGTATTATAAGACACAAAGTATATGTATATATATGCAGGAACCAAAGTAACTTTTTGTATATGTAAGTTTTGCAAATGCTGTAATGACAAATGCTCAGGCATACAAGCTACCACATTTCTCCTAAGTTCCATCTTTTCAGAAGCCATACACATACGTGTGCCATTTACTACAGTGTGAAGGTTATTTCAGGTTTCCTCAAAGCTGTGGTGTGAGCAAGAGTGTTGACACCTCTCTCTTACCCCTCCAGGGAGCACAATAGGATTCTCCATAGGACATCTTAGAAGTGTCCCAGAACCACCATTTCCTGAAGAAGATATGGATTCACCAAAAGGTTTTCCAGGGCTTCAGCCCCTGTATTAAACCCCAGTGCTCACTGTTTCACAAGGAACTGGGAATGTGTGGCTACCCAGTACAGCACTATGACTCCTACTGACCCCACAGACCTACTCAGGGCTAATACAGATCATGGGGAGGATGTGCAAGCTGTGCAGAGCTGGGGCACATCTGTTTTCCCTATATGCCGTCCTGTAGCACTAGTTGCCAATCTCCTGTGATTTATCTCCACCATTCTGCAACCACAGAGCTGGGCCTGCCCATGCCCCACACAGGGGGCTTTCCAATGTCAAAGTCTCTGCAAGGGATTTTCTTTTAAGGCTTCTGGCAAAGAGCCCACCTCCACATCCTGAAGTGTTAAAAACAGTGCCTAGAAGATTTGTTATGAGAAACAATTCAGGAACTACAACAATCATTATTTCCAGAGGTGCTGATTATTCCAATGACTCCAAGAAAACTGGGAGTGTTTAGTGGGTCTCTGGTTAAAGATCAAAGCACACTTACAAACAGTGGATTTAGGCTCCGTAAGCAGCTATGCTTGTGGTTTCTTTCAGCTTTCTGAATTCTTTATTCCTTTAACATTTTCAAGGTACAACTTTAGGACTTATTTATGCATTGCTGTCACATTTGCAGCTTATATGACTTAATGTTTGATGACTAGAAGGCAAGTTGTAAGTAGCTATACCAATGATAATGATGTATGCTGTGCTGCTTTTTATGTCATAGGGACGTACTAGAAAAAAGTAGTGAATGTTTATATATTGCCACAGTTTTGCCCAAATCTCTATTAATTGTGTTGTGAACATTCATACACCATTGAGAATATACCCTTACTTTAAAGAAAAAAAGTTATTTTTTTAAATAATTATCAGACTTTTGGTTTGATTGGAATGAAATGTAAAAATGCACTAGTTTTTCAGAACTGACCAGACCAGAATTTATAAGAGATAGTATGCTCTGGCCTCTCATTAGGTTCAGTGATTTCATTTAGAGATAGAAAAGACAAATTTCAGCTCCAGGATGCTTGGTTCTCAGTGGAAGGTGAGCAGACCCACAGCTATGGGTCAAATTCCTCTCATCAGTCAGTTTCTTACCATATTTCTGTGGAGTTTCCCACTGTATTGACAATAGGACTGTGATCCCAGTAAGAAAGTCTGCATAATTCCAACACAGAACAATGGCAGCAGTGTATCTAGAAGGTAAAGCATGGCCTTAAGATTTCTCAGTGGGGCACTTTGTCCACCTCCCAGCAGTTCTGTGCATTGGAGGAATCCTGAACGTAGTAAAAGGCAAGCAGCACATTTTAGCAAATGTTGGAGGGCTTCACTGTGTTTGGTATGGGTGACCAGTCTGGACAAATTACTGTATAAACTAGATTAATTTAGCAATTGCTCTTTCCCATTCCTTTTAGCATGATGAAGCAGTAAGCAAACTTCATGCTGAAAGAATGTCTGTGTAAATGTATATCCCCTGGAAATAAAAATGCAATTCATTAATATTAATTGTGCTTTTGTAAAAGCAAAGATGTGACAGAAATACACAAACCAATGCCACAAAATGCATCAGTAGTTTTAGAATACTCAGTTTCTCAGTAGGTCTGAAAATACCAGGACACAAAGGTTGAAAAAGGGATTACAGATCAAATGGTTAATTTCATGGAACTGTTTTCTCATTTCAGGTTGGAAACTTGACTATCCTAAATTATAATACTTCACACTGAACTTTTTTCCCTTTTAAGTCCCAAAAGTCAGATTAAAAATACACACGGAGCAATACAGATGAATGGAAATATACCCCTACTGCCAAACTGGTTGTCATAGAAACAGAAGTCATTACATTCAGAAAAAGGATTAATTGGCCAACAGAACTAACCTTCCCACATGTCAAAGCATGAAGATTTACATGGCAGCATTTTACAAACATGCCTCACCCCTGGGCACAAGTAGCCTCTTCTGATGGGAAGATCACAGTCTGAACTCCATGTCTGTTCAGCTCACGGAGTTTCAGTGAGTAAAACCAGCTGATGTAGTTGTTTTCAAAGGCTTAGTAGTTGCAATTACTTCAAATGAAGTAATGAATTAAACTTAGACCATGAAGAGAGGAGCCCTTCTCCAGTGCCAAACTTCTGGCTGACATTACCAGCTCAGCAGCATGGACCACACAGGAGGTCAGGGAGCAGCTCTTCTACACAGGCACCAGGACAGGCTACATGCCATGCTGCCCAGGACCACTCATGTCTAAATTCTTGCTCTCATAAAACAGCAAAATTAGGCTGCAACTCCAAGATTATGCAGATCTTCACAACCAGGTAACATTGCATGCTTCATTTATTTGGGAGAGATCTAATCATATATTAATAGAATGGTTTAAGTTGGAAGGGACCTTTAAAGGTAATCTAGTCTACCCTTCCTGCAATAAGAAGGCACATCTTCAATTACATCAGGTTGCTCAGAGCCCCATCCAGCCTGACCTTGAAAGTTTCTGGGGATGGGGCATCTACCATCTCTCTTGGTAACCTGTTCCAGGGTTTCACCACTCTCAAAAAATTGTTCTTCCTTTCATCTAGTCTGAATCTATTGTCTCTCACTTTAAAACCATTACCACTTGTCCTATCACTACAGGTCCCACTAAAAAGTCTGTCCCCATCTTTCTTATATGACCCCTTGAAGTATTGAAAGGCCACAGTAAGGTCTCCCTGGAGCCTTCTCTTCTCCAAGATAAACAACCTGAACTCTCTCAGCCTGTCTTCATAGAAGAGGTGGTCCAGCCCTCTGATCATCTTCGTGGCCCTCCTCTGGGCTTGCTCCAATAGGTCTGTGTCCTCCTTATGCTGGGTCCCCAGAGCCGATTCAGCACTCCAGGTGGGGTCTCACCAGAGTGGAGTAGAGGGGGAGAATCACCTCCCTTGCCCTGCTGGCCATCCCTTTTTTGATGCAGCCCAGGATACAGTTGGCTTTCTGGGCTGCAAGGGCACCTTGTCAGCTCATGTCCAGTTTTAAAGCTGACATTTACTTCACCCTGATTAGGCTTTAGAGTAAATCAGGTATCATGACACCCAAGAAAAATTAATTTGTTTTAGAATACCCATTTCAAGGAGCTGACTTCCAGTCTGTGATCTGCACACCCTTTAAGGCCCACAGACTGAACCTAGTGCATCTGAAATAGGCAATTAAGAGAAGCAAGCTGTTGTCTGTTGGCTTGAAGTCAGTATACAGCTGGCTGCATCTCCAAGCTCCATATATTTTAGGGACCTACAAACTGGAGAAGATTGAAAACCACTGGTTTTCTGGCCCTGACTGTACTTCGTAAGGAAGACTTGACTGACTGATGAATACCCACTTGTCCTTGGCTTACACCATAGGAATCTTCCCTTTACTCTCATGAAGCTGAGAATACCTCTCCTGCCAAACACATGCTGAACACACGTGGCACTCAGTCCTCAAAAGACTGAAGAAAACTTCCTCCACAGGGTACCTGGACATATCCCAGATGGACTCCCTTGTAAGAAGCGATGGTGGACTTGGACCTGGGAGATACCTCAGCAGGACAACAGATGTTTTCAGCCTTACTAGCAGCTCCTCTGTGACCCTATCTCACTTCAGCCACTGGACTGAGATGATAAATTTGGAGCCACATACTTCCATATCACAGCCCACCTTGGAAATTGTCTTTCTTTGCACTGACTTTAGAGCAAGTACATGGAGATCTAAGTCCTAATTTGGATATCTCAAGCCTGTCCCCATTGCTAGGAGCCATGGATCCAAGTAATGTTGTCATCCATGCCCTAGAACTGCAGCTGTGCTGACTGGCCCCTGCCCATGCTGTAAGTGTGTGTTTTAAGGGAAGAGGAACGTGAAATTATTAGCTGAGACCTGTGTCATGTGTTGGCAATGTCCTCACTTAATGTGCATCTTACAAAGCTAGTGTGCCCACTCAACAGTCACTGTAGGGAAACAACCACTTTCACTGTTCATGCTCTGCAGACACTGGAAATTCAGCATTGTTAATTCATCACACAGCCATTCAGTTTACATGGGCCTGATCAGAAAGCAAACCAAAGACTTGCCCTTGACTTCAGCTGACTTTCAGTTGGGCTGTTTCACTGGTCTGTTTGTGCCCCAGGACCAAACTGTCATGCAGCACCTTTCAGGCCAGAATGAATGATTTTATTGCAGTACTATATTGTCTGAAGGAAAAAGTTTTATCATCAAAACACTGACACTGACCCTTAACTTAAACACAGCTTTAGATGCTGCTACTGTTCTGCCTTAACAAGTCACCTATCAGCTTCACAGCAATACAGAAGAAAAAGCCAAGCACCATGGTGCTGTCAGGGAGCATTTCAGTCATGTTCTGCACATATTATTTTTATTCAACCTATCTTTGCCAAATTTTAAAGTCTATTTCACATCCTCTCCAAGTACATCTGCTGTTGTCATGGCACTATAACTTCACTTGTTTTTTGAGCTACAAGAGCCATTAGATTTATGTCATCATTAATTTGTCTCTGTGTATACAGCCCACAGACTGATTTATAACTTTGAAATGCTTTCTGGTCATCAGCATCTAGGCCAATTCATCCAAGCAAATGTGATGCCCATCTACAAAAAGGGTAGAAAGGAGGATCCAGGAAACTACACACCTGCCAGCCTGACCTCGGTGTGGGGAAGGTTATGGAGCAGATCATCCTGAGTGCTGCCATGCGGCATGTGCAGGACAACTGGGGGATCAGGCCCAGCCAGCATGGGGTTATAAAGGCAGGTCCTGCTTGACGAACCTGATCTCCTTCTATGACAATATGACCCACCTAGTGAATGACGGAAAGGCTGTGTATGTTGTCTAGCTGGACCTTAGTAAAGCCTTTGACACCACCTCCCACAGCATTCTCCTGGAAACACTGGCTGCTCAGGGCTTGTGTGGGTGTGCTCTGTGCTGGGTAAAAACTGTCTGGACGGCCAAGCCCAAAGATTGGTGGTGAAGGGAGTTACAACCAGCTGGAGGTGTTCCCCAGGGCTCGGTATTGGGACCAATCCTGTTTAATATCTTCATTGACAACCTGGATGAGGGAATCGAGTGCACCCTCAGTCAGTTTGCAGATGACACCAAGTTGAGGGGCGTGCTGACCCGCCTGAGGGCGGGAGGCTCTGCAGAGGGACCTGGGCAGGCTGGAGCGATGGGCCCAGGCCAGTCGTGTGAGGTTCAGCAGGGCTCAGTGCCGGGTCCTGCCCTTGGGTCACACCAGCCCCACGCAGCGCTACAGGCTGGGGCAGAGCGGCTGGAAAGGGCCTGGTGGGAAAGGGCCTGGGGGTGCTGGGTGACGGCCGGCTGGGCAGGAGCCAGCAGTGTGCCCAGGGGGCCCAGGCGGCCAGCAGCACCCTGGCTGGTGTCCCCAGCAGTGTGGCCAGCAGGACCAGGGCAGTGACCGTCCCCCTGCACTGGGCACTGCTGAGGCCGCCCCTCGAACCCTGTGTTCAGGTCTGGGCCCCTCTCTGCAAGGGGGACGTAGAGGGGCTGCAGCGTGTCCAGAGACGGGCAGCGGGGCTGGGGAAGGGGCTGGGGCACAGGTCTTGTGGGGAGCTGCTGAGTGGGCTGGGGGTGTTCAGTCTGGATAAAGGAGGCTGAGAGGAGACCTTATAACTCTCTACAGCTACCTGAAATGTGTCAGTCTTTTCTCCCAAGTAACAAGTGATAGGACAGGAGGAAATGGCCTCAAATTGCACCAGGGGAGTTTTAGATTAGATATTAAGAAAAATTGCTTCACCAAAAGAGTGTCAAGCATTAGAACACTCTGCCCAGGGAAGTAGTTGAGCCACCATCCCTGCAGGTATTTAAAAGACATCGAGATGTGGCACTTAGGGACATGGCTTAGTGGTGGGCTTAGCAGTGCTAGGTCAGTGGTTAGACCTGATGATCTTAAAGGTCTTTTGCAATGTAAATGATTCTATAATTCTATTCCAAAAGCAAATCACAAAGAAGTCTGGCCTTTCCCTCCATCCTAAGTAACTCTTCTTCATGATTATGTGTCCTATCCATGTATTAAATGTGATTAGCTCTGAGTGGCCAGGATCTTCCCCAGTTCTGCCACCGGCTTTGCTATCACATGCATCTGAAAAGGAATTGTACAGATTTAGCCAAATTATCCCTGGTCAGGATCTCAAGGCTCAAGCCTATAATTCAACACATTGTCTGTGCTTGTCCATTATGCAGCACAAATAAAGCATGACAGGGAAGGTAGACTTTGAAAGCTCTGGATGTTTCAAGTGTCTCCTGCCAGCCAGCCCTCGTTGCTGATCCATCATTTCGCAATGAAGCACTGCAGAGAGCTGTCAGTATTGCTGTCACTATGATGAATGAGGCCACTAGCTACAACTTTCTCAAACGATATATTGAGCCCATCTATTGTCAGCATTTATAACACCCTTCTCCCAAGGCGCTCCTGGGTAGCTACGACTTTACCAGTTGCTTTGTTTATTTGAACTTGCTGGAAGGGGTCTTGGAGTAAATGCTTTGTATTTAGAAAT
Source organism: Falco cherrug (assembly GCF_023634085.1). Classification (NCBI taxonomy): domain Eukaryota; kingdom Metazoa; phylum Chordata; class Aves; order Falconiformes; family Falconidae; genus Falco; species Falco cherrug. Next base: position 69,432,414 of record NC_073720.1, on the reverse strand, counting down.
ACAGGGAGTGGCTCATAGATAAGAAAGTGTTTATAGTAGTCATCTAGCTACATACAAAGACACATAGAGAACACATGCTCAGTCATTTTATACATTGTAAACTATATTTTAATCATTTTACCCAGTAATCACATCTTTCATTACAAAACATGTTAACCATAAAATTATATATGTAGCCAGGTTTTCTGAACTCCCTCACCATTGTGGTATCTGGTTCTGTGATTTGATATTGTCTTCACAGTACAGGTTTAAAGCCTTTCCACTAGATTATCACCCACTGCCTTCCTGCATCCACTTGTGGAATATTTAGTAAGCTGGAAGAGCAAACTGATGCCAGTTCAAAACAAAAGAGCTCCCACACTGAAAATAAGTGGATACTGGGACAAAAGTGTGTTTGCTCTGTTCCTATTTTCCCCCGGTTTTAATTACTACTGAAGACAGAACACTGCCTCAGACAGACCTTTGGTCTCGTCCACAATAACAATTTTTATAGTTTTCACAGTGAAGAAAATGATCTGTGCCCTTGCACACTTAATACTAGCTTGTGAGGTACATGCGTATATTTATACAGGTTTATGGTGTTATCAAACGACACAGTGAGACACTGATAATTTCATCATCATAGCTGAAATACTAAAGAGTTTGAAGTTTATGTGAACAGAGGTTTTTGCAATAAATGCCTTATAAAATGAATTTCTGTGTATGTTGGTCCATGAATCTCTCTTGAATGATACTTTGTTCAGGTAAGCACAGTAAACACATATTTATTACCTCTGTTTATAAATAGCTTCAGAAACAAAGCTGAAATCACTAAATGATATAATTCCAACTACAGAATAATATTTTGTTGCATAATCCTAGGAGCTCAACAGCAGATCTCCGGTCCCTTGACTCCACTGTAATGACCTCCCACAGCTGCTTTCAGTTGCTGCTGTTAATCAGCAAGTACAAAATGTTAAACAATGTATTTTGGTTTTGCTGTGGTTAAATGTGAGACAGAAAAGGAGGGAACTGCTCAACAGAAGGCATGATCTTCCAGTTCTGAAGATAATACAATTACAAAAATAGCACTAGCCAGCCTTTGTTACTGCTCACATTTGTTTTTTAAGGGAGATCCCTAAATCTTCTGCTCCCCTGAATCACAGTACTGAGTACCTTGTCGGAAAACTTTTCCAAGTCTGGAGAAGAGGCTAGAGGATGACTGTCACCTAACTCACCCCTGCTTAGGCACATCTTTAAGCCAGCTCTTCCTACCTTACTTCAGAATGTACCCATGTCTTGGCCCAAGGAGAATCATACCATATAGCTGGAAGCAGGAAAATGTATGGAGGCATCCTTCATGGAGAAACGAAAAGAAAAAGACATCAACCTTTTTTTGATCTTTGGAAGGATATGAAAAGGACCACAACCAAATACAGCTCTAAAACACCAAGTCTGCCTGTGTATGAGGTCTGCTCTGTTCAGGCTGGAATCATTGTCATTTTGTTTCAATTTACTGTAATCTCCTTGTCCTTGACCCTGGGCAGGCAGGTGGAAGACACACTGCTTATTGTCCTACCTCTGCAACAGCTGCTGACAGCTGAGGGTCACAACATCTTAAGCAGCTCTAGCATGAACTGCTAGAACTTCTCCAGAGGCATCCCTATGACAATAAATTAGGTCTTTTCGAAATGCTAAGAAAAAAACTTGTACAGCAGCCAAAGAAGCACTAATGATGAATACCTGCCATGCAGCTGAAATGAGACCACGGGAATGAATGCCCCAGAAGGTGCTCTGAGGAAACAGCAAAAGCCAATTAGTGCTGCATATGTCTTTTCATGGGTTTTTGCAAATCTGCAGTACCTACAGCACTTTACTGTAATATCTGAGGACCAAAAGTGTCTTTGTCCTCAGTAAATTCCTTTGAGGTAGGCAAAGAAAACTTGTCTACTTACAAGACTCAGGCAGATAAAGGCTGAGACTGATGTATTTAAATGACACCTTTGATGAATCCCTTAGGATCACTGTGACACCATATTCAGGATCCCCACATCATGCACAGACTTTACCATTTGGAGAAACTGACTTTTCCTACCAAAGGCAAAAACCTCCTTCTTTGGAAGCAGGCTGCTTTTTCACTTACTCCATAGTTGGTGTGTCTTTGGTCTGGAGCTCAGTGTACATGTATGAGGTGTCTAGAGCTAAACAAGTTGAAACCCAAAAGTCACATGTCCTTCAGGACAGCAGAGTAGAGAGCAGTGGTACAGCATGATTCTACCTGCTTATTCACTGTCATTCCTCCCCAGCAAACACCCTGCCAATGCTCCAGAGTAAAACCCTCAGGAGAGGCATGTAAGGTCTCTCCCAATAAGTAGGAGATTAAGATAATATGAGGAAATGTTTAGCTCATTTTCTAGGCACCAATATATTAAATACCCCCATGTCTTTTTAAATGTCCTGAGCCTGACAATTACCCTACATATTTCATCCACCTGTTTGTAATCGCAAGCACTATTGCCTGCTCTGGCAGACAGCTTGGGTTTTCCTTTCAAGCCTGTGGTGTCATCATCTCAATACGGTTTGAAAAGTACCGGCACCACTACAGCTCCTGAATAAGCCTAGGTTTGTTTGGGTGCTGTCTCTTTTGCAGATCCCAAGGAAACAACATTCACAGCCCTTCCCCAAGTCCACTCACTCCCACCCTGGCTGTGACATGAATGTTGGCATGTTCACTGCCCAAGTGCTGCTTTAAAGCAATGTCAGAAGCCATCTGTGTCCTCTGTCCTCTGTGCTCCCTCATCCCTTGACCCTTCAGGGACATAGATCTGTTTGGAATTCTGTGCTTTTTAAAGGAACATTTTCAACATACTTTTTTTCTTTTCACTCTTAAGATTACTCTTTTTCTTTTCTCCCATGAATTTATCTGCCTTGTAGTTGCACTTTCACAAGATGAACAGGTAACCTCTTCTGCATTTTTCGGATAGAACTTCAGAAAAAAAATTGTTCTGCTGGTTCATTAGAAGCTCCTTGTAAAAGTACCCAATTGTTCTCTGAGACTTTCCAGCCTTCAGTGGCAGTTGTGAAGTATATCAGACAGAAAAGGAATGACAAACCTACATATAACACACAATGATGTTTTCTTTTTCCATTTCTTACCAAAAGGAATAAGTTTCTTGGTCACTGCCTAAAGCAAGGAGAGCTGACACCGCCTTCAGTGCTCTGCACATGCAGTTTCACTGAAGTTTATTTCTAGTTGGTGTGCTTCTTTCAATTGTGATGTTCTTCATTACATGCAACCGAAACTGTGGTAGACAGCACACCAGAAAATTGTAAAACAGTCCTGCTGCAGGCACATAATCTTCTAGCAAGAAGAAAAGGCCACAGAAGGACTTCTTTCCCCTGGCACTGTGTTGACTCCACCAGTCTGTGGCTACTTGCTACTGACTTACCCAAATAGCATGTTTCCACAAGGTAGTGTCCACTAAGGCGGGTTGCAGCTAGATCTACCTCTTTTCATAACATGTCTTCTGTATCCAGTCTGCTCGTACTTGATCTGTAACTCATCCCTTTGCGTCACAGGCACAACATTAATCTCTCAGCCCCTGCATAATATGCCTGGGTTGTCTTATATATACCAGCTAACCACCCATGCCGATCTCACATCTCCAATTATTTGTCGAGCACCCAGGAGCACCAAACAGATGTGTCTTGATACCTATACTGCACTTTATATTTGTATCTTGACTGTCAGCCTCTCAAGGGGCCTGTGAAAGAGTACTGTAAGGTTATGAGTGAATAGGGATGCGTAAATATTATTGCAAGTGTAGATTATGCTTCACATTTCAAAGAACAAGTCCATATAAAGTCTATCTACTTGTCATAGGGAGTCTGCAGCTTAAGAATGTTTTCTGAGTCTTATGGGGCAAGAATACTGTATGAACTCTTACAGAATCATCTGGACAGCAGGTTTCTTATAGCCATGTCAGCTCTGTCCCCATCAAAGTAACTGCTGTCCTGTTGCTAATGCTGTCATTTTTGCATAGGACTAGGTATATGTCACTGCAGAGGAAATCATTCAGGTCTGAAGACATGCAGTTACCGATGCCAATGTCAACATGAGAGAGTATAAGTGCTATGAGATAAACCAGCCAAGAAGTTGTTTTGCTCTAGTGGAAGGTAATGCACACTAACCACTGCTCAGGTTCGGGTCCAAATTCCAGCAAAAGAAGTTAAAGAGGGATCTGATCCCAGAAAGTAGAAATCACCTGTTCTCTGTTTCTTGGGAGAAGGACAAAACCTGCCAGAAGATGCAGGACTTTGAAGGAGTTTCTGAGACCAAGAAAGCATCCTCACAGATGTTCTGCATTTCTGTCCAAAAAGCTCACTCACCTGACCCAAAGAAAGGACAGAAGTGTAGGAACACCCTGCTTCATGCTGTAGACTGCTTTGTTCCTCCTTACACAAAATTAAGCCAACTTGAAAGATTTTTAATCAGAGGGTCTGCTGTAGTTATTTGCTTGAGCTGGGAGACTGAAAGATCAGCCAAGAGTCAGCAACAGCCTGAGGAGTCAATCCAATAAATATGTTACGGTATTTTCCTTGATGTTTTGGGGAAACTGGCTTGAACAGAGGTCAGAGCAGTGGTGAGGAGGAAAGAGTAGCTGGGATCCAAACAGCCAGATATGATTCTGCTTTTAAAAAGTAAATAAAAAGGCATACCATCCAGGCTCTTTTTAAAAGTACAAAACTTCCTATTGCTGCCTGCTTCATAAATGATGTAAACATGCTCAGCTCCACACTGAAAGCAAACTACTACCAAAGTACTTACATATGCATCGGCAGTAGTGTGTGTTAGTGTGTGTACATGTGCATGAGAGTATACATACACATGTTTATATGCATATATTTGTGTAGATTCATCACCCAACCAAGCATCTGTATTTCTCCATGTGGTATTAGGAGAAAGGTAACAAACCCTTGAACTGTATCACAGTAGAACTGTCTACTCATTGTACAACCTACTGGAATGAGGCAGAATGAGAAGAAGGTAAGAGAACATAGAAATGAGATAAGAAAAAGAAAAACTGTCATAACAATTGCTCATCAACAGTCCTGCAGCCGTCAGAGTGACTGAGAGATCCCTCAGAAAGGATCTCATGAAGGATAAAAATATAATGGAGGGCTAACACTCCTTATAAGACAGTGCAAGCCAGTGTCGTAGAGTGGTACCACAGTACCTTCTGCCTTCCCTGAGGAACCATAAGGAACTGGGCTGCCAGGTATCAGAGTAGCATAAGACTGATGACAGTTGAGAAAGTCAGCAAAAGCATAGACAGTTGGAGAAGGACAGGTGGAAATGAGAAAGCAGGTTACCAACCCTTGAAGAAACACCCTGCCAAACAAGTCCTGGACTGGTGTTAATGGCTTAGCTCCTGAGTGCATGGAAATATGTAAACAATTCCTAGCTAGGGAATACCCTGAAGCAGGTAAGCATAACAACAGCCAAGTGGCAGAACTGAAGTGCATGCTTAGTTCACAGGCACAGTGGCTATCTAAGCGTTTCCTCTCTTCTGTCCTACAGCATCACTGCAAATTAGATTCCTGCCCCAAAACTGCAACAATAAAAGCCTTTACTTTGCAGTGTTATTCCAAAGAAGATGCAGAGAAATGGGTCATGACACCTTCAGCTGCAGAGCTAATCCATCATAATGCATTGTAGCTCCTACAAATTGCTACCCCAGGCAGATAATGGCAGGCATTTCCAATCATCCCCAGATGGCTAATATGTGGCAATGGTTTGTAACCTGCATATGCTGGACCACCACAGCTGCTCCACTGAGTGATCTTGCAGTATTGACGGATGCTGCTTTTGACCCAGAACATTGAACATGTTTAATGGTGAAGTATTGCTATCAAAATCATTATCTTCTCTTCCTTTCCTCCATATCCCCAATTGAAAGGTCAGAAGTAAAATCAAGCTCTATCAAAGCTGTCTGGTTTTCTCATTTCTGGAAGAGATATTTGTGCTTTCATCTGACAGCTTAGTTGAAATATTCTGTCCTATGCCAATAGATAGGATGGCTCTGCACATTAACAAGCAGTGCACAAGCAGAATGACTCTTACACCCTTACCAGGAAGCGTATAGGTTGTCTTTGTGATGGTACACAGCTGCTGCTTTCTCCGTTCCCAAACATAAGATGTTGCTTTCCTCTGAAATACGAAAATGACACAGTTTACTTTTTTTTTTTTAATCTGCTTCCTAATTTAATCTCTAAGGAAGCCACAACTGCACAGAAAATAGCCAACCATTATCACTACACTTGGTACTGTGTTATGCGTCATAACATCTTTCACTCATGGGCTGAAGACAACCCCATTTTCAAGTTCTGCCAGATAATCCTTCAAAATTGTTTAAAACAAAACAAATGCACTCCAATTACTTAAGGGGGGAGTGGGGTGTATACATGTATTAGTGTATATACTTAATGGTCACATATGAGTTATGGACATTTTAAGAGCCTAGTCCTTGGAGTTTTTAAATCTGCAGCAATCTTTCATCTGACTCCAGAAGGTGGAGTTGAACCTTTACTTTGTTATTCATTCTCCCCTCTTCAGAAGCTATGTTGCCTATTAGTACTGAATTTGTCCCATCTTCTGTGCTCCTTTTTAGTCTCCCTTCCACGTTACTTGCCTTTGGCATCGTTAAGTCTGTATTCTCACTGATCTTTTGCTCATTCAATGATTTTAAGGCTGAAGGGACTGTTAAACTGTCTGATCTGATCTTCTACATGACCCAGTCCAGAAAAGCTTACCCAGGCACTTTCACAATGGGCCCAGTGACTCACATTTAGCTAAAATATTATCCAATAAGCACCTTGTCATCATCTGAGGACATCACAGGACAAGGAATTCACCACAGCCGGTTTTTTCATAGTGTCATTTGGGTGTCATTATTTTAGAACTGAAAAGGAAGACTTACTTGCATTTTGCCCTTTCCTATTTTCACTTTCTCTCAGCACTTTATGATTTTTCTCCAACATTTTTGCATATTTGTAGTTTATACTTACTCTTCTTATATGTGAACTACATGTGGTTCATTACAACAGGAAAATATAAGACTTTCTGTCTATACTGAAAATTCAAGAAAGAGGCCTCATAATGAGGAAGAGATCCCATTCTATGGTACCCTATACTCAAAGAGAGCGTTCTCATACCCTCTACCAGGGAGCAAGATGTCAAGGTATGCAGTCCTTTTATAAACAAATATAAGAGGGGCAAATGAAAGTAAAGTTTGAGCCAGGCAGGCACTCACCCAAATCCATGGATTACATTGTTGAGTATGGTTGAGCAAGAATGACTGTACTTTGTTCATTGCTTTCCACTAATAAAGACTGGATAATAACAGCTGGATTCCAAGCTATCGTAATTCAACATAGCACTATAACTATCAGGAAGAAAATTTTCATCTGTTAATTTCTGATGGCACACTGATGGAGTCTAACCTCCCATTCCTTACTCTTCAGGCGTATTTTCATTTCAAGATGTTTAGAAAATACTTTTAACAAAGACGCCTGAAATACTACACACAAGCTGAAATCACCATCTGAAAAATATGAGGAGGAAAGCATGTAGCAACTCTTCAGGAAGAGAGGTCAGATTGCAGTGAATATACTGAGCATGATTTTATGCATTTCTGTAGGAAAGCAAGCATCATACAGGCTGTCAGAAACAGGGTTACACCCAAGATAACCTGTGAATGTACCCTTGTCTTCTGGGAGTCTGTGTACAGTGTTGCATCACAAGATTTGAAGAGACCAATTTAAAAGGACCCATAGGATCAGTAAGATTAGTCCAGCAAGGAAGAAGAGAATGTACTGAGGGTAATTTCACCTACAGAGGAAGGACTCAGTGATCTTTAGCAGCATAGAGAGCTATTGCAGAATAAATAAATTAAAAAAAAAAACAGGAATAGTCTGTTCTATAGTTCTCAAAATAGGACAAAAAGTAACAGCCTGAAGTTACAGAAAGAAAAAGCCAGGTAAGACATTGGTGTAAAACTTGCTGAGGATGATGATGGAAAAACATTGGCATAGATCACCTACAGATGGCACACATCACCATCACTGGAAGTTTTTAATAGGCTAGACAAACACCTGCCAGGAATGGCACAGGTGCAGTTAATCCTGTCTCAGGCACAGGCATGGATTGATGACACCTTTAGTCCTTTTCAGCTCTGCTGTATACATAACTAGAACCAAATAAGCTAATAAGGAAGACACATTGGAGTCAACTACACTTACTCTCCCCAGTGAGTTCCAGATCACATTTGCTTGATTTTTTAAATCTGAAATACATTTGTTTGCTTGTATAGCAAAAAATCTTTTACACAGATAATTTACAAAGCATTTCACATCATGGCAAATTACAGCTGTAAATGCAAATACAAGTAATATGTGGAGAAAGATTACAATATAGCCTCAAGGTATCATCTGGAGTCTTATCTGCTTAGCTTATTGACAAAAGATGAGCTACTCTAAACTGTTGGTGAACTGTCTTGCCATCTTAACTGCAAATTAAGCTGTGTTCTTTCTATTTGGAATATCACTGTCAATCATTTAGATTCAAGAGCTGGAATTGTAACTTGTGATTTTTTTAATGGTTCATAGGGCAAACCACCATAATTGTCTTGCCACTATGTCACTGTTCCTAGGGAAAAATTTAAAAATGAGTGGGAAGATACAAGGACTGATAAAAAGGAAGATGAACAAAAGACAAAAACTATGCAAAGTAGATATTATTACTTAGAAAACACAGAAAAAGTGAGAACAAACTCATTGCAAGTGGCCAAGCCCATTTCTTCCTAGCCATAGACTGTAAACACCAGTACAGCTCTATTGTAAAATGCAGTGTTGCTATACAGCCTCTGAAAATCTGCCTCACTGGTTTTATCTGGAGTTACCTAAGAAATGTGTTTAGTTTATTGGTCACAACCAGAAGTCACTGTATGGTGTCACCTCCCTGATAGCCACCATTAAAAACGTTACATCAGGTTTGCTTTTTGTCAGCAAGATGAACTGGCAAAGGCTAAGTGAGAAAACAGAGAAAGCCACACAATATACCTGCCAGCATCAGGCAACAAATCAGCAGGACTAAAGACAGAGACACAAGGTTGGGTTTATTGGTCTGAATATATTACCCTGCTGTCTAGCAGCAGCAATGAGAATAAAGGCATGGTTTAACTGACAAACCATTAAGTGGAAGTTTATGGTAGCCCTCAGTTCTCTATTCAAATCTAATCATAGATGCTAGCTAGCATCTTAGAAGTTCAGCAGGCTTACTTTCTTGTACACACTAGTGATAGGGAGACCCTACCTAGGACGTATCGTCCACACATTGCCTGAAAACCGTTACAATAGCATTCATTTCTATTCTCAATCCCTGGCTATATAACTAGTCCCAGGCTCCAAATAAGTTGATAGTAGTTCAATGGCTTCATGTTGTGCTTTCATTTGTTATTTGGCACTCATTTGCATGATTTTATGCATGGTGACAGGAACATGCAATATGTCAGGGTATAAATACTTTGTTTAATGTTAGGCATACAGGCTAAAACCAACATAGATAAAGATGGAAACATACCATCATCACTAGGAAGATGTAAGAAAGAGCTCCTTCTCCAAAGACAAATATTAGCTATGAGAGCACTGGCTGTTAAATTCTTAGTCTATACTTCTACGAACTGAATATTACAATAATTTTTTTAAGAAAATCACTCCCAATAAGGTACTCTTGAAGAAACTCAGGCATTTATAACACCCAAGTTCTAAGTACCAGACTGTTCACTTAAAGGAATCCTCGTGAGAAGGAAAACACTCCTCCTTTCTGATTTCTGGCAACAGCTGATAGCAGAAAGCTGTAAATGAAAAGATGCGATTTTTTAAATAGGGTATCTACTGTTCCCCAGAAAGGCTTAGACATTCAATAAAAAATCAAATTAAGGTATGTCACCAAAGTAACCTAATTAACATAATTTATTTCACATGCCAGAAAACAAATAGGATCTAAGATATTCCTGTTCTATGATAAACAGTTCCATTTAACCTACATATTTTTATATAAATCACCAATGTGAGAATACTCTAAAAGCAAAGGTAGATGGAATTCATATGCTCCGATCTTTTGTTGTTTTGTTAAAATTTCTAAATAGCTCAGCTTTCAAACCTCGTGTTTTATTATCATTAGATAAGCCCATTTTCACCTTTACCATAGATGTGAGAATGTTTTCTGAACTATTTGCTTGGGCTTGCCATACATGAAACAATAGTTCCCTCTTCTGGACTGAGGTAATGTTGCAGTTATTGCAGAGAAACTGCTGCAGAATGGAATTCCTGTTGACGTTTACTGAGAGGTTAGGGTTTTTTTCCTAATTAAATAACCTTACAGTAACATGAAAATCCTTAAAGTCTATACACAAAGAAGTCAAGCACATAAAGAAAGAGAGGTGAAGAAATCAATGAAGTATTGGATCTTGGGGGTGTGCATTCAATTTCTGCTGAAGGCACTGACAGGTACAACAGCTCTAAGTAAGGATCTGTCACAATATCAATAGCGAAACATGAATTCCCTGGAATGCACTGACTCCCAAATTCTCAGTGTTTAAAAAAAAAAAAAAAACACCACAACTGTACAAACTGCTGAACTGGAAGGACGAGTTTATTTTAAACAAGTCTTTAATTCAATGTCTCGTGCTTTTGGACCTCAGCATGGATTATATAACTAAAGACCAGCTACAAACTACACTAGAAATAACCACTCACCGAAAGGAGAATCACTAAACAAAGAAGGTAAGACAGAAAAATCTTGAGGGCCTGAATTCATAAAACAAAGTGGCCCCTCAAAGACACCAATCCTCATCTCCACCTTGAGCAAAGCATTAGGAAACAAATTTGCAAAGGAGCACAAGCATCTCTCCCAAGTTCCAGGCTTTTGTTCGCAAAAAGCAGCCCAGAAGAGTAGATTATGCAGTACAGATGAGCTGAAACACCTGAAGAATTTGTAGCTGAAGACAAATGACAGCTACACAATCTTGCAAACAAATGGTACTGAAGTCGCCTCTGGAACAACACATACAGAGGATTTCACAGGCAAACCTTGCTTCACAGACCTCCATGATTCTTGTCTTGGCTGGCAAGGAAAGCCTGAGAAAACTGACAGCCTTCACAGAGGTTTCCTTGTGCACTGAGAAAAGCCGAGGGCGGGCAGGTGTGAGAGGTGCTGCTGTGGCTATCACGCAGCCTCGCCTCAGCTGCTTTCCCCCAAGGGGCCATGCAGGGAAAGTCTCTCTGGCCAGGGCTGCCTCAGTGGAGATGCCAAGCAGACAGATCCCAAGAGAGAGGCTGGCCAGGAGCCCATGGGCTTTGAGGTCGGGGTGGCTTCTAGGAAGGGTCTTCCACCCAGACAAGGGCAGGGTCTCCAGTGGGGCGAGCGGGTGAAGGGACTGTTCCCTAAACAGCACTTCCTCCCTCAGGTGGTGGGCAGTGGCAGGGGACTTCAGGGTGCACAGAATTACAGGCTGGCCTCCTGAAGTGCTCCAGGGAACACTGGGTCCCTGACCAGTCCCAGCAAGCCTGTAAAGAAGGGACGTCTGTCAAACTCTGCTCCTTTGCTGATGGCTGTACTGGCCCAATGATGTCAGGGGGAGCAAAGGGCTGCAGCAGCAAAAGCAACATCCCCTACACCAGGACGGGGAGCCTATGCATGCCCACCCCTTTTCCTTCTCCATGTCATTCTTCTTCTCTTCCACTCCTTTTCCTTTCCCCTTGCCTTTTCCCCACACCACAGTCCCTGCTCGCCCGCAGCCCTGGGAGACAGGCCCTCCTCCCTGCTCCAACATGGTGCCTTTGGGTTGTACCAGGTACACAGAGTGCCCACCCCCCAACAAAATACCTTTGATCCTCTGGATGTGGCAGGGGCAGGAGTTGTGTCACACTCAGGAGGCCTCTCTGAGGGCTCCAGTTACCACCTCTTGCCTACCGTCAGCCCCGCCTCGTCTGTCTTCCCAGTGTGTTAGAGCCCAATTCTCTCCGTTCACCTACCTGGCGAAGCCCCCCGGGGCCTGGCCCACAGGCTGGGCAGGCCCTGACAGCCAACGCCGTCGTCCCCTGGCCTGGCACTGGGGCCTGACACCTCACTTCTGCCCCAGGCCTGGCCTCAGGTCTGGCTATGGCACAGCAGTCACCCTTCTCAGGCCATACAGGCAGGCCTAAAGCCATGGCAGGGCCTCGCACAGGCAGGGAGGCCATCGCTGGCCTTCACCCAGGACTGATGGCACATGCAGGCTGCAATGCTGTGGCCATGTCCCTGCACTTCCCACCCATGTCCACACAGATGGTGAGGATCTCTTGACCAAAACACCCCCAGCCAGAGATTGCTCGAAACAGCCCCTTAGAATCATGGAGAAGTTTGGGCTAGAAGCAACCTTGAAAGTCATCAAGTTCCAACCCCCCTGCCATGGGTAGGGACACCTTCCACTCACAGCTCACAGCTCCATCCAGCCTGGTCTTGCAAGCTTCCAGGGATGGAAAGCATCCTCTCTTTGAAATAAAAGTGCCTCATTGAAAGGAAAGAGTGAGACTTTGCAGAGGTTCACATGGACCTGGGGAGAGCAAAAGCTCTAAATTCAAGTCCAGCTCTAAAGTCTATAGTCCAGTAAATCACAGTCTCTGTTATATATCAGAAAGTTTTATTTAATACTCTGTGAACTCCAAATGTTCACAGTGTATCAGGAAATTTGCCCAGAGCCTGGGAAGTATGCCCTTCTAGCTAGGCAGGCAGAAGGACAGATATGCTCGACTTCAACTTTTTCTGTGCTTGATTCATTTAATTATTGGTTGCAAAAAAACCACAATGAACTTTATCAGGAAACTAAATTAATTAAAGGGAATTAAAAATTCTTTTTCTTAAAGGCTCAGATAAAATCACACAAAAAATATCTGCAGGAACATCTTTGTGAAAACTGAAGAGAAGAATCCATGGCCCCAGCCCCTGGCAAAAAAAAAAAGCTTCTTGCAATGATCAGGTTGCCTCTGGAACTCTCCACCCTTACACACACATGTTAGTCTTGCTGCTAAAATGTACCTAAACATGTTGCGTCAAAAGAAGATGCACAGAAGCTGACAGAAATGAGGCTGTTAAGACTGCATTAAGCCAAAGAAGCTGATTGGTTCTCTAAAGACCATCAGTAGTAAGTAAGGTTTGATTCAAAACACGTTACCTTCACATTTGGGTGATTTTACTCTACAGACTATTCCGCACATCTGTGTTTTCTATTCCTTACTCATGTTTGCTCACATATGCATTTGTATATTGAGTCCTGCTGAAATATGGAACCAGTGCAAAGATTTGACTTTGGCACTTAAAACATATACACCCAAAGATGAGCTAAGGTACTGCTGCTATTTTCCCAAAGGTCTTGCAAGATCTGACCAAATATGTCCATGTGGGTCAAGATGGTGAAAGTATAATGCAGCAAATAAAACACAAAGCAGAAAAGTTCTGTAGCCAGAAGCACAGTCACCCCGTCTAATCTGGATGGAAGAATGTAACAAGCACCACTTATCCAAGTTCTCCTGTTAAAGGAAATAAAAACTGGACTGACTTGAGCCACCTCTAATGCCCCTCACCCATGCCTTCCATATCTGATGGCTGAGTTCTGGGAAAGATGCAAAATAATCATAACTCCATGTGCTCTTAAGCCTCTTCCTCTGTGGATCCTCAGGGTTGTTTGTGGTTGGATAAGAAGTAACTGGATGTGCAAATTTCTACTGAAGAAAAAACATGCAAAAAGAGGAGAGAAAAATCAGGAGAAGAAACCATCTTGACTTAAGCACACATTCCTTTTAAGAACTCACTTAAACAGATTACTGTGCATCATGTATTGCAAATAGGGATTTGAAAAGAACTGGGCATAGCATTATTAGCCATGTTATGGCACTGAAAAATGAAGTTCAGAAACTTCTTCTCTGCTTCTCCACAAGGAGCTTAATCAGGAGAGGTTTCTTTGCTGACAAAATCAGCAATTGTCAGTAGCTCAGACAAGCAGGGTTTTAAGCGTGGTAGCTCCAGCCATGTGGCCTTGGTCCCAGCCTTGTCAGGGCCAACTAAAAGGGGATTTCCTGGAGGCACATGAGCCACTCAGGACCACTAGAAGGAAGTGAGAAGTGACAAGCAATAGTTAGAGGAGACTACTGACCACTACAAGGGTAGAAGCCCCGTATCTGCTGACCAGATTTATCATCTAGGGAGGTTTGCTGCTTGCCTGGGGCTCTCATTAAGGATGCTGTCCAGAGGCTATCAAGGCTCATCTGGCTCTGTACTATGCAGTGCTGGTTTTCCATGTATGCACCAAAGATTCTGCCAGGGTGACCTGAGATGTATCAAGTGTGACTAGCCAGGGGCACTGCTTAATGGCATGGGCACCCAAGTGTTGGTTTTCTCCATCAGGCCCAAGGAGGATTCAACAGATACTATAGGTGAACCACTGGTCGCACAGCTGCTGTTCATAGCAGGCTTTTGATTTCCAAAAGCACAGTAGCCACGGTGAGAATCTGAAGAGTTTCACATACACCTAAGGCAAGTGAAAGCTGGCAGAGAAAAATGGGTACTGTTGTGGTGGATATCTTCTGTATATCAGATGAGGGAGGACCAGGTTAGGGAGTAGTTCAACACCTTGGATGTACACAATAAGAATAATAAGAAACCAACAACCTTGCATGTATCAAAAAGTAAAACTCTAAATATATTTATTATTCAGTTACATTTGCTTTTCATTGCACAAATTTGGTTTTTATCCCCACGTTTTACAGTTTTTTACAAAGCTGTTAGGAGTTTTAGAAACTATTAAAATTATCACTTAAGTCTATCTAGGCACAGTTCATTAACGCATAACTCCATTTCCTCCATATTTTTTCTCTGTGTGAAAGATTTATGGTTGCATTTATGCTCCAAATTGAAATACAGTTCACAGCTTACACTTTTACGGGCATACTGTCTAAAAAAGAAGTTTTGATTAAATAGTCTTACTTTATCAAATGTTGCCAGCAAAGCCTAAATGAAAGCAACTTCTTTTCCAGAAATGCTGAAATCAACACAACCCTAAGATAAGAACCATGGCAGCTGACCATTTACTATGCTAACCAGTCATAGGATAACAAAGAAATGGTCCACAAGAGGATTTTAAAATCCTGCTAAATGACTCTGACTTGGAAATAATTTAAATAATTTATTCTGTATGAAAAATAAGAAAAAAAATGCAGCAAATAAAACACATATGGTGACAAGGATGTGTCATATCCCCTGGACTGTCAAGGCTGTGTCAAGTGCTCTCCCTTCTGATAATGATAGCTTGAAAACTAGAGTGTCATGTCCCCGGGGCTACCCTCTGTGACAATGGCTTTGAAGTTAGAAGCTGTCAGGCCTGTTTGACATGGCTAAAAAACTGTGAGCTTCTTGACTTCTTACATAGCTCTTCTCTTTGGTGAGAAAGCCTGACCACTTCTGGTGTAAGATTCATGTTTGGGTTAAAGCTTTGTATCTGAGGTGAGATGCTTCTGCATGTAACCGCATACTGCAGAGTGTTCCTAGGGCACAGGAAAGTCCACTCTAGAAGATCTGAAATGAGCTGAAGTTTGTTTCAACAACTTTGTTATTAATATATTCTTTTTACAAAAAGAATAGTGTTAAGTAAGTGGATGATGCTAAAGGACTCTTCCTGAAGAACATGAACAACTATCCCCTCTTCGTAATGCTGCAGAAGGAAATGACAGTATTTGTGACTGTAGCACCCACATCTGTTGTTGGTATTTAGAAATGAATGAAATATTTTTGAAAGCTGGATGAAGTCTTTGCATAAGAGCAAAAGGCATGACAAAGTCTTTGTGTGATTCTCATACACGAGTATTTAGAGCCCACGAGCTCCCTGCTGGCTATTGCCTTCAGGGATAACCAGAGGGGCATCTCACATGAGCACAGGCAGTGCACAGCCTTTTGTCCCCTTGCTAAGGAGTCCTGTTTGTGGAAATTTCATAAGAAGGGTTTTTGTGTTTGGTGGTTTTGGTTGGTTTTTTTAGACTTTGGGGAAACAGGCTTCAGGGAACTAGCAGGGCATAGCATTCATTCCTGCATGTGTCACAAAAGAGGTGCACAGTTACAGGTTAAACAGCATTTGCTTGTTCTGGTTGGGTTTAAGACATCTCCCTAAGCTGTGCATTTGGGGCAAGGAAAAACGTTCCCCCTCCAGTGCTGATGTGTTGCTCAGACCCTGGGACAACCGACAGTGCGCTCCTACCCCACACCGTGGGAATAAATGAGAGAAGACCCCCCAGGCACGGATGAGGCAGGCAGGTCTGTGTACTACCCCTGTTGCTGTCACTGGCCCAGCTCGGCACACTGCAGACAGACTGCATAAAGCTGGTCACAGGTGCCAGCCCTGAAGCCAAGGATGGGACCTGCATCCTGCAGCTGCTCTTGCCCTAAGTAAAGGGCTGGGGAAGGCAGTGAGCTAGAGAGCTGGTGCAGAAGGGCACAGATGAGTGTGGCTGCCAGGCTTGGGGAGGCAGGGCAGCCCTGGAGGATGCAGGGAACTGGGCAACACAGCTGGGAGTAGGGATTCTGCAGCTGCAGGTGGCTGCAGGCACAGGACAAGGC
Organism: Falco cherrug; assembly: GCF_023634085.1. Classification (NCBI taxonomy): domain Eukaryota; kingdom Metazoa; phylum Chordata; class Aves; order Falconiformes; family Falconidae; genus Falco; species Falco cherrug. Next base: position 69,415,730 of record NC_073720.1, on the reverse strand, counting down.
GCTGGCACCTGGGAGCTAATGAAGCAGCAGCTGCAGGCACAAGGACAAGCAATACTCCAGCAACTGGGGAGGGCTGTGCCTGACCAGCCATGGTCCTACAATCCTCCTGTGGTTGACAACACACTTGTAGCACCAGTGCTGAAAGGTCTGCAGTGGGTCAGGCAACTCTTCCCTCATCCTTTTAATGCCTCTTGGCAAACACCCCACTGCCAAGCCTGTGCAGCTTTAAATGTTGTCCTTATTTGTCTGATGAGCACCACAGCACCACAGCCCCCAGCTGACTGTGGCTGGTCTTTGGCAGAAGGAGTGAAAGAAGGCCACTGACCCAAAGGACCCAAAAACTGCACCTGCAGCTTCTCTGGTAAGAACCAGTCCACACCACCACCCCTTTGAAGTAAGACCTCCAAACACCAACTCCCCTTTACCTATCACAAAAGTGCTGCCATCGGCAGCCCCAGTGCAGCCTCCCACTCACAGCAGGACTATCCCCAGAACATGGTCAGGGTAGCCATGACTTTGCCTAGCCACCCAGATGTGGGGCCAAACCGAGGCAGGAGGGGTGCATGAGGATCACTTTGGAGCTAGAGGTGCCTCTGAAGCTCAGCTGCAGAGTGGTCTCCCAGGGCAGGAGGGCAGCAGCCCCAGGAGCTGCACTGCTGGATCCAGGAGTAGGAAAAGAAGCTGGCAGCTGCCTTCAGTGTCCCATTCCCTTGTCATGTGGAGGGGCAGCAAAACAGGTTGTTCCTAGAGCTTAACAGGTGGCTTCTCCAGACCAGAAAAGCAAGATTTTCCAAAGTCTCTCACTGGCAATAATGCATGAGCTTCTGACACAAAGTGCATGGGCAAGCAAAGGGAGCCTGAAGAAGTACAGCAAGTCCATCAAAAACTGTCTGGTGATGATTAGGGAAATGTGACCACCACAAGCCAGGGACGTCCATGCTGCCTGAAGCATCAATTTTTCCCCAGCAAAAACCCTAGGAGGAGTTATCCACAGGAACTGGACTCTGCTCCAGCGGCCAGGGGTGCAAAGAGCTGCAGGCCAGCACCCTCAGTAACTGCCTGTGTCCATGCAGAGGTTTCTGAGCTCCAGCTCCAGCTGTTTAATTTGGACATCTCTCTGGTTTACCAGCTCACGTAGTCTACGGATTTCTTCCTGTTGCCGATAAAACATCTGCAAAAGCTGTGAGAAAATCACATTTTATTTCCTTTACACTAAGAAAACACAGACTTAACCTGTCAAATGCCATCAGTCCCATCACATGATTTCTGAGAGAAAAAGTATCTAAGGAGAAGGCCTTCAACCAACAGATTGAACATCAGCAGTGCTCCTGCTGTCCACTAGCCTGGGCTATGAGTTCGGGTGTTTCTCAGCACCATTTTATAATGATACATCTGCTTAATTCAGTGGAAAAGTTCAAATAAAATAATGTTCATACAACTGATCCCTCAAAGACAGTCTAAACACAGACAGTACCTGGAGTCTCAGTTCCTGGATGTGCCACATCTCCTACTCTGACCTTGAGCAAGTCCTTTTACTCCCTTTCTCTTTTTCCTGTTGATCATGCTCTGCCCTCTCCAGCTGGGACCAGGGACTAGTATGGCCTTTCAATTGTACACACAGCACAGCACCCAGCTCTGCAATGGCTGCTTCTGTAACCTTTGGGCATCAGCTCAGAAACATGGAGCATATCCTTTTCCACACCACAGGGAAATCTAGCTGTGGAAATTCCTGTCCTATCAAGCTGCAGGGCTATTCCTGTCCTATTAAACCTTGCAGGGCTAAAAAGGGGACCTAAGCACAGCTATAGGAAAGAAATCCTTCCAGGGTTCCTAAAGGCAAACAAGCCACATGTACTCGAAAATGTCCCTGAGCTGCAGCAACAGGGAGTTTGCAAATCACCACAGAGATCTACCATTGTACAAGCTTTGGTTACTACACATGGATGGTGTCGGCCATGGCTGAAGAAATGATGGAGCTGCCAGGACCTTTTCTGGAGCCATTCTCAGCAGCAGGCTCTGACAAGCAGCCAGCCTCAATGGCACTGCACTGCCAAGTTGTCCCCCAGCAGTGAGCTGCCAAGACAGGGGCAGAGCCAGCCCCTTTCACATGTCAGGGTCCACAGTCAGGTTAGGTGCTTAGGACTACGTGAATATGCCATGGGCCAAGGCAGCAGGGTGCACCCACTCCTTCTGCAGGCATCACTGCTGCCTCACCAGCCTCTCTGAATGCAGCTCTCATAGAAGTCTTAGACTGCATAAACCCCCTTCTCTTCTCCAGAACCTTGAGGTCACAAGAACCTCCTTGTCCCCAGCCAGCCATCAGCAGGCCTGTGCCACAAGAATGCCTAGGTAGTGGGAAGACTGATAGTTATCTCCTTTACAGACACCCACAGCTGGGGTACCACTGGGCAACATTTTTGCTCCCTGTGTGGCAGCCAGGGCATGCAGAGCTTTTGTGCCCACAAAGAATGAAGAGCTCACACTGGCCCAGGTCTGCCAAATAAGTCTTCCCCGGATTCTTTCACCTTGTGAATACCATCCTTTTGCAGCTGACTCTGGGCATCCCCCCACAGCCACAGCCCTTCACCCCAGATGTTCACACCTCATTTTCAGTTTTTGGTGGTGGACACTCGAATATGTCAAAGCCATTGGAGAGGCACATTTGCTCATTTTTCAGCAATTTTTCCTCCACTTTCAGCTGTTTTCTACTGTCTTCAGTCTCACTTGGCTTCTGCATGTCCTCCAGTGGCATCCTTCCTCCCTGGTGCTGGCTCAGGTCAGTAGTTTTCATGACTGGCTCTGGCTCAAGAAACTGTGGTAAGGCATTCACAGTTCCAGAGCCTGGTCTCAAGGATACCAAGAGAGGCCCTAGGAAGGGAGGCAGGTGACAGGTTATCACTCACAAACCACATTCAGAAATCAGCGGTAAGCAATTCATGAAAACAACCTGCAGGGATAAACATGAAGGCACTTGACTGCAACAGCTTCCAGAGTTCACAGTGGTAAATATTTTCACCACCAAATTATTTCAGCTTACAGCCATATTTGTTATGTCTCTCCTTTTCCTCCCTTCCTCTTTCTCTGGCAGTTAACAGGCCAGAGAGCCAGTGGCAGCTTACCCAAGCCCTGGGAGCTGAAGGGCTGGGGAGCTCTCCATGTGCTGACCTTTGTTAACTCCGTTCAGCCACTCTTGTGCTGTCAGCGATGGCTGGGTTCCTGTGGTCAAGGGGTAGATGTCTTCTTGGTATGACTCCGACTGCAAGCAAACAGAAGTTCAGAGTCACTGTATCAGTGATGTTTTGGCTTAGAGGGACCATAGCGGATTGTGGTAGAGAAAGTTTGTTCCATCTCAGCACAAGGGAGTGTCATGAGCACTCACTGGCATGGACATAAAATCTTCTCATCTGCCCCAAGCCTCTCTCCTCCTCACCCCAACTCAGAAGAACTGCACCTGAAGGTCTGTTTCAATTCCTGACAGTAAGGTCTTTACACACCCAGACAACAGACTGGGGGAGGTTGGTTACAGAGGCTCTCATGAACTCAGCATTCCTGAGAATGAAGTGAATATGAAGGATGGACACAAGTCTCAAATCACCAGCTGATCATCAGCTGACAGAAACTGGACAAGGACATAACATTGGAGGTGCATGCCTGATTGGTAGTTGCAATGAGCATTATCTCTGCTGTTTCTCTAAATTCAAGGAACTCATACCTTCCGATGTTTCTGGAAGTACAGGGCCCATACTGGCATTTCCAACAACCTTTGCTCACACTGTCACATGAAAGCTACCTTGGCTAGCTACAGGTTCATGACCTGGGTCATTCTCCAGCCACACCAGCTCTAAGACTTACTTCTACACCATGCTCAGTGCAATGGGTCGAATCTTACATGCTGCAGAACAACTGCCTGTAACACAGCTACAGCCAATGGGTAAAGACCTGGGAACCCATTGTTCCCTTTGTCCCAGGGTCATTCTTCTTCCTTACTCAAGGAAATTTTCATGTCACCCAACATCATCCCAATTCTTCCCCCTTCTCTTTTGTCATTATGTCAAACAGGTGTCAGTAAGGAATTTTACAGCCAGGTGGCTGACCTGACAGAGAGATTCCTTGTTGCACAAAGCACAGCAGATCAATGAGGATGTCTTAGAAAGTTAGCCACTACACAGAGACCTAACTCTTGAGGTACTCAGCCAGGGTTTGTTGGCAGGGTTGCCCCACAAACTGACCAGCTTTGTCCCTCAGACCAAGAGGGAGAAAATGCCTTGTTCTACCTACTCTTCTGCCCCTGAAAGTCACAGAGAGGAGACATTGTCCTCTTTCTCACTGATATTTGTCCCAGGTGTGAACATTATGAGGTTAACTTACCCGTCGAGGCACAATCATGGAGATGGGCTCAATCAGGCTTTTAGTTGGGATCAGTTTGTAGAAACGGAAAATCTCACAAGCTGACACTTCAAGGCCTCTCTTTGGCATCATTCCTGGTGGGACAGCATGAAACAAAAGGGGTATAAATCTCACTAGGGAAGTTAATGTCATCCACCATGGAAAAAGGGTCACTAAACAACAAAAGGAGTCACAGCATCAGCTCCACAGCAGCATGGTATGAAATCTGCACTCAAAACTGGCTCAGTGGCACAAATGACAAGACTAAATCATTTTTCTTCTGTCAGACCACTGAGTTACACATAGGGTCTGTAGTTTTCATGCTAAGCTTCCTGTTTCTTATTTATCTAAATGAGCTGCAAATGGAGTGACCAGGACTGAGCAGAACTGGCAAGTGATGCCACAGGATTTGACTATCAGGGTCACCAGGAAGGGATTTCAGGACACCTAAACAACACCAGAACAGCTATATGAGTCAGGCTGAAAGCCCTTCCAGCCCAGTATCCTCCCTGTAACACTGTCCCAAAGCAGAATGGACTATGAGAAGGGTGTGAACACCTACCCTGTCAGACAGCACCACTTGTGTTTCAGGGACTGGCTAAGCCACACAGGGTCTCTAAGTATCTGGAAATCTCAGTGGATTTCACTCATGAGCCTGTACAGTCCAAAACCTATATCCATGTTAACTCCCTTAACAAAAGAGATGACCTCTCCTTGTAGACCTCGCTTCACGGTGTCCTACAAGGAGCTTTGTTTTCTACTGATACCTAATGACTTCATTAAACAGTAGATTCTATGTGAAGGACTGTTGTTCCTTACATTATGCATTCATCTAAACGTGAATCTAAACTCCACTCCTCTGCACTGTATTTTGTTTTGGCAATACTGGGAAAGATGCTTTTGTGCAATATCCTTAGCAGTGTGTTTGATCAGCAGAACAGCTCAAGTTAAGGAAGTAGATTTGATTCACTCCAGGCTTTTAAAAACACTTGTACAATTCCTTTTCATGGAATGATTTTTAAAAGAGTCTATGACAACGTAAAATCAGGATGCTGTGAATTGGAAAGATTTTAAAAGCAGAATAATAGAGAGATATTCCAGTGAAGTTTTAAATAATTTATTCCTTTCCAATAACAGGTTTTTTGAAGGAGCCCTGCAGGCACAAAATCCAGCGCTGCCAATGTTCTGTAAGAATAAGAGTGTCCACAGGTACTGTGGAGGGGTGGCAAATGATCCTAAAACACATCAGTCTGTAGAGGGATATGGCTTACAGAGTAGACTGGAGAAGGCTCAAGAAAGGGCTAACACTAGGGTCTGAGGGCTGAAAGCCACATTCTATAGCCTGAGTGAGTTAAACTGGGTAGTATGCAGACAGGTGAGTAAACAAGGGTCTTCAGTGGAGGAGAGGTGACCTAATCATAGCAGGTCTATCTCTAAATGGGAAATGCCAGTACAGGAGAAGGTAGGCAAGTGATAAGAGTGAAGGCATTAAGATGTGGACCACCCATTACCAGATAAATCCCACAGTGGAAACAATGTCAACAGAGTTCATCACCAAAAATCTCGGAGTAGATTCACAAAGGGCAAAGAGCATGCTCCATCTTTAAATCCAGACTACCCTCCCTTCTACCATGACCAAGTATGTGAGAGGGGATGAGTCAGTAAAGCTTCCCAGCCCGTGTTCTGCTGGTCAGAAGGGACCCTTCCAAGCTGTGACCCTGTGATAGCACCTGTGATATATAGGTGAGCTGGGCCAAGCTGACTGTTGTGCACCAGTAAACCTCGGTGGAATTCGACACACTCTCTTTTCTAAATGTTATTTTGGATAGTCTTGGACCCTGACAGCCTCTAAAACAAAAAAGCCACCATCCTTTTGTAATGTTAGACATATGCTGCCACTCACCAATTCCTTTCTGTGGTAAATGAGAACGATACTCCATCAGGTAGTTCAGGTATGGTTTCTCAGGGCTTATCTCATAGTACCGTATATTTCCATCACCCTAAAGGCAAAGAAAATGAACATAAGCCAGGCTCTGCTGTTCAGGAGGAGGGTCTGAGAAGAATGCCTGGCCCCAGAAGCCATGCAGAGTCAAGAATGAACCAAATATAGCCCTCAAATTCCTTCGTGGAAAGGTTAGGGCTCTGCAGTGTACCTCCCCATATTAAACAAGGTACGTCTGCAGTGGCCTGATGCTGCAGTGCCTTCAGGCCCCACCTCATCAGCCCATACCCTTGGGTTAACATGCTTCGGGAGCATCTTTGAGTTCGTCTTGGTGCAACCCAGGCAGGGAGAAGAATCAAACAGGCCAGCGTTTGCTGACACAGAAAGCACTTACCTTTCCCACAACATAAAGCATGTGTGTGTCTGAGTCATAGAAGGGAAACAGGAGTCCTGAGGAGCCATCCAGGTCCTCCTCCAGTAAAGGCACAGAAAGGTCATTCTGGGCAGGACACAGGAAAAACAGACAGCTGTGATCACCTGTCCATCACCTCAAGTCAGGGACACCTTACCTGGATCCCATGTGGCAGCAGCATATGAGCATAGCTCTAAAACAATACTAGGCCATGGCCAGCTGCCCCAAGCAGAGGTCACACACAGACTTCTTCAAAGCTCTGTGGGTGGCAAATGGGCACTCTGTCCCTGGTTCTTGACTGTGTGCAGCACCTCAGGACATCAGTTTCTACCACTAGAACATCTCAGGCACCTGATGACATTCCAGAGGTAGCTACAATAAGAAACACTGCCTGCCTCTATGTGGGCCACCAGCCTCAGGGAGATGGAAGGGCCTTTGGGGCACCTCTGCATTGCACACTGAATTACTCGTGTTCCCTCACTACCTCTAGTCAGGGCAGTATCTCCACAACAGTGCACCAGCCACCACAAGAACAGTCTACATCAGCCAAGCAGTCTCCAAACTGCTCAGTGGGAAGGTGCCCATTGCAAGGGCAAAAGCTCCCATCGGCCTTTTGTACGCAAGCCATGTAGGAGGGCGTAGCACACCACACCATACACAAGGCTGGCATGTCTTATACAAAACCATACCTGCACTGCTGAAGAGAGCGATGTCAGGAGGACCAGTGGGGCAGAGTATTGTGTCCCATGGCTGCCATTGTGGCTATTGTCACATTAATATGTATTTAGCTTAGGGTTAATATATACTTTGTCCTGCAGAACTGTCCAGCTGCAGGCTCCAGAAAGCCAGAGCTTCTGTTTAGATGCGATGATGACAAGAGTGGACATGGGCCTCAGAAAGATGCCTGCTGGGCAGGTCCTGTGTCAATGCTTGTCCCTAAGGAGGCTGCACATACCTGACCTCACAGGCCTTCCCACCGTGTTCTCAAACTACGTGTGGCCAGCTCCTCCAGCACCTCTGAAGGCAGTGAAACCCTGATGTGAGACTCGTGTTGTGTCAGAGCACTGCTCAGGTTTGTGGAAACCCTTCAGACAGTAGCACAGTACTTTGCCACTCACATAGGCAAAGAAGCCATGTCTAAAAATAGACAAATAGCAAATCATAGACCTGGTCTACCAGCTTTGCCTGATACAAAGGGTGACAGCACAACAAGGCAAAAGATTGTGCTACAAGGTGAGAAGGGACAAAGTTAGACGCTGACAAAGGAAAAGTATCTCACTACATTTGAGAAAGGTAGAGAAGAGCAGGGTTTCATAAGGCTAGCAGCCATCACGATAGGAGATCATGTCTTGGAAGTGACCAATAAGTGCTACCTCAATACTCTACTATCAAGAATCATCAGAAATTAAAAACACCCCACATCTTTTTCTCCATTAAGGGCTTCACCTGGGTATACTGTGGCTAGAGCTCATTTCTTTTTCCATTACCAGTAACAATTTGCCAGTAAGGCCAGTAAGAGCTGCTTTTAAGTCAGAGCTACAGAGAAGACTCAAAGGTCCTTTGAATGACTTCTTCCTGCTGCAGGCACAGCATTCTCTCTGTTCTGGTGGATTTCTATGCTGAAAGTTTTGAAACCTTCTTCAGAAACTCATATTCAGTTAACAGTGTCACAGCAGTAAGACCTATCATCCATTAAGAATTTGACAGATCACTTATAAATTGCTGTTATAAACCAATGCTTGGGTATTTGGCAGGTGGAAAAGTTAAAGCGAGAGCAAAAGAGAGAAAACTGAAGCTGGTATTGTTAAGATTGCTGGTCCAACTCACTTGATCCCATAATGCAATTTGCCTATTATTCCACCGAGATGTTCCAGTAGAGAACAGCTTGTTCACGTTTCCAAGGAACAGGACTTTATTGACTCTGTGAGACTTGTAGCTGGCTTCCTATAGAAAAAGAAGGGACACATGTGAGTAAGAGACATCACCTGTTGCATAGCTACATTAAATGTTACATGAGACCTCTGATTCAATCACATCTGAAAGACCTACTTCAGCCGGGCTGAACTACAGTGAGCAGGATTTCATGGGGATCCTGGAAAGGTGGCATAAACTCTTCAGGGCTATTCCCAAAAGCCCAATCAATCTCTATCAATTCACACATCTCTAAGAGGGCAATCCCTATTAATGGTAGGCAAGACTTTCTATGACACAAATGTGTGCAAATACCTGTGAAACGCAGTTGGCTTCACCTCACCAACAGAAAAAAAGTACAGGCAACAAGAACAACTGTGGCAGTGGGACAAATGTACACTTGCACCCGCCTGTCCACCTGATCTCTACAAGACCTCCCAAGACATCCCACAGAGGACTGCAGGAGAGAATTATGAAAACAGTGCACTTCCAGGAAGGGTCTCAGTAAGGAGCACGGTAGTAAGATGCAGAAACCCTTTCTTCAATGATGACAGCGTTCTATGAAAAGCAGAACACAATAGCACCATCCAGTGCCTTGGACAATGTGGGGCACAAATGCGTCTCCTTTAATGGCAATGAATCTACCCAGAAGAGGAAACACTCCAAGGGGTAAGATCAGCTGCACTACAAACCTCTGAACCCAACCTACCTGTAGGACTGTTCCTCCACGAGGGTCTATCAGACGTATCTTTCTGTCCCTACAGGCTGTGGCAAGGAGACTGCCATCTGTGTTGAATGACATTGAGAGGACTACATCTTTGTGAGCATCGAGGACCTTCACCGGGTTTGAGATGACAGCCTCCTTGGTGTCAAGGTTCCAGATCATTATCTGGAGAAAAAAAAAAGAAAAAAAAAAATCAGCCCTTTGCTACCTGGCCAACTGGGGATTCTGTGTACCCTATTCACTTATTCTTCTCTTCTCTACATGTACAGGTCTTAGCACCATAAGTGGATGCTCTCCACCATTTAAAACAATTCCTGGTCCTTATGAGTGTTTGCTCGTAAAGTCCAATATTCTAATTTTCTTTGCAGACACATTTTATATGTAAAAAAGGCCAGTGATATGTAAAAAATATCAGTGAAGATATTTGCAGCAGAACAAGAATGAAGCCAAACAAAAGTGCATAACTTTACATATTGTATCCAATCCAGTAAAGGAGAAGGGCAGAGCAGACTGAGGTTCATCAGAAGACTAGAAAACCAACAAGTCCTTTTGACCTTGTAGCAATGTCCTTTTGCTTTTGAGGTCACCATGGAATTTCCCCATGAAGAAGGCTTTTGAAATCTGTAGTATTATCATACAGCTGGAAATTAAAACAAATTTCAAAACACCCTGCCAAACAGAGTGTCCCAGAAGGAAAGCTCCACAGAGAACAGACCCACCTTGTAGTCGTAGCCAGAGCTGAAGAGGATGTTATTAGCAGTGGGATGCCATTCAATGAGGCCCACTCTTCGAACATGCCCAAGAAGTTCCTTCTTCGGACTGGTAATGTTTCTTGTTAGCAAGTGCTTGGGAATGTCCCAGATTTTAACCTGAATGGCACAGGATGGCTCTTTGTGAGATTCTTGAGTAAGGAGCTAATCAGGAACTTACCAATAGCTATTATTCCCTTGGTATTACTATTCCCTTGGTAGCGAATAGGAATGCTCCCGGCTTTATTGAATGCCAGTCCTTTAAATTAGTATCTTTACTTTTGGGGGGCCTGAAGACTCCTCTTTACCCTCCCTCTTTAGCCAGCTGTTCTACCAGTCTGTTTTAACTTGTCAATCCAACCCTTCCACCTGGCCAAGCTTTCAGCACAATTACAGAATGTTATTCCCAAGGGGAAGAAGTAAATCACAGATCTTGCAGACCTTGCCTCCTAACAAACTTTGAACAGGAACAAGCAAAGCTGAAATAAATTTCAGCAGAGTCCCAAAAGATACTACAGCAGTGATTGATCCAAGCAGTGATCCACGCAGTGCCACCCGGTAAAAGAACTGAGAATTCCCCTGGTCGGATGACAGCTAGAGTACTGTTTGTCCCATAGAAAATTACACCAGTGCTGAACACTTTGTAAATGGCACAGCCATTTCTCAGAGTACACAGAAGCCCACACAGGTGATCACATGGCAGATGCCGTGAGCAGAGAGACTGGGCACCACCACACTGAAGTCACTCAACACTGGGAGGGTGTGCTGTTCCGTAACAGCTCTACCTGCAGCCCTGAGATCTTCTAGAACAATGCTGCATGAAGACAAAAGTCCTCTGTCATCCTGGGGTGGCAGAAGACAGTAGAGGAAACCTGCAAAAGGGGCTGAACCTATGCAGCTAAAATGAGTCTTTCTCACACTACCCCTACAAGCACAAGTACTTAGGATGATAACAGATGGTTAACCTCAATGAAAATCACTATGCTTATCATAACTTTTCTAGCACTTACTCTGAAGTAAAAGGGAAAAGCTCGTTGAAGCAGATAGTTTGTGGAAATTAGTCACATCTGCCTGAGTCTCCATTGTTTAGCTGATGAGGATCACATCTTTTTAAGCCAAAGAACAAGAGGCACAAATTCTGGGACCTGCTGGCAAAGACCATGAGCATCATTCTCAGTGTTCTCAATGGTGTTTATCCACTGAGGAATCAAGCCCACTAGACATCTAAGGACTGTGGGGTCCGGTAGCCTCCAAATTAATTTCTACAGCAGTAGAAGGAAGCATCATACTCTACAGCTTCAACAACTATCACTAAAGGAATGGGGCTTAGAGAGCAGCAAAGGGAAAAATAGGTTGTGTTCACACTGAGAAGAACTGCCTAGGAATGAATCATTCACTCCCCATGCTATGAAATGACTGGTGGGAAAAGCAGGGAAAAGCCCCTGGCTGGCATCTCAGGGTGCATTAAATGGCAGAAATTGCCAGTGCTTAGTGTGCAGAAGAAGCAGGTCATGGAGCCAGAGCTGCCAGGAACAATCCACAAGCTGTCTAGCCTGCTGCATCGTGAAGAAAATCTGACAAAGCAAAGCAAAATGCATAGAGTTGCCCCTCTAACGCAGTGGAGAAGATCTTCAACAAGCTGAATTCATACATGCCCAATAATTTGCCAAAAGAAACAGAAGGTGTAAGAGGATAAGCCCTCTCCCCATACTGTTCAAACTCTCAGCCCTTGGTCACTTGCATTGGCCTCAGTCCTAAGCCTGTCTGAAGCAGCAGTAGGAACTGGAAAGGACACTGGGCATTCACAGGGACTATCCATCCCCTCCTGTGCCCAAAAGTACCACTCTGTGTGCTTCAGCTACACATCACAAAAGATAGCTGTGGTACCATCAACGCAAGCTCTAGAAAGGCTGGGTAATGGCCAAGAAACCGCTAAGAAATGTGGGTGATGGGAAATTTCCATTACCTTCACAGAAGTTTGTGGCCTTCCTCAAAAGTTCCAGGAAGACCCAGCCAATAAGACCAGTCAGATGTGTCCTTGCACACAAGCCAGAATGCTGGCTTATGCTAATGCTCAGAAATAGCAGAGAGCACCAGGCCTTTAACAACAGACTTCAGGAAAGGCTTTAGCTCTAATGTCCAGCCCAGTGTAAGTGATGGACAGCTCTGGGACCCCAAAAATTTCCTCACACTTCTCTCAGGACAGAGAAAGTGCTGTTATGGAGATGTCCCAAGAGTATGTCCTATCTGAGCTCTCCAGCACAGCCCAGGCCCAGACAGATGTTGACCACAAAGAGTGAGTCCAATAGCATGCACTGAGATGAGGAGGGGTTGGAAGCACAGCAAATCTGAGGAGAGCTGGAAAGAAAAGAAGTTGTTCAGTATCTGGCTGCCCTTCAACTACATTGCAGGAAGGCACAAAGAGGATGGAGCCAGACTCTGGTGGTGCACAAGGAGAGCACCAAAGGTAATGGATGCAAATGGCAATAGGGACACTTCCTGGAGGTCAGACGAGACCTGTTTTCCCTAGAAGGGTACTCAACCCCTGGAATAAGGGCCCAGTGAGGCCACGGGACCTGTACTCTTGGAGATCTTCCCGGCTCATCTGGACAAGGCTTGAAGCAATCTGATTCTACTGCCCCGCTCTGAGCAGGGCTTGGATGAAGTGACCACCCTGTGGTCTAGCTACCAGGTACAAGGAAAGATAGTCATACTAAGAAACGCAGTCTGCTGTCCTCACTGCTCAGCAGGGAGGGAAGACGTGTCCCTACACTGTGTCACTATGCAGGGGACCCCTGAGATACCAATTCCTAATACCAGATGATTATGGGAGGGTGGCGCCAGAAAAAAGAATACAGTCACAAACAGCAAGACTTCTTAGAACAACTTTTGGTGCTGAGACCAGTGACAAGCTCAGTGTTTCTGTTCTTTAGCCTGGAGAATGACCCAGTGCCAAGTTTCAGTAGGAAACTGGAAAAGAAAGCTGACAGACAGCAGCCTTTCTGTACAGACCCCAGGGTCCTGGTAAACAATAGAATAGATATGATCCAGCATCATGCCCTGGCAGAGATGAAAGCTAGCAGCATCCTTGTCTGGAACAGGAAGATAGCCACTAAATCAAGTGAAGTGATTTTCCCCTTTACTCAGCAATCATTAAACAACAGCTGGAATACTGCATCTGGTTTTGCACCTCCCAGTGCAAGAAAGATGCTGATACACTTAAGTGACTCCAGTGGAGACCACAGGGACACTCAGGAGGCTGCAGCTCTTGGCCTGTGAGGAGAAGCTGAGGGAGGTGGGCTTGCTCAGCCTGGATAAGAGACAGCTTCAGGAAAAACTGACAGAAGCCTTCAATACTTACAAGACTACTGAGAAAATATAGCCAGGCTCTGTCTTGAAGTGCAGGGTGGGAGGATGGGATACAGTGATCCCTAACTACACTGCAGAGATTCTGGCTGCATATAAGGAAAAAAATGTCTCCATGGGAGCAATGAAGAACAGGAACTGGTTGCCCAGAGAGGTGGTGAAATCTTCTTCCCTTGGAGGTTTCCAAGACTCATCTCCACAGACCCGCAAAGGACATGTGAGTAGAGACCACCCAAGCTCCCTTTCAACATGAATGGTTCTGTGATTCTGTAACTGCAGCAGAAGGCTTCAAAGCTGGTGTTCATTCCTCATCTGAGGCTCAAAAGAGAAGTCATGGTGGTGCCTTCCTGCCACAAATCCTCTCCGAGACAGCATGAGAACCTGGCATACAGGTTAGAAGATAAAATAAAACCTTCACAGGCAGCCCCGAAATCAAAAGAAGCCTTCAAAAAAGACATGAATATCCAAAGAAGCAAAAGGAAGTCACCAAACAGGAAGGACAATTCAAAGAGCCTAGATTTCCAATTCAAGAGTGATTTTTGGCAGAGCTGAAATGGCAAAGGATGTGCACCAAGCCAGGGTTAGAGGAAATAACTAGGGAAGCTTCCCTGATGCTGTGTGGCAGAGGGTAAATATACCCAGTGGGAGAAAACACGTGTGGGATCTCCGGAAAAAAGCACAGCAGTTAGTCAGATATCCTCACTCACAGAAGTTAACATCACACTTTTGTCAGACATGGAAAGTGACACTTCAATGGGTATATATGGGCTAAACTGCCCCTTACAAACATGAATTGAAACTTCCAATTATTAGTAGTTATTACTAGTTTGCACCTACACTGGAGTAAAAATATGTGACTGCATCTTAATTATACTAACTTCAGCCAAACCACTTATTGCAGAATAGTGTGACCCAGACTCCTCAGCTAACCATAACTAATCCAGCATGACTTTTACAGAGAAAATGAGTACAGGAACAAGCTCAAACTTGCTCTGAAGGGAACTGATCTGAAATAGCTCTTCCAGATTACATTGTGCTGAAGCTTTTTCTGAAGTAAAGGAATAGTTTCATAGCAATTAAACTTGAATGGTCATTTCATTTTAAATTCATATTCTGTTTTTCTCATGCAAACACACCCAAAGAGATGCAAGCCCCCACAAAACAGATCTTCCTCCTCACACTGATCTCATATATGATCTGAAAGGGATCACACAGATCTGACCTTAAGAGAAAGAAGGGTATCTTCCTCTTACTTGACTTTTTTTATAAGTGTAAATATATATAAGCTTTCACATCTCATCTGTGAGCCTTTTGGTTTCTTTTTCATTTCTTTCCCAAAAAAAGCACATTCACCAGGTAATAACAGAGTACAAGCTGGTAAACTTACTGTGGCATCTTCTGAACATGAAGCTATTACAAAGTCATTGAATGGGTTCCACTTGATGTCCAGAACATTCCCTTTGTGCCCACATATTTTGGGATAATGTGGGTCAAGTTTGCCTGTCTGGAAAAAAACAAATATCATCAAACCTAAGGCGAGCCATGGAATTACAGGACATTGAAAATCCAGGTTAGCTCCAGTAAGAAACCTCTTTCTGCTTGTTATGCTCCAAATGCCCTGGGTGCTCTCTATCTGTTGAGAATGGGGTTTTGCTGTCCCTGCTAGGCAGGTCTTGACACCACTGAAAAGAAAGGAAAGTGCTCAGGCCTTCCTGAGCACACACGGCTATAAAGAAATCTGTACACATGCAGCAATTGAGACTGCTGAAGTCAGAAGTCAGTATTTGGTTCAGACACCATAGAATAAAACTTAGAGGGGAAAGAAAAATTAGATGAATCTTCCACATTTTTTAAATATCTTGGGAGGAAAAAACCACCAGAATATGTCTCAGAAGACATTTCTGATAAGCGAGGGGCAGAGCGGGGAGCTGGGAGGGAGATACATGTTTTAGCTTTTTTTGGGCCCCGGGGGGGCCTCATCAGCAAGCATATATTTTTTAAGCAAAAATACGTTTGTGACACAAATTACAAATGCAGTTTTTCTTTCAGCAAGCCATCCGCTTCTCTCTGATGGTGTTGAAATCCAGCCATTCACAGGATTCAATCAGCATTCCAGACTCCAAAAAAATGCCATATTTGGGTGGCATCTTCAGAGGTAAAAATCCTGCACAAAGTGCACTAAGGAGTATTGAGGCCCTAGTGCCACATGGGGGCTGTGTTGCATCAGGATAAACCCATACAGGCGCAGTCCCTGCTACAAAGCCAAGTCGGTACATTTTTTATGTGCTAGGGAGGGTGCTGAGGATTTTATTAACATTGGAGCAGCACTTGCTTCTTCCTGTCAGGAGCAGAAGTATGGAGAGCTCCGGGACCCACCTTGCATCCCAGACATCTGTTCAAGATCAAAGCTCAATCACCTAAGAAGACAGACATGGTGACAAGCTAGTGATGCTTACCTGCTTACTTTTATCCCACCTGGAAGAATTGTAAATCAAAACGAACGCAAATGCATGCTCTACTGAAAAGCAGCCACCTCTGTTGGCGTACCCCCTTGCACCTCTCCAGAGGCGGGCCTTAGGAGTGCACAGCAAAGGGGAACTAGAGTTGGCTTTAACCCAGATGTGGCGTGGCTAGGATGTAATTTTCCCAGCCTTGAAAATTTGTACAGTTTTGAATGCAGAACAAATCACGATGTGTAACTATTCTGGCTTCACTGGAAATTTTGTCACATAGACTAGGACTAACCTGCTTTAAACTGAACACTTAGAGGGCTTTGAAATGTAAAAGACTGTGCTTTTTTAGACTACAGTCTAAAACAATTCCCTTTTATAACAGCAACAATGCAAAGTGACTTGGGAAGGCAGAAGAGAGATAAAAGGCCTTTAATAAGCAGCGTTCCCCCGCCCACGGTGTCCTTTTGTAGGCTTCAGCGCTTGGTTTCAAGCTGACAACTCAATGGGCTGGGCAGCCAGCTCCACAGGGATCCCTTGATCCCTATGGGAACTCTGTCCCTCCCAGAGCTGGCTGCCTGTCTGCTCCCCACTCCATTTGGGAGACTTCCAGGCTGCCCTGAGCCCGCTCTGCCTGCCTCATCCTGCAAGGCTTTCCTACCCCCACATCCCCAGCAGGCTCAACTGGCCCTGGAAAATGAGCCCTTGCCCTCCCAACCACCAGTCTCACCTGCCCCAGTGCAGCCCTGCAGCCCTGGGACAGAGCAGGACCCACAACACATGAACCCCCAGGCTGCTAACAAACATATATGACAGGTAAGGCTGTTAGTCTTGGACACACATCTGCATGTGGAAATGAAGCTCTTCATATGCTGGGGGAAAACGCATTCTACAGACCGAAAACTATTTCAATTACTAGATATGTTGTCATTCATGCAGAGGTACCTGCTGTTCACAATTATTTGCAGAGCTTGAAAATGTGTCATTTTTCAACCACTCACTTTCTAAACTCCCAGCATTTTTTAAACATAGCCAAACTCAGAGTTCTTTGACCAAAAAAAAAACCACTTCTAATGGTACAGCTGTTAAACTCTCCCAGCAGATTTGTGCAGGGTAGATTACTGTGAGATGGGTCAGCCCTACGTCCCAGGTGTTCTCCAAAGGGCACTAACACAGTCACAGCACAGCACTCACATCTGGCGTCAGTCAGGTAAGGCCTGAGGGGTCATCCATTTCATAGTCCTCACCCCCAGGGAGAAGGGAGTGGAGTTTGTGTCTAGGAGATCTACACAATCACACATACATCCTCCCATTCACACCCAGTGCTGACACAGTGAGAGACTGCGAAGACTTGGATACAAATATCTCACGGTCTCTCAGGACTTTGTTCTCATTTTGCTATCCCTTTAATTTATACTGCAAAGGAACAGACAGATGCAGTGCCAACCAAGTCTGGTCACTGGTGAAGCAAAAAGGCAGGTCTTCGTCTTTCAAAGGAATGCTAAAAAATTGTCCTTCTGAGTCAAGATCCTTCCTTGGCATGCAGTTCATGCATCTCCCCAACACATCTGTGTCAGACACCAATCTACACCCAGGTCACACTGTGGGAAAGCATCTTATCTCCCAGTTACAGTCGCTGAGGCCATGCCTTGTCTGACTTGCAGGATTTATAACGGCTTTCTGTCTGTTACAGGCACCAGGCGGCCCCTGTGGCCAAAGCCACTTCCCTCCCTGGTGAGATGTACTGCCATTTCACCCAGCTGACTTCAATGGCACATCTTCAGGAGGACCTAACTGACACACCCTGTGCAACTGAAGACCATTCTCCAAGTGGTAGCAAACATTCAACTAATTCCTCTTCAGGCTGAATGCAAAGGCCTGCTGAAAGGAGGGTATCTATGGCAAAGAGCTCTTTCCCTAAATAACCTCTGCCTCACCCCCAGGCTTTCAGAGAGGAAGAATGATGCACAAGGCAAGAAGTGGTATTTATTCAAGGAGAGATGAGAGAGCTTGGTGTCCATGACTCAGCAGGAGAGGAGCACAACAAACAAGCAAGGAGGCACAGTTAAACAGAGTGAGGTTGAGCCTGTGTTTGAGCACATCCTCCAGGAGGAGCAGGCAGTCCCTCCAGCAGCACATGCAGAACTAACTCAAAAAGGCACTGAAGGGACAAAAGCAGCTCCCTGAGCAGGTTGTTCATCCTCCCCAAGAAGTGCATCCCTCCCTCTCCTGGCTGCCATCTCCAACTTTGGCTAAACATGACATCCTGGCTCTTGGGCATTTCCTCCACATTGTGGCATGCTTCTGATGTATCTGCTATCTGTGAATCCAGTCAAAAGTAACCTCAGATCAGCTGTACATCATGAGAGGACAATACTGTCTCAGGCACATGTCTCCAGACCAGGCTGCCTTTGGTGGCCTGGCAGCCAGGGGCATAGCTATAGCCCAGTACACTGTTTGCCATGGGTCACCACCACAGGAGGAGGTGGCAGCCACAAATACCACCAACACAAGCACAAGCCAAAAGCTGCTGCTTTTTACCAGGTGGCACCAGTTTGCAAGCGTCTCATGAAAAAAAGTAACTGGTATCACAGCCCCCAGAGTCAGGGATCCTCTTTCTGTGGGTGACTAAGGCTGCTCTCCCCCACCCAGCATCAGTAAGGAACAGGTATTCAGAGAACAGCTGTATGAAGTGCAGCACGTACATATCCTTTCCCTGATCCATCACCAAAGGTCAATCCTCAAGGGATTTCCTGAACTAGGGGACCTACATCTGAACACTGTAAACCAGCTCCTCTCCAACTCTAGCAAAGTTGTCCTGTTTTGAACCCCTTAATTCTTCTGGGCTTATCAGCATCCAGAGCAGTGAGCTCCACATCTGAACTGCAGAAGCATTCACATCTGCTGCTAACAGTCTGCTCCTTGGTCTCCAGGATCCCCTTCACCACACAAATCAAGGAGAATGTCTCCTTATGCTTCTTCCCCAGCCTCTTCGCAGTTTTATATATCTCATTTATTTGTCTTTTTTTCCCAAACTGATTGAAGTCTTTCTTCACATGAATGCAATTTCACATTTTCATTGATGTACTTTAATTATCCTTTTCTGTATTTTCTAATTCTACCATGCCTTTCACTTCTGCTGGCAGCATTTCAGATCTGGGTGGAGTATCTGAGCAGATCTTAAGAATGGAAGAATTGCTACTAAAAACTAGCCAAGCTGAGAAAGGTGAGAAGACAGAAGAATTAATAGTAAGCAGTGCAAACACCTTCAGCTCATTTTGCCCACACTTTTGAGAGCTGGGTCCCACCCAGCCCACATCCCACAGTCACCAGCTGCCTGCTTATAGATGCAACTCTGTGATAAAGACAAGTTATTCAGCCTCAACAGATCATGGTCGAGGGGGCAGAACTGACTCAGTCAAGGAAAACAGGGTAGTGGTTAACTTTAGAACGACTGTCTCTGAACAGCACCAGCAGTGAGGAGCTGAATAAACAAAGTCTAAAAGGGCCGGGAACTGTGTAGGTTCTTCAAGCATAGCCAGTTCGCTTTCATCCTTAGCAAATATACATTGAAAAAGTGGCATTGCAATAACACTATCAATTAACTTTTAATTAAAGGCTGAACTTTTACCTTTCATCTGTTCTGTCCTGATTCTAGAGAGTTCATAATTTCATATAGAAGTTAATCCACATTAGGGCATGCCTAATTGTTCTGAAGCAATAAACATCAGATGGCCAGATCCTCCCTCTCATCAGATCCCTAAGTCATCAAAACCCACAAACATGAGATTTGTTTCTGAAAGGGAAGTTTTTCCAGCATCACTGCTTGAAGCTTAAGAGCTTCATAGCCTGATAATCATGCCTCCATTCTTTCACAAAGGAAAAGATAGTGCAAAACATACCACATGCCCCTCTGGTCACAGCTAAAGCCATGCCACTAAAGCAACTTTCAGTTTTTGCCCTCTGTATCTACTAACTGCTTTTTTATTTGCAATTTGTCCTAGGAGACAAACATCTGAACAGCACAGTTCCTGCTGATTATACAAGAAAGGCAAATGAGATCTGAAATGAAGGAAGGTGCCAAAAAACTGTAAGGAGCAATGTTAAGTACACACATCTCGGGAATCATCTGTCAAGGCATCTGCGGCCCTTCCATCATTTTGCAATTTGGGCAACAGTATTAACTGAATACTGTCTGTGCAGTCTAGCCTCCTAGAAAACCCCTCCTCCAACCTCTTGATGTGCTCTCAAAAGCCAGCTCGCCTCAGTGGAGCTCACCTGGTGGATGGGAATGACGAGGAAGGCCCCCCCACCCGCACACTCAGTCACCACTGCAATGAAGTGGGGGTTCACGGCACAGAAGTGGTTGTCATGGACGTTGCGGGTGATGGGCACGCAGTCATAGCACTTGTCCTTGCTGGCAGCTTTGCCATACACGTGGCGGAACTTGGAGCTGCGGTACTGTGGGTGCCACGACATCTGCAAGGGGAGAAACACAACAAATACCCCATGACGTAAGAATCAGCTATCCCATCATGGCTTGCAGACCCCCACTCCCCTCTCTCCAGAACAAGCTCACCCCCCCCTCCGCCCCCATTTGGGGTCCTTGCACCAACCCTCAGCCAGAAAGCAGCAGCCACATTTTTCTCTGCTGGTCTTCACCCCTTTGGCATGACCTGCCTCTGCACCTGTTGCACATCTCTGATGGAGAGAGTGCAGGGGAGAAAAGACAACCCTCTCCTCCACCAGCCAGCTGGCCTGTGCATGCACCAGCAATCGCTATCATTGGGGGCTGGGCCACATGGCAGCAACGTTAAGAGGAATTGAATCCTGGTAGCTCAGAACTCAGGAAGCATGAAAGATATATTCTGGGTGAGGAAAGCCTGAAAGATGGCGAGTGAACAAGTCAGTCTGGATGCAGGCTTCATTTGGCCCTCGGGTGGTTTAGGACCAAAAGCTAGTCTAAATTTTGCTCACATGAAGGGAAAAAAAGAGGTTTGAGAGATCATAGTAATCATTACAGTCACCTCTTGTTTTTTTCCCCATTGACAATGACATTCTGCATGTCTGGTTTATAACTGCACTACAGCCCTCTGAGAGACAGCATTTTAAATGGTGTTTAAATGAGATACATAAAGCATGCTAACCACAAGAATCCTTTCCCACAGAGAGCAGTGAAGCTTGATGGAACTGATGCAACTAATTTCAAATAGGAAACTACCGGTGTTGGACAGAAAAGGCAATTCAGACTATGAACTCCTGCTCCATCCACAAAACCTAGACAGTAAAAGGGACATGGCAGAGATGGTGAGAAGATCCTACTGCCCAAAGGAAAAGAAATGTACATCAGGCAAGAAGGTTATGGGTGAAAAAGAGCCCCACACAATCAATATAGGCAAAGACTGGGAGAGGGCTTGGTTTGCCCCATATTGATCTGCTGAATGTGCATTTCATGAATGGTATTATCAGTGCTGCTGGATCAAAGATATTCCAGTTTGAGAGAGTTCCCCCTTTTGTGTTACAGCAAGACTTAGCTCATTCACAAGGGTAAGTGTTTGAAGGGAAGCACGCACTCAATGGCAGGAGCCCAAGTGCATCATCACCCAACAAGCAGAGGTCTAAGCAATTCTAAACCAAAATGTCCTTGCTGCTGGCACAAGATGGTATCCTCCTGGGATGACTATTAAATGCCAGGAGTCTGTATTGCTTGATCCTGGGCAGTTGAACTGGAGCTTTACAAGCATCCATCAACACAAAGATCTGCAAAGCTCATGTCACACTGGAAGATTTGGGCTGTGAATAGTGCTAGGACACAAGTCCTGGCCTACTCCCCACCTCCTCCCAATCTACTGGCACAGCTCAGACCAAACCCCACCTTGGACAAATACATATGCCTGTAAAAAATCAGTCCTGGCAGATCACCGGTTGCTTTCACAGTCATTTTTGTTGCCTGCTTTTACCTTGGCACGTTTTACCCACATTTCTCCATATTCTTAGCTGATTAGATTTCTTGTGCAGAAAACATTAGGTGCAAAGGATCTCTGATACAGTGAGGGCTCTGATGCTGAACAAAAACAAAGACACACAAGTTATTTGGAAAAGAAAGCAGTGATCCTGGGAAAATAATCTTGGAAGAAGGGATATTCACAGACAGAAAGAAAGCTGAGGTTTTATGGAGCTAACTAGCTCCCCAAACAGCCCAAGATGTGCAGCATTCTCAAACACCTTCACACTCATTACAGCTTTAGTGGTTAGGTTTACTCGCATCACGGTGGAGGCGGGGAAATCACTGTACTGTCTGGATGCAGCAGTTCCTTCTTACAGCAGGAACGTTATCTTTCCAAAAGGAAATTAACTGCCTGGCTCAAAGGAACTTCTAGCTAAACTGCGCTTGAGGTGGGACAGAGTGTGTGGTCTGGAGGTTCGAGGCTCCTCTGGAGAAAGGAGTCACCAAGTACACAGAATATATTCACTATTGCAGCACCAGAGAGCAGGAACACACAGCAAGATACTAACATCCCATGCAGAGTACCTGTGAAATTGTAACTCTGAATAAGGAATAAAGGAAATAAAAGGAATTAAATGCCCAAGTTTGGATAGTGCTTAGGAAACAAGCTCTCTCCTATTTCAGTTTGTAGAATTAAGGTTCAGCTGTCACAGGAATGGACTTCAAAGCACCTACAGCCTGGACAGCAGGGCAATATATAACTGGGAATATCATAAAAATGGAAAAGACAATCCTAGCAGAACAGTGTCCCTCCTGACATAATTGCAGCCACAGCAGAAAGCTCAACATTAAAAGAAAAAGCTTTTTAAATAAAATATGGCAAAAAACAGCCTGAACAGGTGCAGCATCAGCAGACTGCATCTGGCACAGTGGGAGATGCTGAACCCAAATAAAGCAGACATGTGGACATGAAGAAAAACTTGTTTGGAAGGAGTGTGGAGGAGTGTTCTGCACTGGAAGTTGCTCAAGTGGTGATATGTCTCCATCCCTGGAAATCCTTTCAAGACTTCATTAGATAAAGACATATTCTCCTTATTCAAATGTTCATAATAGTCCTGCTCTGAACAGGAGGCTGAATTGGAGAAAACCTAGGGCATGGTGCCACCAAACCATACTGAAACCTTACAAATGAAAAAGCTCACATCTTCACTAAGTAAAATAAGGCCCTGTGTGTACAATCTGCCTGCTACAAGCCATGCAGTAGACAAGATGTGGTTCCTCAGCAAGAGATGAGATCTTCCAGCTGGCTATTAACAAGAACAGCCTGGCCAGGGCTCTGACAGATCTCAGCTATTAGACAGTGGAAGCTATGGTGCATACAAGAAGATCGTTGTAGAGAAAAGAGGTCACCATTCTCCATCAGAGCTCTCAATGCACCAAATGCTGTGTTATGTATAAATACAGGCTTAATACCAACTGCATGGGTGGGTGTATAGGTACTAAAAGGACTACAGAAACATTTATCCCCCCAGCAGGTCCCCACTGCAGTCTGCCTTCATGTGATTTGCCCAGATCTGCCCTTCCACTGCTGCCAGAACAATGCAGGAACCAGTCACAGGTCACTGGTACCCCCGTTTCCATCAGCAGTCCTGGCCCAGCCTCTCTGCTCAGCTCCTGTGTTTGCATGGCAGGACAGAAGTGGCCTCAGTCTATAGCTACAAGTCTCTTCCTTGTTTTTTCCTAAAATAGCAGGTTTTCCAGTCACTTCTCCTCCCCCTCCTCCCTCTGTCTTCCTGGAAGGAAGGAGTTGGTTTAATCACACCTCATCTGGTACTTCAACCATCTTGACTACCACTCTGTTCTCCTAGATGCAATGTCATATGTTCCCAGGAGAGACAATCTGAGTGCTGTGTCCACTCTCCAGGGCTGAAGGTGGAGCAGGGGGACTGACCAGAGAGTAGAGAGGCATCCCACTCCTTCCTCTCAACAAGTACAGAAGAAAGCACCACAACAAAGGCAGAGCTGGGTGAAAAACACTCATGACCAGACAAAGAAAGGAAGCATGATTTTCACAGTATCTCCCATCCAGGGCTCAAGGAACCTGTTCTGGTGCAGCTGGCAAAAAGCTGGGCTTGCCTCCCTGCACAGGTGGCAGAGAAGCCAGCTCTGCAAATGTTGTGTAGGAGACAAGGGTCTCCCTGGCTTACAAGTGCAAGGAGATGCCAGTTTCTGATATATCTCCCACCCCCAGAAGGAGCTGTGGTGTGGCTCAAAGTGCCATACACATCTACGGTGCCAAAGTGCCAAATGCCACTTCCAAACACAGCTGCAGTGAGACACACAGCGAGCCAAGCAGCAGCCCAGATAAAGAAGCTGGGAAGAGCTGGGCTGGGCAAAACACTTCACTACAGGTCTGTACTTGAGCGGCTCCTGAGTGCCTGCTTCAGAAGAGCAATGTAAGGTTATCCACTGCCCTCCTGTACCAGCCAGAGGTAACTGCTCTTTCCTCTTTTATTCTCCACCCCTGCAAGATTGTCAGCTATTCAACAGCTTCCTCACAGAACAGAAGCAGTTTCCTGGCAGTGAGCAGCAGTGGCCACTTAGGTCATCAGCAGCATTTCCTGCCATTCCCTCTTGGAGGCAAGCCCACCTTGAATCCTCTCCCGTGCTGGGTGAGTCCTGCAAAGCAGCTGCCACCTTCTACATAACAGCCTTTGAGCTCCGACATGACTCCCATGTTCCACTCCAGCTAATCTCACATCAACTTAGTCCATTCAAGCCATGTCACACTGACACATTTCCACGTTTGCCTCAACCTTTCCGTGGCCCATCCTGCCACCCCAACATTAGGAGGCAGGTTTCCTCACTGCTGGGGGCAGGGGCAGCAGTGGACTGCAAGCAGCATCAGAGCCAATCCCACAGGCCACAGGGAGCTATCTGCAAAACCATACCTAAAGCAGGAGGCAGAGGCACCTCCATGGGATCCCCCTCTCCCCCATCTTTCCATGGCAAGCAGAAGACCCTGGTGTATGAGTAACTTTATTTAGTTCTTCCAAAGCTGCTGAGGCTCTGGCTGTACTTTCCACCTACCTCCTCCCATTCAAGGCCCCACCACACTGCAGAACCTTCTGGACCTGGACACACAGCGTCCCGCTTCCAGAGGAAAAGGGAGCTGGATGAGGAGATCTTGAC
The DNA here is from genome assembly GCF_023634085.1 of Falco cherrug. Classification (NCBI taxonomy): domain Eukaryota; kingdom Metazoa; phylum Chordata; class Aves; order Falconiformes; family Falconidae; genus Falco; species Falco cherrug. The sequence goes on along the minus strand of NC_073720.1, from coordinate 69,390,651 downwards.
AGTAGCAGGGCTACATCTGCTCCCCTGCTGCTCACAATGCCAGACAGAGCCCTGGACATCCACTACCTCCCCAGGCCCATGCTGGCGTGGCAAGATTTGCCAAGGGGCTTTGCAGTGTTCTCTGCATGGTCCTTCTTTCCCACTTTTAAATGTTCACTTCCCTCTTCTCTGTTTTCAGATTTTGCCAATCACAGTCATTAGGTTTCCTTCCAGTCTCCTCTCCTTTGCTGCCATCCATAGTGCAGAACAACAGGCAGGGACACCAGGCAAAAGGTGACCACTGCCCAAACATGCAGGTTTAGGCTTAGGAAAGCTAAAGCCTACCTGGAGCTGCATCTGACAAGGGATGTGGAAGGCAACAAGAAATGTTCCTACAAGTACCACAGCAGTAAAAGGACAACTAGGGAAAATGTGAGCCTGCTGAGGAATGGGAATGGGGACTTGATGAGAAAGGACTCTGCAAAGGCTATGGCATTGAATGTCTTTTTCACCTCAGCCTTTACTGCTGCATTGAGTTTGTATGGCAAGGTTTTCGTAGCACAGGGCTACAAGGGTGGCTTCTGTGAGAAGCTGCTAGAAGGTGTCCCCATGTCTGACAGAGCCAAAGCCAGCCAGCTCTGAGACGCACCTGCTGCTGACCAAGGTCAAGTCCATCAGCAATGGTGATAGCACCTCTGAGATGGTGTATTTAAGAAGGGGGAAAAAGCGGTGGCAGAACAGCAGCTGGAGAGAGTCTATGTGAGCGCAGCAGCCCTGCAGGCACCCAGGCCATTGCAGAAGGAGGGGCAGGAGGTGCCTCCAGATTCCCCTGCCGCCTGTGGTCAAGCCCATGGTGAGGCTGTGCCCCTCAGCCCATAGAGGTTAGCAGTGCTGTGACCCATGGGCAGCCTGTGCTGGAGAAGCTCCTGGCAGGGCCTGTGGCCCCATGGAGAGAGGAGCCCAGGCTGGAGCAGGTTGCTGGCAGGACCTGTGGCCCCATGGTGGACCCAGGTTGGAGCAGTCTGTGTCTGAGTGACTGCACCCTGTGGGACGGACCCATGCTGGAGCTGTTTGTGAAGAACTGCAGCCCATGGGGAGGACTCACATTGGAGAAGTTGGTGGAGAACTGTCTCCCGTGGGAGGGACCCCATGCTGGAGCAGGGGCAGAGCGTGAGGAGCCTCCCCCTGAGGAGGAAGGAGCAGCATAGACAACACGTGATGAACTGACCGCAGCCCCCATTCCCCGTCCCCCTATGCCATTAAGGGAGGCAAGAGGTAGAGAAAATCATAAGTAAAGTTAAGCTCAGGAAGAAGGGAGGTGTGGGGGCAAAGTGTTATTTCTCATTATCCTATTCTGATTTGATTGGTAACAAATTAAACTGATTTCCTCAAGTCAAGTCTGTTTTGCCTGTGATGGCAATTGCTGAGTGACCTCCCTGTCCCTATCTCAACCCACGAGCTTTTTGTTATATTTTCTCTCCCCTGTGCTCTGAGGAGGGGAGCGATACAGCAGCTGTGGTGGGCATCTGGCACCCTGCCGGGACCAATCCACCACAACTGCTAAGATGGTCCTTAAGGTATTTAGGGCCCCTGAGACCTATGGGAAGTCCAAGACTAGGAAGACTTGGATGTAGCTTACCTCAGCATTAGCAAGGCTTTTGACACTGTCTCCCATAACAGCCTCATAGACAAACAGATGAAGTACAGACTAGATAAGCAGACCCTGGGGTAGACTGTAAACTGGCTGAACCCCTGGACTCAAAGGCTTGTGATCAGCAGCACGAAGTCTATCTGGAGGCCAGTCTCCAGTGGTGTGCCCCAGGAGTGGACACCGAGGTCAGTGCTGCTTAACTTTTTCATTAATGATCTGGATGATGGGGCAGAGTATACCCTCAAAAAATCTGCGGATGACACAAAATGGGAAGGAGTGGCTGATACATCAGAAGGTTGTGCTGCCAACCAGAGGGACCTCGACAGGCTGGAGAAATGCGCCCACTGGAACCTCATGAACTTCAACAAGGGAAAGAGCCAAGTCGTGTACCTATGGAGGAATAACTCCATATGCTGGGTGCCAACTGTCTGGAAAGCAACTTTGCAGAAAACAACCTGTGTTTCCAGGTGGACAGCAACTGACCATAAGCTGCCAGCAATGTGCCTTTGGAGCAAAGAAAGCCAATGGCCTCTGGGGATGCATAAGGAGGAGTGTTGCCACCAGGCTAGGGGAAGTGATCCTTCCCCTCTACTCAGAAGTAGTTTACTACTAGTGAGACACACCTGGAGTGCTGTGTCCAGTTCTGGGCTCCCTGGTACAAAAGACATGGATGTAGTGGTCCAGTCTAGGTGCATGAAGATGTTAAAGGGACTGGGACTATCTCTCATATGAAAAGAAGCTGAGAGAGCTGGGACTGTTCCCCTAGAGAACAGCAGACTCAAGAGGATCTTATCAATATGTACCAGCACCTCAGGAGGTCTCGAGGGTAAAGAAGACAGGGCAAGACTCTCCTCAGTGGTGCCCAGCAACAGACAAGAAGCAATGGGCACAAACTGAAATACAGAAAACTCCATTTAAACACACAGAAACACTTTTTTTCTGTGATGTTAGTCAAACACTGGCATAGGCTGCCAAAAGAGGTTGTGGAGTCTCCATCCCTGGACATACTTAAAACCTGACCAGACATGGTCCTGGGCAACCTCCCCTAGTTGACCCTGCTTTGAGCAGGACATCAAGATACGAGTTTCAACTTCAACTGTTCTGTGATTCTAAGGCCTCTGGATCTCAGCCATGTGTATCTTTTACTGCCCTAAAAATGCCACTGGCAACGTACCAAGATGTATGCCCATGCGATGTGCACTTTCAACCCAATAAACCTGAAGTTTGTCTTCCAGGTTCAGCTCTCCCATCTGTTCTTCTGACAGGGAGCAATGACAACACATTTCTTCCCCATTCCATAAAAACTGCTGTTTGGAGGGGCAACCATTTTTATAACTGTGCAAATAGAAACTGGTATAAGGGATGGAGGGGAGAAGGTGTGGGAAAATACAGAACATTTTGCCAGCACGACAGGACTGTTTTTTCACTGCAAAAACTTGCGCTATCACCTCAAAAAAAATACCATATTTGTACATTTTATAAAGCCCCAAAATTATATGTTTTGCACAGTCCCTTAAGAATATACTTTCCCTGGGTGTTTTTTTAAGACTAATGGGGTTAGCTTTCTCCCTGCACTGGAGGGCCCCCAGTGTACAACGAGTCTCCCCTTGCACATTCATGCCTGAGCAGGGTGAGTCAGCATAGGCAGAGCTCAAGGTCCTGAAAACCCTGGGTGTGCAGCACCAGGTGAGGCTTGTAACCACAGCTCAGGGATCCCCAGCTCACTTCACCTGCTTGTGGGACAGCAAGGAGCCAGGATGCCCACAGCAAGGGCACGCAGACCATCCGTGCACACGGGGCAGTGCCCATGGCAGCACATCCCCACCTTGAGAGGCAGCTGGAGCTGAGGTCTGGGTCCTTTCTTCTGATCAGGGAGGTAGAAGATCTCCCCCCACTTGCAACTCAGGGCTCTGTGCCATCAGCACAGAGACTGATGCTGAACTGACAAGGAACTGGTGAATGGACCATCAGCCCTCTGTCAGCATGGCACAGAAGCCTTTGCATCCTGGAGAAAGGAGGAAGGTAGCCTTTGCAATCCAAGAATCAGCCTCCTGCCTTCCCTCCCCATCATCCTGACCTAATTCCCTAATTCCCAATATCACAAGCCTCCCTGTGGGGGGAGGGGGAACTGGGATGGAGGGAGACAGTGCAGATTGTACTAGCATGTGTGTTTCTAACCATACAGCTGATGCAAAAAATGTGGTTAGCACTATCCTCCCCTCACCCAGCTCTCAAAGACAAAGTCCTGGGACCTTGTGGTTGTCACTGCCACCTCTTCCAACAAGGAACATTAAGGAGACTTTTTTCTGAAGCTGCCAAAGGGTCCTGGAGTAGGATAGAGATCCCTGCAAGCCCCACTCAGATCTCTGCTTACCACTTTGCAGTAGGCAATCAGCACACGCTTTTTCAGGACGGACAGTCTTTGCTAGACAGCTTCTGCCCATTAAGCTGTGCAGCCCTAGCATGGGGAGCACTATCTCATGAAAGAACATGCAGTGGTTTATGTCAAATACAGTAAAATGCATCCATTTGCTTCATAGTTCCTCATTGCTAGCATAAACAGAAGCAGCAGCTCCTCTGCCTCTCTAAGCAGGTTAATGCAACTGCAAGAGATAAGCAAGGTCATACAGGTAGTTTTAAATGATCCCCTGAAGCCTCTCACAACTGGCATTTCTGGGTGCTCAGCTCTGAGCTGAATGAGGAAGGACACAACATGGACAACCCTGAGACACAGATCTGATCGTGTGGAGAACCTCAACTACAGAGCAGAGGAGCCATCATACAAGCTGGTCTCAAATGTAAAAAGATTCTCATCTCTTGCCCAAGGTCCAGAATACAGCAGAAGGAGGCAGAGAAAGCGAGGTCATGGCTGCAACATGGGTCTGATATAAGATAAAACAGTAAAGCTGTAGCAATTCTCAGCCCAGTGCTGACAGCAGGTGGGATTCCTTCCTGGCACCTGAAAAGATGCCCAGAAAACCACTGTAGTACTTTGATACCCTCAAGCATAGCCTACTCAGCCCTTTCATGTTTACCAGACATGAACATGGAAATGCTTAGGAGACCTCTGAAGAACAGTTAAAGATGGATAATCCAGGTCTACCACTTGTCTTCAGAAATACGATGCAGCAGCACTGAAGGGACTTTGCTGTGCTTTAGGTCTGACTCTTCTATGAGGTTGTTTATGAAAAGTTAACTTTTCATCACTCATCCATGAAACCTGACTGCAAAGATCCTAGCTCCTGACTGAAGGTGTGAGCTCCTAAAAGGGTTGTGAACTCTAGGAAGGTCTGCAGCACTCAGAAGCAGTCTTGGGAAAGTTATGCTGTGGCATATTTGCTACTCTCCAGGAAGTATTAGACAAAACAAATAGGCATATGCATGTCCAACTGACTGAACATGTGCTTCACCATAGGCCAGCATGTTCCTGCTTGCCCTGTTGCATCCCACTTACACTAGGATTACAGATTTGCCTACACTGTGCATGAAACTTGTGAATTCTGGATTAATTTCTCTTGTTCTTGGAAAAAATAACCACATAAAAAAAGCGAAACCTGTTTGAGGAAACCCAGACATATGGGAGCCTAATACCGGTCCAACTGAGAGCATTTCCTCCTCTGGTGCACAGTATTTGTGAAAGAGTCACAGCAGCCAGGTCAGTCCTAATAGTCTGGAAACTCAAGACACTGGCAGCACTTTATTCTGCCTTTTACAGTCTTTGATATCTTTGGTGGCTTTGACATCCTTGGCATTGTGCCTTGGATTGTGCCAGGAGCTGGAGGGCATACAGATCAGGAAGTTATTTCTTTAAATCCTGAGGAAGGTCTAAAAGAAGATTGATGGGCACCTTATCTCCTGGAAATACCAGCTCTTGGATGTGGCTCCACATACTGTTAAGAGCTGACCTGTCCAGCACACACCCTGGCATATTGTTTTTCTGGCAATTTCAGTCTCATCTATGAGCCAATTTCTCTTGCTCAAAGAGCAGAAAATGAACACAAGGTGGGGGAGGAAATAAAATAAATAAGTAAATAAAACACAAACACAAAAAAAAAAAAAAAGAAAAAAAAACAGAATAAGGCATCTGAGCGAATTAGATCATAAAAAGTATCTGGTGTGGGTAAAACAGAGCACAAAGGGATGGGTGTCACATCACAGGTAGAAGCAGAGGGAATTGGAGTGTCTTTGACACCAATGAGATCCCCTCAGCTCATCCAGGGAACCACAGCCAGGCAGCATGACAGTGTCACCCCAGGAAAGGAGGGGTAGCTAAGAACCAGACCTTGTCTCATTGCCCTGTAAACAGGCATGCACATCTCACAGGCTGTGCTGCACCCAGTCAGAGCAGGGAGGAATTTAGACTACATGAAGGTCAGATGGGAGATGGGTTTGTAACCTGACCAAGAAGTTTGGGGGCAGGAAATCCTACTTAGCGTGCTCAGCTCCTATATTTCATGCTTTTCAGTGCGTGCCAGCCTTCTGCTCTTTCCCAGTCCCGAGGAACCAGCAAACTCCAAAGCTGGAACCATCTGCCTAAAGCCTTCAGCTCTGGGCACTGCTCTAGCAAAAGGTGCCAGACAGTTGATAGGAGAATTCAGTGGAGAGTGGTATGGACAAGTGATCAAAGCTGTGTGACCTGCTAAGAAATCCTAAAAGCTTCAGAGTGGAGATGATGGAGGGAAGCCATGACAGTAGGCTTCAAACACGGAAAAGGTTGCCACAAAGAGGATATAAATTGTCCACTTTCAAAGTCTAGGGGAGACAGAAAGTAAAAAACCATGTGTTTTAACCGCATCAGAGAAGTCTCCAATTAGGCAGCAGTAAAACTTCTAAGAGTCACAGGAGTGGGAAATGTATGAATCTCCATCAGTGGTGTTTCCCAGGCAGACTCAATAAAAGACTAGCAATGACAACGGAGCTACAGCTGACCCTGATTTGGACAGGAGACAGACTCACAGAGCTGGAACAGAGAAATCACACAATGATTTGATTTCATGTGCAGTAAGCCTGCTATGTCCCGAGCGTGGCAGGCTGTACCTGCTTGTACTAGCTGCACTAACCCCCTCAGCAGGGCATCCAGTATCTCACTTTTAAGCAATTTTTAATTGCAATCTTAATGTCAGAATTGCAATTCTTAACATCCAGGGCAAGACAGCTGAATCAGATACAGCTACTGCAGAACAATCTGTTTCATTATGGTACCAAGAGCTGTGCTGCAAGACAAGCTGTTTAGCAGTGGCCATCATTCCTGACATTAATGCGCCAGAGTAGCTCCTTTCAAATGTACCATTGTTCAGGCTAACTATTAAGAGTGGTATAAGGGAAAATGAAAGCCAAAATTTTAACCTGAGCTCATTTGTCTGATGCAGCATTCAGGTTGAAACTTTCTCTACTGCCCTTGTGAAAACATGCAGGCCCTATTTCCCTGAGATTAAAACCTCAACAACTGTATGGGACTGCAAAAAGGATCCATAGAGGTAAGAGACCATCCCATCCAGATGCAGAGCTGAAGATGATGGTGAGCAGAAGGGTTGGACCTGCAGAAGCAGAGATCACATATCATTAAAGCAGCACAAAACAGCATCTGGAGAACTTAAAGGAGCTGAACAAGCCCAGTGGGAACAATAAACATCTCATTTTGGCTAGGTCATCTGCAGCTCCTTCAGGGAAGGTGTCCGAGGTCTCTGTCTACAGAAAGTTTGGTTATTTCCCCCGAACAGCCCCCAGGCCACGCCAGTGCCCATCTTCTGTGGGACCAGACTCCAGACATGATCTAAGCTCTTCTCTCTGCCTTTGTGCACAGCACATCTGAGGGCCTGGCAGCACCCAGCATGCATCAACCTGACATGCATCCATCAAGACACAAGTCCTTGGTCCCTTCTGTCCACATGCCAATGCACACTAATATTTCACCGACTCAAAGCTGTACAGGGAGGAGGCTTGCTGCTAACTCCAGTGATACAAACAGGCATCTTACTCCACCAGCTACTATAAGATCACCTTGATTCAAAGCTTTTTTTACAAGTTCATCCAAACTAAGCCTGTTGAAGCACAAGATCACTGCCTATGAAGCATCCTATTAGATGACAGATCTCTCATAAGACTGTATGACAATCCTGGTATGGAAATACAGCACATAAAGGCTGCATGGAGTGCAGAAGCAGCACTCAATTCAGCCAACACAGAATTTCTAGGCCGAACAAGTTTGTAAGCTCTAACAGAAAGCTCTCCAGCTGCCTTCAGGTAAGCAAGGGGAGAACAGACTGCCAGCCTCTGCCCCTGATCTCAGGACAGTGATCAAAGGACAGCCTGAGCTCTTCTGAGATGAGAGTCTGGCACAGCATCTCCTGCAGAGATTTGCATCTTCTCCCCACCCCATGCCTGGGCTGAGAGCCTTCCAGTTCATCAGGTGCAATGTGGATGGTACATGCCCCTCACCAAAAAATTGCTTTCTGTTTTCTTGTGCTGCTCACCTCTCAGCAGGGTACAAATACATACCAATGAATTAGTAACTGTTATGTTTGCTTGAAATTCCCCCAGTTTCACACAAGAAGCCTCCCTTCTCCTTGAGGCCTGTGCTCTGTGCGGCCTGTGTTGCACTCCTGCATGAAAGCTGCCCTGGCATAGAGAAACATGGGCCAAAATCCAGCCATACTTCTGTGGACCTTGCCTACAGGGTGCCCAGTGCGCTCCTGGGGAAAGCACATAACATGAACAATCTTCCAAAACACTTTTAAGTACTGATTACTATTGTTCATAAGCAGGTTTCCAAACTCTGCCTATACCTCACCTGCCACTCTGAAAAGCACTTCAGCTGTTCAGGTGATCCAACCTGGCAAGTTGGACTCTCTTCCTCCCCTGTCCTTATTGACAGGGAATCAAGAGAATTTACAGTTCTAAAGGACTTTTCTGAGGTCCCAATATCTTGAAAATTAGCAACAATTTGGAAAGCACAGGGACCAACAGAAAAAAATAAATTTACCCCTCATTCCTTCTCTTGCATGCAGGGTCAAAAAGAGATTAAAAGGTGAGAAAGGAAAGAATGCAAATGCTAATAAGGCTGGTTTTGAAAGTTCCAATGACCATTTCAATCTGAAATTCCATGAAAACTTTACATTTCCCTTTTCATATTCTCTTTTGGAATGCTAAACTTGTATTGCATAGGTAATGCCTTTTTCCTTTCAACCTCATCATTTTTAGGTAACGTTTCTATGGCCAAAAAACCCACAGAGCAGCCCTGCTAGTCTTTTGAGAGCGCTGTTCACAAGTATCCAAGGAGTGCCACAAGAGATTCAAACCTCCAACTCCGTGCTAATAAGCAGAGTGAAACTGGCACAAGGGTACACAAGTAGAAGGCTCTAGAGAAGACACACTTCCTCTTCTTAGTTCTGTATCAGCAGTCTATGAAATAAAATCTTTACATGCACTCGGGGCCAATTAATAAAATCAAACAAAAGAAGAATCACTTGCAAAATTTGCCCAGGTCCACGATTTTCCCCTGTCTCTTCTCCCCCTGCTCTCTTCAACTCAATTTCATTCACCTTACCTTTCTCTTCTCCTGCTAAATCCTCTCTCCTCCCCTCCCTCTCCTTTTCTTCCACACAGCTGATCCTCTCAAAATTCACCCCTTCCCATCCAAAAATGCATAATGTAACTTGATGCCAAAAGTCAGGAAGACTCACTCAACGGCAATTCGATAAAGCTTAGAGCCAGATGACGAGAGGAAGATGTACATGAAGTCAGCTTCAACGCTGCCCTACACTGAATACCAAGCTGTGTACGGGAAATAGGAGAGACATTCCCATTCCCAGTACCCCAAGATTTGTAGAAAGGACGCAGTTAAATACATGAAATACTGCCAGCTTTCTGTCAAAGACCCAGCTACATTGTACTGTAAATTTCATGACATAACTCCATACGGAACAGACCATACCAAAGAACTCCATAATTAAGTACTCCTCACTCTGCTGTCCCCACAAGAGATTTATGTTGAATCAGGAAGACATCTGCTACCTGCTCCTAAACCATGCTTGTGCAATCCTTACACAGACACAAGGCCTTGGTTTCAGTGTCTCCACTTTAAGAAGACTGTTAGCCCCTCTTCTGATCAGAGAGGGGCACATTTGTTGCTGCATCCTGCTTCTCACTGAATCTCAGCAGAGGAACAGCTGCAGAGCAGGATGCTCCAAAGCTTTCTTCTCTCACCTATCCAGCACCAGGGCACAGCTGGGAAGCAGTGCAGCACCTCAGGTCAGCAAGGTCACTATTTGATACACCTCCTGCAGAAGACATCTGTCACCTGGATGTGGTACACTAGCAAGACTCACATACAAGCACTTTCACTGGAAAATGGTTGCTTTTAGCAGTTGACTAGCCAACCAAGCCAGCTAAGTCCCAGGTCCACCCAGCTAGACTGGGACAGTTTTGGCGAAGACAAATACATCACATCATTATATTTATTCTGAATAATGCTACTAATGCTTCTCCTACAGGGCAAAGCTCGCTCTCTCTGAGACCCAGTACTGCCAGCCACGTGCTCAATACACTTTTGCTCCCGCAGTTAAACCAGAGGCATTCAAAGTAACTGGCACTGAAAAAACAGTGTGCAGAGGAACTTGTCACTTCCAGATGGCTTTAAAACTTTAAACCTCACACCACATATATTTCTCACCCTTTCTTCTTGCTTTATGCAGAAAAAAGGCTGTTGGCTGCAACCTTGATAGGAGCACAGTGATCACAAAACAAGCAAGCAGTGAGAAAGGTGTCTGCTTGTGCCAGTCTGCAGGTGCCGCTTTCAAGCTATAAGCAACCAGCGCTGGGTTTCAATTTCCCATCTCAAGTGTCTTTGCCACCAGCTTTCATGGTAATAAAAAGGGCTTCATTAGAAACATCAGAGTGGGCAAAACATGTCCCTCTGGCTAAATCAAGTATTGTAGTAAGACAGAGTTTTCTGCAAGTAGCACGCACTCATGCCAGGAGGGTTTTGGAAGACAGTACAGACTGTCTCATGTTAACATGGACCAGACCCAGGCATGAGCAGTCCACCCATTGGAGCACAGTCTGGCCCAGCCATAATTCATTCTAGCCCACACAAATATTATTCCCAGGTGATTTCACCAGATCACTCAGCTCTTCACACCTCACCCTGTTTCCACCCTCCTCTTTCCCCTTTCATCAGAAGCAGCAGTAAGGGAGTTTTATCACAGGTATTGGTGAACAATCCCCTGTCTCAGAGCAAGGCCACCCCCAGCGACACATCAGTATGGCTCCAGCTTTCTCCAGCTGTACCTTGCAAACCCCCAGCAGGGAGAACCTCTCACTCTCCTGGTGCCCTGCACCACCCTCTTTTAGGCTGACCTACCCGCAGGGACTTCTGCTCACAGCAGATCAGGGAGTACTTTCAGAGACACCCACCTCCTGCCCCCAGAGAGGACTCACCAGCAGCCTGAGGAAAGCCTGCTGGGTTGGGCCTGGAAGTTTTTTAATGGCAGCGTCACTAATTATATGGGGTACTCATAAACACCAAGTCCGCAGCACCATGAGGCAGATGAAGAGGCAGTCCCTCATTTATAGCCTGCAAAGAAACTGGAGGATACCTTTGAAAACAGAAAGGGAATTACTGCCCTGTCAGACTGTTGTGTAAGAGCAGGTGGAGGCTTTGCCAAGACGCCCCTTTACTCCACCCCTTTGGGACCATCCTCACTGCATCCTGTTAGCAGCTCTTGCTAGGAAGGGCCAAGGATGATCTTCATCTTTTATTGGATGTGGTGGGGAACATTGCCACAAAGGATAAGGAAAAGGCTGAGGTACTTGATGCTTTCCTTGCCTCAGGCTTGAATAGCAAGACCAGTTACCCTCAGGGTACTCAGCCCCCTGAGCTGGAAGACAGGGATGAGGAGAAGCTGCATGAAGCCCCCACAGCCTAGGAGGAACGGATTAGTGACCTGCTGCTCCACTTAGATGTGCAAGTCTATGGGTACACGAGGGCACTGAGGGAGCTGGCAGAGGAGCTCACCAAGCCACTCTCCATCATTTATCAGCAGCCCTGGCTAACCGGGGAGGTCCCAGCAGGCTGGAGGTTAGCCCATGTGACACCCATCTACAAGAAGGGAGGGAAGGAGGATCCAGGAAACCACAGGCCTGTCAGCCTGACCTCAGTGCTGGGGAAGGTTATGGAGCAGATCATCCCAAGTGCCATCATGTGGCATGTGCAGAACAACAACTGGGGGATCAGGCCCAGCCAGCATGGGGTTATGGAAGGCAGGTCCTGCTTGACGAACCTGATCTCCTTCTATGACAGGATGACCCACCTAGTGAATGACGGAAAAGCTGTGTATGTTGTCTACCTGGACCTTAGTAAAGCCTTTGACACCACCTCCCACAGCATTCTCCTGGAAACACTGGCTGATCATGGTTTGTATGTGTGGGTAATGGCTCTATGCTGGGTAAAAAACTGGCTGGGTGGCCAAGCCCAAAGAGTGGCAGTTAATGGGCTTATATCCACTTGGCGGCCGGTCACAAGTGGTGTTCCCCAGGGCTCAGCATTGGGGCCAGCCCTGTTTAATATCTTTATCAACGATCTGGACGAGGGGATCAAATGCACCCTCAGTCAGTTTGCAGATGACACCAAGTTGAGGGGCGTGTTGACCCGCCTGAGGGCAGGAGGCTCTGCAGAGGGACCTGGGCAGGCTGGAGCGATGGGCCCAGGCCAGTCGTGTCAGGTTCAGCAGGGCTCAGTGCCGGGTCCTGCCCTTGGGTCACACCAGCCCCACGCAGCGCTACAGGCTGGGGCAGAGCGGCTGGAAAGGGCCTGGTGGGAAAGGGCCTGGGGGTGCTGGGTGACGGCCGGCTGGGCAGGAGCCAGCAGTGTGCCCAGGGGGCCCAGGCGGCCAGCAGCACCCTGGCCGGTGTCCCCAGCAGTGTGGCCAGCAGGACCAGGGCAGTGACCGTCCCCCTGCACTGGGCACTGCTGAGGCCGCCCCTCGAACCCTGTGTTCAGGTCTGGGCCCCTCTCTGCAAGAGGGACATTGAGGGGCTGCAGCGTGTCCAGAGACGGGCAGCGGGGCTGGGGAAGGGGCTGGGGCACAGGTCTTGTGGGGAGCCGCTGAGGGGGCTGGGGGTGTTCAGTCTGGAGGCTCAGGGGGGACCTTGCTGCTCTCTACAGCTGCCTGACAGGAGGCTGTGGGCAGGTGGGGGTTGGTCTCTTCTCCCAGGTAACTAGCAACAGGACAAGAAGAAACAGTCTCAAGTTGTGTCAGGGGAGGACTAGATTGGATAATAGGGAAAAAAATTCACTGAAAGTGTGGTGAAGCACTGGAACAGGCTGCCCAGGGAGGTGGTGGAATCACCATCCCTAGGGGTGTTTTAAAAACATGTAGATGCGGTGCTTAGGGATGTGGTTTAGTGATGGACTTGGCAGTGCTGGGTTAACAGCTGGACTTGATGGTCTCAAAGGTCTTTTCTAACCTAAATGATTCTATGACTGCCTATGATTAAGGTCTCACAAGGTGTCCTGGTTTCAGCTGGGATAATTTTCTTCCTAGTAGCTGGTGAAGTTCTGTGGTTTGGATTTGGTGTGAGAACAATGCTGACAGCACACTGATGGTTTCAGTTGTTGCTGGGTGATGTTTATACTAAATCAAGGACTTTTCAGTTCCTTGGGCCCTGCCAGCGAGAGGGCTGGAGGGGCACGGGAAATGGGGAGGGGACACAGCCAGGGCAGGTGACCCAAACTAGCCAAAGGGATATTCCATACCATATGACGCCATGCTGAGTATATAAACTGGGGGAAGAAGAAGGAAGAGGGGGACATCTGGCATTGTGGCATTTGTCTTCTCGAGTAACCATTATGAGTGATGGAGCCCGGCTTCCCTGGGGATGGCCGAACACCTGCCTGCCCATGGGAGTGGTGAATGGATTCCTTGCTTTGCTTTGCTTGTGTGCGTGGATTTTGCTTTACCTATTAAATTGTTCTTATCTCAACCCTTGAGTTTTACATTCCTTTCCGACTCTCCTCCCCGTCCCTCTGGGTGAGGGGGAGTGAGCGAGCGCCTGCATGGTGCTGAGTTGCCAGCTGGGGTTAAACCATGACACAAGGCAACTGTTCCTCTCTCCTGTCCTCTCCTGCTCAGTGGCACCTCATTTACAAGATCTTCCCAAGAGAATGTACCTCAATAAATCAAAGCCAAACCTTTACATAGCCATTCAAACCTTGAGTTAAAAGCATCATGCTTCCTTCCTCATTTTAAGCATTCCTTGTCTTGGGGCATGAAATGTTTTGGGTAAGGCTGTGTGAAATACACTGCTGTCTCTATGGAGGAAATATTGCTACGAACTATCCATGGAGATGAACACCTAACAGGTTATCTTGTCCCCACCAACCACCAACACCAGGCAGCGGTACTGCACGGGCCATCTTCCAGTCCTCTGGAACCTAGAAGGCTGCTTGCTGGCCTACCATGAAGATGCAGGTATCATAACAGATCTCCAGCATTTCAGCTCCTTTCTTAAAGTAAACATTTTCATTTTGCCCAGAGAAGGCAGAAAGCCCAAACATTAACCGCAACTCTGTTTTGGCTCAGGAAGCAGTTCCAAACCCAAGTGAGGAAGCTTGCTGCAAAGGAGCAATAGAAGAAGCAGCTAAAATAGTTCTGTCTTTGCAAGTGGCACGGAAATAGTCATGAGCACTATAAGGAGCAAGAGAGGTTAAAGTTGAAGCCAAATGAAGAAAATAGAAAGTGGCTCATACATTTAGGCAGATTTAATACAGAAAAGCACAACTAAGCAGAACAGGGACAATTTTTAAATGTCAGAAAAGTTACTGAACTCTTTCTCAAGCACAACGACAGCAAGATTTTCAAGATTCACCTCCTGCAAGTCCGAAATGGTCCATCCCAAAATGCAAAAAACAAGCAAAGGCAGCATGAGACCTGCATGGATGGACCAGGACATGCTCATACAACTCAACCATAAAAAGGATGCACACGGGAAGCAGAAGCAGGGACAAATGTCCTGGGAGGAATATAGAGAGACTGTCCAAAGATGCAGGGCTGGGCTTGGGAAAGCCAAAGCCCACCCGCAGTTGAATCTGTTGAGGGATGTGAGGGGTAACAAGGTTTCTTTCAATACATCATCAGCAAAAGGACTAGGGAAAACATGAGCCTGATGAGGAATGGGGACTTGAGAAAGGACACTGGAAAGGCTGAGGCATTGAATGCCTTCTTCACCTTGGTCTTTACTGCTAAGACCAGCCCTCAGGTATCCTGGGCTCCTAAGAGCTGTGGACAGTCCAAGTCAAGGAAGACTCATCCTTGGTGGAGGAGGATCAGGTCAAGAAACAATAAAACAGATGGGAGGTGTTTCAAAAACGCATAAGTGCAGTGGACATAGGGACATGCACAAGGGCCTGATGGGATGCACCCACAGGCCCATGTTGTCGCAAGGTTTTCTCTGAAAGACGATGGCAATTGGGGGATCTCCCTGAGGACTGGAAGAAAGCAGATGTCACCTTAAAAAGAGCAAGACACATGATATGGGGAACCACAGGCCCTTCAGCCTGAGCTTGATCAGGCAGTTAAACATAAGAAGAAACTTTTTTATTGTGAGCATAGTTAAACACTGGCACAGGTTGCTGAGAGAGGCTGTGAAGTTTCAATCCTTGAGATACTCAAAACCCAACCAGAAAGTGCCCTGAGCCACCTGCTGTAGGTGAACCTGCTCTGAGCTGGCAGTTGGACTAGAAGATCTCCAGAAGTGCCTCTACCCTATGCCATGCTATGACCCTGTAAAATCTGCACAGTGGTCTCTAGGGAGAGCATCCCAAGTAGATGCAGATGAAAGCAGACCATAACTTTCTGTGCACATTTAGCACAAAGGAGGTGGGAGAAGTTCCTGTTACATAGCACTGCCTGCCAGGGATTCATCAGACAGGCCATGGCCAGGGGAAGAAAAACAAGCACCTTGCTTGTGAGCAAGACTTGCCTTTGCATAGCCTCCTCCCTGTGGCCTACAGGAAATTTATATTTCCAGAATTTTCTTGTTCCCAGATCCTCAGGAGCATACTTACTCATTGTTAGGAACATCTGGTTGTCCTCCTTGAAATGAAATGCTCCAAGCAGTGGCAACCTGCTGGTCTAAAGCAACAAAAATAGCTGGACTACACTGTCCACTCTGTCATTTAAATCCAAACACGTGGGGAAAGCAAAAAAGCAATGTCAGAAAGTTTTCAGGGGAGGCTGGGGAAAGGAAAATGGCATCAAAGAAGTGAAAACCAGAACAAAGCAGATACACAGATAAAAGTGAGATAGATGGAGAGTCAACACAGCTTACATAAACCCTTGCCAGGCCTCACCTAACAAAAGCCAGAACCTCTGTGACACAGCGTACCCAGTTTCCAATACAATGTGGCTCCTCACCACAGAGATAATGCAGCATGAGGTTAGGAAGAATGTCCTCAAATGGTTAAGTGGGTTTTGAAAAATGGGAAATGCCTACTTTTTTAGTGCTTCAGGCTTAAGTTCAAAACAGACTCTCAGCACCCTCTTTATATGCCTATATGTCTCCCAGGAAGGATACACTCATAGAACAAAGGTAGATCATTACAGGTCTTGGGAGTCCATCTTTTCTCCTACTCTTCTCATTTGTTTCTCTACATTCTTCCCTAAGGATCTTTTTGTAAAATTCTCCAGTAATGAACAGACCACCATCTTCCTGTGAAATGTATCCCAGCACTCTGTATCCCAGCACTCAGCTGCCTTTATGAGTACAAAGCTCTTCCCTGCTTTGAAAATTAAATCTCCCTTTGTGCAATCAGTATCTCTTGCTTCTTATTTAGTCAGATCACAGGAAAAAGACTGTTACCTTCCTCCAGCAGCAAGCTTTCCTCTGCAGTTAGCATACAGCTTTCCAGTCTTCTCCAGCTTTTACCTCATTCTCCTTCTGTCAGCCACATTTTCTCAACAGCTGATAAATTTGTCCTCCTTACTTCCACTCTCTTTGGCTGATCTGTATTTTTTCAGAGCTGTGCACCTAAAACTGGCATACATCTACTTTACTGACATGGATGAACAAACATTTCCTTGATAATTTACCAGACACTCTCTTTGTTCATGTTTATTATTTTCCTGCTCCAGCATGTCACTGGGTCGTGCTCAGACTGGAACGAACTGCAGACCCTGGACACTTTTCTGCAGAACTGCACCAGGTCCAATGGTACTACGTCATCTGAAGACCTGAACCTGAAGACTGAACTGCATCCTCATTTTCCCATGTCATTTCTTCAGCTCTTCAAGGCAATTTCAAACCAGAGCCCTGTCCTTCTGCAGGCTTCCTGCTCCTCCTGGTTTCCTGTTTATTATTTATTCCTTTGTCCTAATTACTAACAAAAATACCAAACAGCATCAGATGGCAGGAAGAGCACTGCAAAACTCTTCTCAATAAATCCTCACATTTTGATAAATAACTATCAGATGAGCTCTCCTGTGCAGTTCCCTCACTCTGTGCAGTTCCCTCACTGGATTTACATGTACCTTACCATAGCCAGGTGTATCTAGTGCACATTCCCTTAGCTTAATTGTGTGGGACAGCACTGAACATTTTCCTAAAGTTAAGGTAAAGAACATCTGCTTCTCAACATCCATCGCTCTCACCACTCTTTGCAAGAGGAAATCACAGTGTGTTGGCATGATTGGTTTTGCCATGCTTACTCTGCCTCCTTCATCTTATTATTTCTCCATTGTGTTCTGCTTTTTCTTGTTCTAATATTCTCCTTATAGAAGGTTCAACTTTCCCTCTGTCTAGAGCTCAGGAATCTCCTCCACCTGCTGCAGCATCCTCAATGGCAATCTTCTAATTGCTCTGAGTTAATTTCAGTCAGTTCTTCATGTGTGCCCTGCAGCCCACACTGACTGGGGTCCCCATACATCTGCCGTGAACACTGCCTAACCTCACTGCCCCACTGTAGCCCAAACTACCACTCAGCATCTCTTGCTGTTGCAGAGGAATTTAGCCAGGTTTGGGAAGGGCTTTGCATTTTTCACTTCAAGAAGCCAATATAGTTGGAAACTGTGAGCCCTGCCAGCCAGGACTGTGCTGCTGAGGTCATCACAGGGCATGCAAGCCTGCTAGGTGGCAACGCACTGGCTAAGCAACCAGAACCCCTGTAGCCACTGGGGTCCAGGGACTGGACTGCATGCAGGACAGAAAACTGTTTATTGTTCATAACAGCCTACCATGGGTGCAAGTTCTTTGGGATCTCCAAGCTTTTGTTTTCAGGAGGCTTTGGAAATAGGTTCTTCCAATACATGAGACTGAGCTCCAGGTCCAGCACACTAAGTACCTCTGTCATCAGCAAGTCACTCATGGAAAGTCTTATCTGCAGAGGAGGAGAGCTCCTCTCTCACCTGTGACTGGAGCTCTGAAGCAACACCTAGAACTCCAAATTCAAAATCAGTGGTCCAGGACACCTCTTTTTCACAGCACAATTTCTCAGGCTGCACAAAGTCTTGCTGCTCTTACTATGGGAAGTCAGGCCCACAGCGCTGTGTATCCTGGCAGCTCTCTGCAGAACAGGCTGTCTCACACCCCTGCCTGCACTGCGTTTTGCTCAGCACACCAACAAATGCCCCTCTGCAGACATGCTTATTTGCAGGCAAGATGGGGATGAAGAGCATCTTCACCCTCCCCCTTTTGAAAAGTACCCCATTTGTATTTATTTCTGTATGCCAAGCTGGACCAGTAATACTGGTGTGGTTTTATTAATATAATTACAGGATTTAGCTTCCACTGAAAAAGTATTCCCACATAAATAGGCTTGGAAAGCCCAGTGCTAGTAACAGGATAAGTAAAGGTGTCTCTGCTTTACAGTACACAGAAAGCAACAGCTCTAGAAATCTAGAGAGCAATCACAGCTTACACTTTGCAGTTCAGCAGATTAACACTATCAATTCCTTTTTTTTTCTCCTTCTTCCTTTTATTCCAGCCATACTTCTTTAATTTCAAAAGATAAATTGTCTATTCCTGCACAGAAAAGCAATGGAGGATAGCATCCAGAGAACACTTTCTTCAGAAAATGCATGCATTCCTGCTAATCTGATTGCTTTTCCAAATAATCTACCATCCATCTCTTGGTGCAGCATCTCTGACTACTGCCCTTTACCAGTCGTTTCCCTGCACCCAGCAGCGCAGTCAGTGCACAGGCATATGCACACAGCAGCTATGTCATATGGCCCTGCTCAGCTACACTAGGCATTTCACTTGCCCCAGCACACGGACCTGTGCAGTCATGTTACAGGCTGGCACGCTGACTCCAACACTTATCCAGGCAACATTTTTCACTGATTCAAGGCTCTCAGGTTTACATTTTTGAGTTTGCATTTTTTAAAAAAAATCTACCTACAGACTTATATCCTCAAAGTTTCAAAATGTAATACAAGTATGTCCTCAAAAAGGCAACCCTGAAGGCAAACAGAAGAATGTCAGTATTACCTACAATTTGTAAGACACACACATATGAAACAGTCTCCTGCCCTTTACAGGTGTTATATCACAGTTTGTGTTGAGCTATTGCTTCAAGACAAAATCAGAGCTCTCAGAACTTTGTCAGCAGCCATCAGCCTCCTCCTGAGTTGGGTGCCAAATAAGCACAGACCATTTTGTTTCTGGTCCAGCTTCTCTCAAACTTGCCACACCAAACAGTTCGTAAGCCTGAGAGCTTAAACTAGGCTTGAGCTGTAGACACTCTTCTAGGCATACCTGCAAGACAGCAGGTCACACACACCCATATGCACTCACTGTCCAAAATCCACTTCTGCTGTGTAATAACACTTATCAAGGAGAAATTACCAGTAATAAATTCCTTTTGATCCAAGGTCAACCAAACAACATGACTATGCAGCAACCCAGAGCTTTAAATACCATCTGTATGTGTCATCTCAAACAATGCTACAAGCTCAGAAGCTACAGATTTATTGTTACAAGAGTAATAAATGGTACGGATACAGTGGTTTTCACCTCTTGGTTCACAGCTTGGTTCTACCTAATGCAGGGCAAATAGACGCAGTTGTCTCCACCACAACCGTAGACTGAGAAACAAATCCTGCATACAAGGATGTTGCCTTGGAGGTGAGGTTTGTCGGTTTGGAGTCCTCAGATGGACAACCTGACCACTGGACCATGGCCTTGACCATGTCTCTTGACAGCCAGGTGGTAAAAGACAGCAAAGGGAGTTACATTAAAAGACGAGTTCCCGGACTGCTTTTGTATGCATACAGCCCACATAGTGCAACTACAGCGAGTGGCCACAAGTGGGAAACAGAGTCTGCCTTGATGAGTCCCGCAAGGTCCTGTCCCCACAAATGTGGTGCAAGCAGGAAAAGCATTTCCCATCTCCGACTCCGGTGTTTGCAATATAATTTAAACCCGTCTCTGCAGAAGAGCACACTGCCGGCGGCCAGCAGCTCAGAAGAGGACCTGTGGGGGCTCAGGAAGTCCAGGCACAAGCATGCATGCTGCAGTTGTGCCTCTTCCCACAAAAAGAGGGCTCATATCTCAGAGCGTGGCACCCTGTGAGAGGTTCTCCCACTGTGGCCAGCACGCAGAAATGCAGGCGCTGCCACCCGCAGCCCTGCTGGTGGTGGTGGGTGCCCCAGCACCTACGTTCAACAGCAGTAATCTTCATGGGTAAATGTACTCAGTATGCATTAATGGAGAATCCAACACGGGGCACTGTTACTGCAAACTGTCGGTTTTCAAACCGCATGTTGGTATGCATATTGCACCTCAGACATTTGAGCCCTACCAGAGAAGCAGTTTAAGTTGGTGCCGCAAGAAAACTGACTTACTGGTGAAGTATTACAAACAGGACCAGTCTAGCAAGCAGTTTTGTACGAACAATTCATTAAAAAAAAAAAAAAAAAGCTGGGAATAGTTTGTAAACAAGAAAACAAGAAAGGAGGTGGAGAGCCATTAGCTAAGTGATCTCGCATTCCCCGATTTGCTTTATCAATCACAATATTCAGAAAAAAAGCTTGAGAGTAGCCCAGGCTCTCCAGTGAATCAACAAAAAACCCGCATAAAGAGCTGTACCACTGCTCACAGCCTTCAGGCTGTGCATTAGCTTTTAGCAAAGGTATCTGCCACATGAATAATGCAGCACGTCTTCCAGAGCATCTGTACTCCAATCAATCCACAGTAGCAAATAAAACCCTTTCAGCACGCCTTTCTATCAGGCAGCAGGACCTTTTTACAGCAGCTCAGAGGCATATCCTTGGAAAAACAACCCTATCTGCTACCAGAGCTGGAAGCCTTTTAAAGCAGCCAGCTGGGAACCAACCTTTTAAATCAACCATCCTGCAATGGGCCTTGATTTTATCAATTGCCTTTCTTTGCCTTTTGTCCCTAAAGAATCCACGCTTGCCATTACAGGGCTCAGATTAAGGGAGCTCAGACTAAGGTTTCAATCCACTTTCAGAAACAGACATGTGCCACCCCACAAAAGCAGCAGTTTACAGCCTGCAGCCTGTGAGAGAGACAAGGTAGCCCTGCCACACAGCACACATGCCACATCTCTCTCCTGCACTGTAAAGCAGCCTCGTAATCAAAGTACCCTTCCGCAGTGTGGGGGAATGGGCAAAGAGCCTTCACCAAATCAAGCCTCAGTCATAGACTCAAACCTCTGTATTTTCAGAAGCAAAGCAGGTGATGGGAAGTGGTGTTTTGTCGATGTCCACCACTTGCACCAGTTTGAACATTAATCCTTTGCAGAAGCACGAAAGCCCCTTCTCCTTGGCAATCCACTGGGAGCTGTGGGAACTGCTTCTGTCACCTCATTTCAGCAGCACAACCTGCAGGCCACTGGCTGCCTGAGGGAGGATGTGCTACTGGATCTGCAGAGGTGACGTGGGACAAAATATCAATAGTGGGCAAGATCTCAAAAGACACCATATTCTAGAGGTGTGTTATTTTTCATCAGAAAATTCAGCTCTAAATAACACTCTGAAATATTTGCAGTTCTCCAGCATGGCAAAGACACTTAAATATAGTGCCCTGGAAAGCAGGTTGTGAAAAAAATACTTCTACCCGTAGTATAAACATTGCATAAATACAAAGGACATGAAGCAGGGGGTGAAGGAGACACTCAAGATGGAAATGTGTTAATTTCCTCACCCACAAAACATCAGAGCCCAAACCTTTCTCTGAGTGGGCACAGCAGACACTCTTGCCCCTTCTTTTCAGTACAGTAATCCAAAGCTTATGCAGCGAGTAACAGGTGGACACAACCCCAGGAGAGGCAAGATAGTGGCTCCTCCACTGACAGGCATAATGTGCTTGGACCATAAGCAGGAAGGCGTTCCAGTACTTTTGCCTCCCCCAGATATCCACTTCAGCCAGGAAAGGCAAACATTGCATAGACACTTGGCTTGATGCCAGCAGCCCACTGCATCCCTGCATCCCACAAACTTTGTCACCAGATGGTACCACATTGTCTCAGAGCATCTTTCTAGTGAGGG
The DNA here is from genome assembly GCF_023634085.1 of Falco cherrug. NCBI lineage: Eukaryota > Metazoa > Chordata > Aves > Falconiformes > Falconidae > Falco > Falco cherrug. The sequence goes on along the minus strand of NC_073720.1, from coordinate 69,368,514 downwards.
ATCCCAAAGCAGCCCACTAAAGCCAAGAACATACCAAAGCCCAAAACTTGGTAAAACGCATGATGTGCAAATTTTGTTCATGTTAGAAGATACACCAAGTATTGTGAACCTCAAAATAATTTTAAGTGCATATGTCCAGGGGCAGCCTGGGGCTGCCAGGATTGAAACAAGACCACTCTCCACAAGGCAAGGTTGAGACGGCAAAAATCCAATGGCCATCCTGTATGAGCTTTCCAACTGTATTTGTGTTCAATCAAAGCTGAAACTGCAATGCAGTCCCCAGGGCTGGCAGCAATGCCAAGCGTGGTCCAGCATAAAAACTCCTTGATGGTGACACTGCTCATGGTATTGTCACAGCCCCACCACCTAGTATTCCTCCATGGCTGTGCTCTTCTGTCACACTGGCACAGAAGGGAGATGGACAAGGGAGCACACATGCCTCACAAAAATAGCTGAGTCAGGTTATTTTTAAGTGGGTCATCCCAGTACAGCCAGCAGCAACAGCCAGGAGCAGGGAAGAAAGCAAAGAAAAAAAACTGGCAGAGACTACAGCCTCAGGCAGCTCCCAAGAGGCTCAGACTGTCCTGCCACCTGACCTGACAAGGAGCCCAAGACAGTATTTTGGATAAAATACCCCAGAATATTGTCAAGCGAAGCCATGTCATGTAGTACCGGCTGAATTGTCACCCGTTCTTCATTTTATTGCTGGGGTCACTTCCAAACCTGGCATTGAATGTGTACTTGAGCCTCCCCTAAGGCAAGTGGGAGAAGCAAAAATAAATTACAACAACAAAGCACACAGAATGACAGGAAAAAATTAGGCCAGAAGGCACTTCTGAAAGTCCTGAGTCCTATCCTCAGCCCCCAGCAAAGCTCACTACAAAGGCAGGTCATGTTGCTTGGACTGTCCAGCTGAGTTTGGAAGACCAACAAGGATGAAGATCCCACAGCCTCCTTGGGAAACGTGTCTGCCTACCGTCTTGCGGAGAAGTCCAGGCTGCAGCTGGCCTGCAGGGCTTGCAAAGTTACCCAGATAACTCTGGTCAAACTTGCTGCCTCATGGCCTTCACTGAAGAGTTGCTTTCTTGCCAGTCAGACCTAGCCTACACCAATGCAGGGGACTGCTGCAAATCAGACAAGAAGTTGACATTTATCTTTATTGAAGTTCATGAGGGGCTGTTTTTCCCCTCATGAGAGGCATCAAGCAGACTGGGAGCCTCCAGGTTGCTTAAGAATTCCAGGGGCTGGGAAGTACCCATGGAGGCTCTGTTGCCAGACCTCGGACTTCCCTGCAGTGGCCAGACAAGCATCTTATGATTGCATTCCCATGAGCAACCGAAGTGATTCACCCTGGAGCGAGGGAGCCTGAGGCACCTGTGGCACCACCACTGCCATTCTGCTGTCAATGGCGCCTGGAGCTCCACTTCCTGAAGGTTCACACCTCTCACTCAGGCACAGGCACTGAAACACCACTTCACTGCACATGAATTCCTCAGGCCACAGAAGAAGCAGCCTCCTGAATACTTTTAAGCCAGTATCAGATAGAAATTAAGCTGAAGAGCACAGCCCACCCTCCAGTGAGTGTGAAGAAACTTATGCTCGGTCAATGCAAAGTCAGTTCATATGTCCTAAGAAGAACAGGAGGATCCTCCAAGGACGATCCCACACTCCATGACAACACTGTTTCCTTATAGTTCAATCTCTCCCTTCACCACGTGTCCTGTGTCTGCTTCATTTGGTGCCCCAACTCCGCAAGCTCTGGCAGAAAGAAAGGTGATGTGTTGAGGACACAAATGGCTTCAGTCAACATGGCCTTTAAGAAGTACAGTAGTGGGCTGGGGGAGTGCGAAAGGCTGGAATAACTCAAAAAAACTCAAAACCCCTGAAACTCAGCACTGTTTCATTAGGCTTATCAGAGCTCCCAGGAAGGGCAGAAGGCAGTGACTGAAGCAGAGGATGGGGCCACCCTAGCCTCTTTAGAGAGCATGCCCCTCCTTCTCCTGGTTCACTTCCAGCTTTCCAAGATAGCCTGTGTACTCCGGCAGAAAGATAAAGCCAGCTTGCCTGCATTCTCCAGAGACAATACCCTCTTTTACTCTGCTGGTTACCTGGGCAGCAAACAAAATATTATTGCTTATCAACTTCCTTGTGAGTACTAATGTGCTTCTCAATTCAATGAGAGGGCAAATTCCACCTTACAGGGCTTTTCTACTCTGGCAAGATACTATGCTCTGTTACGAAAGAAAAGCAAATACCACAACCCCAGTTCAATGAACAATAAAAACTAGAAGCCTCCTCTACCCCCCACCCTGCAAAAACTCATTATAAAAAGGAAGTGGTGAAATGCACAAACTTTAAGAGATGTTGCCACATTTCTTGACAGAAAGGCAGCCTTGAAAAAATCATCTGACCCTCTGCAAGATCAGCAGTTTCTCCTGAAACCAGGACACCATGCTTTCCTCTCCTATTTCACAGGAAGAAGCTTCCTGCTATTCAAGATCAAGCTGGTTTCTGAGTTTCAGGAACCAAAGTTCAGCTCCCCATCAAAAAGTTTCAGCAAGGTCTTAGTAGTCTGCTGTGTCGTTTGGGAAGACAGGGACGCTTAGTCCCACTGCTCTTTATCATGAGGTCTAAGCATGCCTGAAGACATCTGGCAGATGGTGTATCTCTGCTACAGGCTACCGTACAGAAGTCTTGCCTTGCAGCAAAGCTGAGCATCACTGGTTTAGGGGGTTTGGCCACCTTGCCTCTGGTGGTCTCCTGTCCAGCCTCACAGTTGAGCCTGCCCATAGCTCTAAATCAGGGCAGATGTGGAACCCTCAAAACCTGCAAGGATGAAGGCCTCCACCTGCCTGGTCCCAGGGCCGTACCACCCTGCTGGGCATACAGCTTTCTCTAATATCTGACCTACTTCCCTCCAGCTGCAGCTTGTGTCCTTTTCTCCTTGTTACACTATCCGTCACTGCCAAGAAGAGTCTGGCTCTGTAACTGCTCTTCCAGGAGTTGTATCCTGCTATTAATAAATCTGTATGGCAGCAAAAGACACAGGTACCTACTACAAGGGACTAGAGAAGAATCAGTTGAGGATGTCCCAGTCATCAGCCTGGAGCAAAGGAAAATGGTCCCTGTCCTGCTGGAAGCAATACCAGCAGTACCTTGTTCTTTGAAAGGTGGTGGGCAGCATCAGAGGTCTTCTCTGAAGCTCATAGCTGCAGAGTTCTTCCACCTCCCTTGCAGCATGCAAAACCATTTAGGGGCCCACAGAAAACAGAAATGTGGGGAGCTCTCTCACACGCATGCTGTGCCTGTGGAATTGCCTTATGATGTCCGTTGAGGCTTTTCTCTTTGACTGCCTGATTAAATCAAAATTGACATCTCTCTGTTCTCCAGAAAACTCTTAACATGCTTTTGAGCTCTCTAACAGCAGGCCCCATTTATCTGATGCATGACAAGCAGTGAATGTGTGTGGCAAAGGCAGGTTTTACAGACAACACTTTCTTCTGCCACATCACAAGTTTTAAAATCGATTCACCATTTAGAGCAGAGGTTCAGTTTTTCTCTTTTTGGTTCTTAGTCTGGCTTTCACTGATGTTGGAGGACTATCTGTACTTTCTCTGCCAGGGAAACAAGATTCTGTGTCCATTAATTCACCTGCTGGGCTTGGCAAGAGCAAATGCACAGTCTCTGAGAAACCAATGGCATCACTCTGAACCAGATCCATTGGTCCACGTGCAGAAGCAGTGCTTGGTTCAGACTGGAAGGACACTTCCAAAGCAAATCTCCTTATTGCTGACATTTACTGCACTCCAGTTTGCATTGCAAAGCCATCTTGGAGCATGCGGACAGGATTCCCTCCAGGTGAAACTAAGAACATTCCAGGATCAGAACTGAGTACACTCCATCCACTAATGGAACCAACTGGGTCAAATTAAAACATCCAAAATGCCTGCGGATATGAAGTCCTGGTACTACCTCTTTCACTCCACAGGTCTACTCCTCTTGCACTGTAGATGTGGCTATAGCTATCAGAGAGTTGATGCAGTCACTGCACAGACACTTTTCCATAGACCTCCTTCTCTGTTTGATCTTCAGCCCCGCTTGTCTTCAGATAGACTATTTTCTTTACTTCCTCTCCTCCAAGTGTTGTTCTCTTATACTAGTTTTAGGTGTTCCTCCATCTCTGATCATTTTGTTCAGCATCACTGCTCTCCCCTGTGACCAGTCTCCCTCTTCCCACCTCCACCTCCCATTTATCAGCCATGAAGATCAGTCTTTCCTCCCATATAGTAGTTTATTTCCTACATACGTCATTCCTGCCAGCCTCTTTGCATATCTCCTCCAGTATGAGTTTTGATCGTTTTCCAGCTCTGTCCCTCTGCACCATCCCTCTCTCCAACCCTTCCAGCTGGGGAGCACCCTAACAGAACCTCCATGTCCCATCTAAGCTCCCTGCCACAGAGTTGCTGCCTCTACCACTGCTACTTTCCATGCCAGCCTACTCCTCCAGCATAGTTGATATCCACAACGACAAATAAACTGATTTTTTCTCTGCCTTTGAGTCAGGTCTGGGCATCTGTGCTTCACAGACTTTTTGAGCCGAAGGCTTATCTGTCTGTTTAGCCAGCCCTAATGGGTTTTCCGCCTGCAGATTCATCTAATGGCTTTTCTTGAACCACATCCCCAACATCCTGTGTCGATGCGTTCCACTGTTTATCTGTATCCTGTGGTTCCTGGGCAGTAATAAACAGAGGAACAATCACACCCCATCTGAACTCTCCATCCCATCATCCTACCGCATGTCAAAGGCCATATATCATATCCCTTTTCAGGCATACCTTTTCCAAGCTAAACAGTTGTCCCTCTCTGCCTTCTCTTCTGCATTACCAGGTCCTCAATGAGTTGCAGAAAGCTAGCATTGCATGAGGCAATGTAGATGTATCCAGAAAGTATTTGATCTTTTTTACAGTGCCACTGGAAAGGATAAAAAGGAAAAGGAAGGGAAAAAAAAAATAAAAGGAAAGGTAGCACAGCCCTTGAAGTCTGGCTGTGAACTAAAGCAGCATTTGCACTCCTGACATAATGCAGGCCAAGCAGCTTGGGGCGTGATTTCCATGCCTTAGGCAGCAAAAACAAAGACTGTCTGTGTGAAGAGTGAGAATAAAAGCACTGTGTAGGACACACTGGGCCACACTGCACCTGACTGAATATGCAGTTTTCTCTGGGTATCTTACACATGTTCATGAAATTACACCTGCATCTAGGGCTTTTCAGTACCAGAGAAAGTCTTCAGGCTCCAGGAAGCTTCTGCAGTTTGTTCAAAGCCAGGGAAGAGTCATGCACCATGCTCCTAGCTCTTGCTCAGCCAAAGATGACAGCAATTGGGAGCAGTTGCACAGGGGGCTCTCCAAGCCTACTTGAGGGCGTGAGTGCTGGTGCTGCTCTGAGTGATGCCCTGGGTGCCCCATGATGCCAGAGAACTCCAGGCACAGGAAGGACAGCAGACAATGACACAGGCAGATATGGAAGTAAAGAAAGGGAAAGGTTTTCAGAAAGAGCTTGCCATAAAGGTCTGAATTTCCTGGGGAAGACTTGCCTTTCTGCAGGAGTTCAAGAGACGGATTTCCAGACTTACAGACTAGCACACCATGCAATCATCTGCCTGTACTGCCAGTGGCTAGTAGCACCAGTGGCAGCAGAACCCCGCAACAGTGAAAGGTGTGTGAAACCCTTCTAGTGCCACATATGGTGTCTGTGCCATTAGCCTTCCAAACACCTGCAACTGAGCCTTACTGCAAGACAGGCAGAAACAAGAGTATAAACACTGCTGTATTGTTTTTATACATAAAACACAAGCTGTCATGAAATCACAGAAAAGTTCATGTTGCAAGTCATGCTGTCAGGAAAGCAAGAATAGGTAAGACTCTAGAAAACTCTTCTGAAATACACAAAACCATATGAAAGATAATGACTGCTTTCTAAAAATTGAAAGAAAGAGAAGGTAGAGAAATTGTCACTTCAGTTCCCTCTTTACACATCAAACAGATCTACTTTCAATTAAGCTTAGGATGCACACAGCGGGCTGGGCACCAAAACCAAGGTCTCAACAGCAAGAGATTCCCCAAGCTAACAGCCAGATGAGCTTCACTGAAACATCTTTTGAAACTTCAAGGATGACCACAATATATTCAAGGACATCCTTTGATATTTTGTCTGGACCAATAAAGCAGGTATGTGTGCTGCAGCAGAAGCAGATTCTCAATGCTCATCCAAGTTCAACACTTGGCATCAGTGTTGGGAAAGTAGTATGGAAGGTAGGGACCAAGGTAGACCTTCCAGGTGGACTTTAGCTATGGGTTTCCTTGGCTTAATTCCTTGGAACTTTGGTTCCTAATATCATTAACAGAGTTTCACTTCTACTATCATCACAGAAGCCACAGGCAAATTTAGTCTGGAAGGGGCCTCTGGGGGTCTGCAGCTCAAACTCCTGGTTACAGCAGGGTCAGCCTCTAAGTCAGGCCAGGTTTCTCAGAGCTTTGCCTTTGTGAATTATGAAAATCACCATAGGTGGAGGTACTACAGGCAAGCAAACCATCCTGCTGAGCCCCTGTCTGGCTAATAACTGTGACCCCGGTCAGTCAATACACACCAGCAGCAAAGGCAGGTACTGGTCCTACACATCCATGAGGATAAGAAACTTACTCCTGCCTCTCCAGATCTCTAGCCAATGGTCAGTGAAGTCCATCTCCACTTACAGTCATGTTAATGTCCAAAGTGGCTGAGAGGACTCCTGCCTTCAAATTGTCATCCTTCCAGTGATGATAAAACAAAACTCAAGAGTGAAAGTTAGCTGTCATGTTGGGGAACAAGAATGGGGCCCTAAAGGCAAAGCCCAGCAGAACATGCTGAAAGGTTGGAAAGAGGAGTGTATGCTCTCCATCACGGTGAGACAGGATGCTTTGGGAGAAAGAAATCTCTGCAGGATGCCAAATAGCTGCTGTTTGGCTAATGACAGGCCAAGAGATGTCACCCGCTCCCAAAGAACACTGCTGCCTGCACTGAATGACATTATTTAGAAGATCATCCTGTTCAAGTTTCTAGAAATGCTTCATCCCAGGAAGCTCTTCCCACGATTACTCCTCTTTGCTGCTAAAAACACAACTGCCTTATTATTTTGACAAATAATAACTTCTACTTCCAGCTACTGGCTCTTGTTCTGGTTTGTCAGCTAGACTGAAAAATCCATTATCTGTAAAGATACAAGAGGCTTCTGATCTTTTAAACTCCACAGGAACAAAGAGTTCACCAAAACCACAACCTGGATGCCAAGAAAGATGAAAGAGTCAACTTTCCACTTGAGTTTTTACTTATAAAATCAGAGTGAGGTGGATTTTCTGCTCCAAGACTTGGTTTGCCTGGCAGGGTCCATCACACCCATAGCTATTGTACAGGGCTTAATGCATAGCAGAGGCATGAGCCTCAAATAGATGCAAGGAGATGTAATATCAAGCCCTTCAATCCCTATTAAGCCTTCAAATGAGTGCCATGATTTTTAAAACTCCTATTGATTTCTATGGATGTCAGGCTATCATCAGCAAATTCAATCTTTTCAATTAGGACTTCAGGCATAAGTTACTGACATCATATCTTTGCAAATTCAAAGAGAAACATGAGCCACAGCCATGACCGCAGGCAGGAGGGGTCAGAAGAGACCCTGATACTTGTCACCGTAAGGAAAAGAGCCTCTATACGCAGGAGGATCTGAATATTATGAGAGCAGGAACTTGCAACCATGCTATTCTGATTTTGTTTTTGTTCCCCTGTGTGTGTATTTTGGTATTTAAATTAGAGAAAATGGCAGAGAAAAATAATATGAGCTAATTACATGTAAGTAGATGTTAGCAAGATAATATTTGACTTCTTCTATTTGTCTATTGCAGTTACAGAGCTGTCTGGGTTCCCTGCACCTATAACCCTGCGATTCTGTTGCCAACACAGGCAGGTTCCTTTTAGGAGCCAGATGGCATGGAAGAAACCAGGGAACGGCAAGGAAGATTGGTCCTTCCTGGCACTGTTCACGTTACCAGACAGTGTTCCCATTAGCATCAGTGTGAGGTTCCTTAGAAAGGAGCACTGCAGCTGTGCCAGAAGTTCAAGCAAAATAGTATCTACACTTTTCTAAGGCAGTATGGTTTATATTTTTCAAGTTTTGTGTATTCTTCCTCAAGACAAACACTGTGAAACACTGGTTTACATAACCTCACATGTAACTATGTGGAAGGTGGCCAAAAGCTGAATGGCACTGGCAGACCCGAACCCTTCACAGCCTGGAAAGCAAAACTCCACAGACACCTGATGGGAGAAGAGCTACTGTGCTACAGAGGGTGGTGAAAAGCCTGTGACTGGATTCAGTGCTGACTGCCCCTGTAAGAATGGCACTCGGTGGCATTCAGGGGCAGCACCACTTCAAGGGTCCTTTTGGCAGGCAGGCAAATGTGCTCCCTGGCTAAATGAGACCCAGGCGAGGCTGGAATAAGACAGGCAGTTTTGGGAGAATTCCACTGATCTCAGTCCTGCGCTTGCACGTGCTGTCATTTACCTGCTGCTTCAGTCCATACCCCAGACCGGGGAGAGGGCAATGTCTGAGAAAAAGGCACTTGTCTACCAAGCACCATCCATGCACCTCACCAGTGGTTTCCAGAAAACCTGGGATGAGATGGGATCTAGAGCTTTCTGACTCTTCCAAGGAGCATTTCAGCCCTCTGCACAGGCACCCTGCAAGAGGAGTTTAAATCATGGTATCTGTAGAGCAAGGACTCTTAATTTCCACTCTCAAGAGTGGGCCAAGTATTGACCTTGATTCCTGCTGGACCTTTTCTCTGACTGCCCCTGCTCTACTTTATGTACAAGCTCATACTCAGCAAGGCTCATACTAACTTTACTAGTGTAACCCTGACCTGGAGAGCCTTGCCCTGCAACCTTCTCCTGGGAGGAGTTCTCCCTCAGTGTTGTCTCCTCTCCTGTTTAAGCACACCTCCCAGAGCGGTAGGAGGAAGAACAAGATGGAGTTTGGCCTCTCCTGCTTTCCTGGAGGCTATCTAATCGGTTCCATGGACTTTGTCTCCATCTCTGAGATAAAAATGGGAGTTTCTACTGATTTATCTTCCTTATCACTTTTCTCAGTGGCTTTGTCCCACAAAGGGAGTGAGGCAATGCAGTCATCGGCGCAGAAGACCTCTCCTCAGGTAGGAGTGCACGTTTCCTTGCACAGAGATAAAGAGCACAGCAGCTCACCAGACTGGAAATAAACCTTTGCACAAACCAGAGCCTAGAAGGATGCTTGGAAAAGAGAGGGAGAGAGAGGCCAAACTTTGGGCACTGCTATGGAAAATGTGAAACTGTGGAATAGAGCAGGGAGCAGATCAACAGGAGAAGGGAAAACAGGACTTGGAGCTGCACACTGTCATTGGGCAGCAGCATGTCTCCAAGCTTAGAAAAGGCTTTGTCTGGCTGAGGGTCAGAAAAGTCCTGTCTGTGAGTTTCAAAGTGCTTTGGAAATAATAAGCATCAGCATTACCCTAACAGAGCCCTGCAGGTGTATTTTCAAAATGGAGAGTTGCTGCCAAGCCTGTAATACCACAGAGGGGAAATCCCTGGAAATACTAGGCCAGACTGGCTCCTACTTGCAGGCCAGTATAACCCTGCAAGTGTCAAACCCCCTCAGCCCACACAGCCTCCTGGATGATGTAAAGGTCTTTCCTGTTTCTCCTGCAGAGAGGCAAAAGGCGCGTCAGCGTAATTGCTGTGTGCTGCGGGCTGCTTGCCTCAATCAGCCCTCTGCAGCCAGAGCAGCTTAACATGCACTTAAGGGAAGCCAGGTGATGACTACATGCGAAACCTTACCACATCATCACTCCACTGGTGTCTTCTTGACAAGGTAGCAAGAGACCAGACCCTCTGTGGCCCCGTTGTGCATCAAGGTGGCCAGCCCTAGCCACTGTCCAGCCTCACCAGCGATGGATGAGTCCCCAGTCCCCCTTGGGTCTGAGCAGGAGGTATAGTAGCAAGTTCCTCAGCAGCCACGCAGACGTCAGCCCACTGGCAAACTGTAATACTGACTACCAGTTTATTGCCAAAAAAGACTGCTGCTGTTTCTAACTGGCAGATGGGAATACTCAAATAAGGTGGCGAGTTTGTTGATTGGTTGGTTTTTTTTTTTTCATTGAAGCAAACTTTCTTGGAGAAGGTTTATTTATGTGGGTGGAGGACAGGGTCTGGCCATTAAGGATCAGGACTCTGCTGAAGTCCCCTTGGACCAACAAAGAGCAGATGGTGGGGAACTGATCTGGGACAGTGCCCCTCCACCCTATTTCTTCACTGAAGGTCTCTGTCATACCCTGTCATAACCCACCCTCCAATAGTTTCCCCATCGAAATCCCTGCTGTGGAAATCAAGGCCCACCAGTGTGGAATTAAGGTTTCATGCTGTGCAGACACTGTGAGCCAAGGAATACACAAACATCAGAGGCAGCAAACTGACCACAGTATACAAGAAGGTCACGTGCAGAATCTACCTTAGCCTGCACTGAGGCAGCTGTCTCTCTCTCCAGAACATCATCTTCACATCTGGGGATTTGCCAAAGCCTTCACTTCTCTCCCCAAGTCTCTGTAACACTGAAGCATACATGTGGCCCCGAGCACCTGCAGCTCACAGCTCAGGGACCGGCTCCATACTGGAGCATATACCCACAAAACACCATCCGCACAGCACTCGGGCATCTGGCAGCCAGACAGCCCAAAGGCAACAGAGAACTGCCCTTGCACAGGCACAACAAAACTGGTTCCAGAGACCAACAGCCTGCCCAGTGCCAATCCACCTAGAAAGAGGCTCCCAGAATCCTGCCGCAAAGTCAGACAACCCAAAATCCACCCATCACCCATTAGTAACAAATGTAGCAGACATAGAAACATTCAAAATATTATCCATTACTGGCATTGCCTGAGTAAAAAATCTGCTCAAATGGGACAAGCCAACATGCTCGAGACACAGGCAGAAATTAGCCAGCAGGGGAAAAGAGACTGAGAAATCCACCACATCTGGAGATACCCTGACCTGCTACCAGGAAACCCACCTGCTGCACGGACACAGCCAGCAACGAGACTGATCAATGGGATGGAGGTGAGCAGCGCTGCTGGGCAAGCTGACGCAGCTGGTGCACAGAGGGCAGCAGGCTCCCTCTCCCGAGGGGCCTTGCAAAAATGACACATTCACGCAGAGCTGCTTTGCCTCCGAGGAAGAAAGGTCAGGCACAGCTCGGGGCAGAGCTGGGTACAGGCAGCAGAATTGTCTGGCTCTTTGTCCAAACATCTCCAGTGCCTGGGCCTCGTGTTTCTCAGGTCTATGGCAGCTCTAAAGAGATGACGAGTTTTGATTTGTTGCTATGGGCTAATGGATTGAATGAATTTGAAATGCTTCTCATTCACGAAGCTACGGCTTCTCTGCAATAATGCTAATTTACCAAACAACATCAGCATAGTTGAAAACACCTCCTTTTTCCCTTGTCTCTAAGAAGCAACCAGCTCTCCCCTATCCTACCTCCTGAAGTTTTGCTCCAGAGTTTCCTGTAACATTCACACCAAAACATGACGTCCCTGCACACCTCCATCAGTTGCTCCCTATCTGTGATCAAACCAGGAGAGATCAGAGCCCTCCAAAGAGGGCACAGCCAGTGGGAGAACAAAGGGAACAGCAGGGCTACACAGACTGCTCCTTTGTTAACCCACCGGGGAGCTGTGTTGGGAGGCTTTAGGCAACCAACACCCAACTTCCCCCCAAAGAGTTCCTCAAATCCTCTGCAGAAATCACTTCCCTTGAGCACCCAAGAGGCGAGGGGAGGTTATGCCTCTCCAGGCAATTCCCTTTAAGGGACTGCAGCAAACAAAGTGGCTGCTTAGGAGGCGTAAGTGAACGGGGCAGGGGGAGAGGGATCACGAATAGCCAGGATGCTGCAGGGCTGTTTTTCCACGCTCCGGAGCAAGACAAGGAGGGCACCACTCCCTGCAGGGTGAACAATGGATGTTCAGCAAGACACTGCACATAGCTGGCCTCTCCAGGCCACCAGGGACTTGTTTGCAATGTGCTGTCATTATTACATATCCCTTTGCAACAGCCTGCCTCGGCCCCTGACAGAGCTGCAGCATCAAACCCAGACCCATGCGAGGGAAGCAGTCCTCCAAAGCTGCGCTGCCTAAGAGCGAGACCCCTTCACGGGCTCGCCCTGAAGGAGGAACTGGTACCAGGAGACCCCGCTGCCAGAGGGTACGGCCCCTATGCCGTTTGTGTGACTGTCATCATGCTCTGTGCAAGCTGTGACCTGCCCTGACACCAAGCACCCAAAACCCCACGACTCCAGCACAAGGGGGCCAAATCCTGCCACTGGCGTGCACACACAGAGCCATAGGAGAGGCTTCTCTCTCCACCACGAAGGAAGCTGTGCAGATGCCAAGCCGTGCCCACCCGTTGCACCGGCAAGCAGGGCGGCGGGAGGCGGCGCAGCCTCCCGGGCAGGCGGCACCACGCCGGCTCCCACCTGCCTCAGGCCGCCGAGGAGCTCCGCTGCTCCGTGCACCGGCCCCCTGCAGACCGCCGTCCCCGGGGCGGGACCCTCCGCTGCAGTCACCCGCGGGAGCAGCCCAAGGGCACGACGCTGCCGGGCAGCGAGGGTCCTGCCCGGGGAGGGCGCGACCAGCCCCGGCGGGGAAGCCCCGCTCCCGCACCCGCTCCCGCACCCGCTCCCGCGGCACACGCCGGGGGATGCCCGAGGCCCGCATCACCGGGCGGCCGCCGCATCCCCCGCCCGTCCGCGCCCCGGCGGCGGCGGCTCCGGCTCCGCACAAAGCGGGGTGGGGCCGGCGGGGGCTGCGGCAGCCCCGGCGCACGGGAGGGGCAGGCGCCCCCGCTCCGCCCGCCCGCACCGCCGGGCTCCGCAGGCCCCGCGCCGTGGCAGGTGCCGCGGCCGCCCAGCCCACGCGTGCCCCGGCCCCGCGCGCCCCGCTCCCGCCGCGGTCCCGTACCTTGCCGCTGGCGGCGGGGCTCCGGCAGCGCGCAGCCCGTACGCATGGGAGCCGCGCCGCGCCGCGCCGTGTCGTGCCGCGCCGTGCCAGCCCAGCCCGGCCCGGCCCGCCCGCGGTCCCCGCCCCGGCCCGCCCCCCGCGCCGCGCCCGCCGCCGCCGCCGGGAGATGCTGGCAGGCCTCGGGGGGTGCCCGCCGTCCCCCGTGCGGCAGCCCGAGCCCGCGGCTCTCGGGGCGCCTCGGCGGGGCGGCCTGGCCCGGTCCGGTCCGGCGGAGCGGCCGAGCCCAGCCCCGGGCGCCAGCCGCCGCGGGGAGAGTGTGGGGGGTCTGCGGTGCCCGCTTGCCCTGGGGAGAGCCCCAGCAGAGTTCAAGCACCTCTCCAGTCCCTGGGCACGGGGAGCCAGCCCGCCTGAGCCGGTGTGCGCGGCTCCCCATCACCATCACCCACACATCTGCACCTGGAGGTACACTGTGAAGGCTGGGTATGTTCTCCTAGGAGATCATCCTGACAGCATCAGGACTTTGCCATCGTCCGTGCAGAGGGTACCTGCAGGCCTCACCTCAGCTCGCAGAGCTGCTGAAGAGACGGCAGCACATTCCCACATCCTCAGTGTGACCACCAAGCAGTGGCCACTGCACCCTGAACATTGCACACACCCGTGCAACACATACTGGTGTGCCAGCCTTAGCTGGAAGCCTCGGGCTGGCTCAGCAATCCCTGGCAGATGGGGAGACACTGTCCCACGTGGGCCCAAAGCTGCAGAGCCTCCACTGCTGGCCAATGGCTCTAGAAAGCTTCTCATGCCTGCAGAGCACACACTCAGGCTTTGGGGCTAGTTGGTACCTTGGCAGCACTACAAGCCCACCAGGTACCCTGGATGAGGCACTTGGCAAGTAGATAGCAATGCCCAAGATCAAAGGGCAGAGGATGTTTCCTTGGCCAGGTCACCGGCTCAGTTAATACCACTCTGGTCCTGTGTGAGCAGAGCCTGAGACACCTGGCTCATCTCCACGCTTTGGTCCCACGAGTCTCCAGGCAGCAGCGGCAGCTCAGGGCTGAGCCAGTGGGTTTGACAAGACTGTGAGACTGGGTGCCCTCCACAAGTGGGATGCTGCAGTTCAGGTGTTTCTGCTTTGATTCTGTGATGGTGAGACAGGAGTCGGCTGGTCCCTCAGGGCAGCTGAAGACCTTTGGGGAAAGGAAAAGCAGGCCCTTCACAAAGGCAGTCCCACCAAATCCTTTGAGGGAGCTGAGCAGAATTCCAGAAACAACCAGAAGGCCCCAGGAGTGACCTCCATGCCTGGCTGCCAGGTGCCAGGCTTGGACAACTGAAGAGCATGAGACATAGCTCTTGAGAAGCACTGCCCATGGATGGAGTGCAGGAAGCAATCCAGCTGTGGACATGAATTGTGGCTGCTTGTGCAGCAGCTGTCCTGGACCCACCCTGCCTACAGGAACCAAAATGACTTCTGGAATCCCTCAGGACCCTTGCAGCACATGCTTACATCTTCACCATGGAGAGGTACAAGACAGGCTGGGTACCAATGCGCAGATGATCTCCAGTGCTTTCTTTCACACACACTGTGCTCCAGCCCTGATTGAGCTGTAGAAGGTTGTATGCAGGACTGACGAGGGGGACAAAGATGTCTTTGTCTGAGGTTATTGGTGGGAAACACTTCGGCTGCATGCAGCCCTGTCCACTGCAGGCACCCAACTATGCCAGCCCTGCACAAGTGCCGTTCCTCGGAGCTGTTTTAGGTGCTGACAAAGTGGATGGGTTTGCTGCCCATTCCCCTTTGCAATCTAAGACTGGGTGACTGGGACTGGTGCCTATACTGGGGCATCTTTGGTGACTAGGCTGAAATCTACTCTCTGTCTCCTTTCCTGGGACTTCTCAACAGGTCATCCAACACCACAGACCTGGATGACCAACTGCTGCTGACAGCCTATGTCCACGGAGGTTGCTTGTGGCAAAGAGCATCCCCGCACAACACTTGTCCTGCTGTACAAAAGGCCCCCAGCAGCCTCAAAGAAAACACCGCTGGTGCTTTCTGTTGGGATCCAATAGCAGAAGTTGGAGCAACATGCCCTGTAACTCTCTGTCATTCCACATCCTGAAATGCCAGAAATCTGGCCAGAGGCAGGTTAGCGTCACCTCTGGACATCTCTCCCCAGCCTGTGCAAATTAATGAAAAGGGGAAAGGTACCACTGCTGACGAGCAGAGTTTATTACATAGGAGAGCCTGACAGCAGCACAAACAAACACCACCACTGGCCCACTGCTAGGCAGAAACTGCGTGCAGCACTGCAGCCTGCAGCAAGCCACTGGGAAGAGCAGAGCCGGCACCTGTTGTGACTGCTCTGCTGTTGTATGAGCTACATCAGCGTGGACGCACTCATGACATCTGCAGCTATGGGCAAAGCACCTCCCACCTAGCTGGGGCAGCTCCCAGGGAGCAGGATCCTGCCTTGCAGGGAGCAGTGGCAGCAGCAGATGAGATGAGACAGAATGAAAACAGCTTTCTGCTTCATCCCAGCCTGCTGAGGACAAGGGGCCTGACATGCCCATGGTAGGTTTGGATGGAGCCACATGGAGGAAGCTGCTAATTAGTTATACCCTATTAGCATCATATTTAACAAGAACTTCCATAGTTCCTACCTCTCCTGGTGTTATTAGTTCCAGCCCTGCAAAGTCCAGTATCACTGACTGCGCCACGTGTATGGAGGCAGCTGGCAGGGAGAGGTAGGGTGGAGGCTGAGCCCACGCAACATCCACCAGCTTCAGGGGCTGATTAAAACACCATTGTGGTGGCAGTGTCAAAACTGGAAGTCTTTTCAGAGTCTGTGGCATCAGCATTCCCCCTCCATGTGCAAGAGCCTTTATCACATTGAAAAATGTTAAATTATTGGAATATGAAGCAAAAAATATCAGTTGGTTTTAATTTCCTTTTGGAACATTTCCTCCCTGCAAAATGCCTCCATAACCAATACTTCTGTACTAACAGAATCACTTTATAAAAGAAAAAAAATAAAGGCATTATTTTTAGCAGGGGGCTGTGATGTTGGGCTGACTCCTGATTTTTTCCCAAGGGACTTCTTTGAAATTTAATTTTACTACCTTGAATGTTGCCTGAAGTCTCAAAGCTTCCTACTAACTTGACACCAGAATGTGCCAAAGAGATTCTGTATCATGAAAAGTAAGCTTAAAACCAGAGCAAATACGGATCCACCAGCTGGAATCTGAAAATCAGATTTCGCACTTGGCAGGAAGCCGTCAGTTAGCAACAGGAAGAAATGGGGACTTTGTCTCAATGGCAGTGGACCATGCACCTACGGCAAGCATCAGGCTGCAGCGGGACAGGGGACCCCTCACCCTAAATGTGCTCGCCACGGTTAGCGGTACCTCCTCCTTCCACTGACTGACCTGGTGAGCTCTTTTCATCCCTGGAGAGCTCCTGGAGCAGAGCAGCAAGCACAGTGGGGACACATGGTCACGATGTAGCATCTCAGTGTGGCCCACAGCCTCTCACTGAACTTGAGGAAGGGGTTAAATTCCTCCTGAGGGCAGTAAATTACAACAGCTTCAGTGCCATGGCTCTGCTGTGGGAAAGTGGTTTGTCTTCGTGCACCTGTCATGTCCCTAGGCCAAACAGAGTGAATGTTCTGTAGAGGAGCTCTTAGGACTGAGAAATGGCTGGAGAAGTCCACGTTTTGGTTCAGGCCACCGAATTGAGCCCTTAAATGGGAAGAGAGCCAGCCCCAAGTCTGGTGTCTGCAATGGTGGCAGGAGGTTGCCCAGCCTTCGAGCTGGAACAGAAACTCAGAACTGCAAGGTAACTCCTGCTGCAGGGTGCTGTTGCTTCCCGCTCATGGGCAGTGCCTTGTCCCTTAGCTCTCTCCTTCACCCTGCATGAGAAGCTCAAGCTTGGGATAAACATTAACCCAACACAGAAACAACCTCCCCAGGAACGCCTTTTCCGGGGCCACGTGCCAGGGTGCAGGGGTGGATCAAGTGTCAATGCTGTGCAGTAGTAAGCTCTTGCATGCAAGGGCTTAGCCACAGCATGCAGAGGTAATGGTGGCTCAGACCAAAGATCCTTCCAGCCCAATACCACTCAGAGCCAAAAAGGGGGGAAGAAGGGACTCCTCCTAGCCTCTGCCTCTTTGGAGCTCAGGGACTTACGAAGCCAGCAGCGGCTTTCTGTGTGCTTGGCCACCCCCCACCAACTTGTCCTCTCAAAACCATATAAATGCTTGGTGGCTCCAAAGTCCTGCAGAAAGGTAATTACAGGTTAATTACACATTCTTGGGGGGCAGGAAATAGAGACCGTCCTTTTTAGGGTTGGAGCTGGTATCCCAAGGTTATATTAATGCAGAGACAGAAGGCTAAATTTAACAAGTAATGTTATGCATACAGCAAAATTCAGCAAAGGCTGACTCTGGGGTGGAAAGACACCTGTTTTATCCACAGGTGCCAGCACAGACAGAGGGACCTACTGGGCTGTACAACCAGGTCAAACTGTTTTCCAACCACAGCTGTTGGCCATGGCACCACAAATTATCTCTATGCAATTCACACAAGGGTAACTTCTGTCCAAAACACCCCCAGCACTGACGATACTCGCTGCAGGTCTTGCAGAGGCCTGAGGGACTGGCATAAGGCTATGCTAACCTCTGGGCCCAGCTGGCATCTTGTGACATCAGCTCAGCGCTTTTCAGTAGCCCTGAATTTTGTAGAGAGGAAGGGGAGTAGGGCCCATGAGGACATGCTAGCTTGGCTGCAAGGTGCAGATATTCCTGCATCCACCACATTTTAGTACAGAATGACCGCAGATGACTGGTTGGCAGCATGACCAGAGGAAATGGCCCTCAGTGAATACACATGTGGAGCAAAACAAAGAGCTGCTAAAGACAAAACAGGACAGAAATTTCTAACAATCCTGAGATGTCCCCCCCTTCAGATTTCAATTAAAAATTATTTTCAGAATTTCCCACTAAGGATAACACCTTGGTCCTCTTCCTCAGAAATTTTTTTTTTTTAATGGTTCATTATATACAACATAAACCAATGTTTATTTATATACTGTAGACATATATCAGGCTATGGTTTGGTCCCGTAATGCACATTTAAAATTACTTTTTAAAAAAATGTAAGGGCAGGATGGAAGAAAAGACTTTTAAGCTGTTTCAAAAGGCTCTAAGAAAAATACAATTGTAAGTATACTCCTAATTTCTATGGTCATGATTTAAAAGATAATGCCTTCCGAAAGTCCATAACAGTAAGTAAAAATCTGTATTGTGTGCACCCATGCACATAACAGTATGAGTAAATTAGGTTAGTGGTATCATCTGTAAGGAAAAACCTTCTGTCTTTTGAGCTTCTCCAGCTAGGTGGCATTATTTTAAAGCCAGTGCATTTTTTTGAGGTAAGACTCCAGTAACATCTTCTTGTCATCCCACACTTGGAATGTGTTCAGCTGTCAGTGACAACCAGTGGATCTACCTCACTCTTGCCCATCTATCCACTCTTTTCCAAAACCTCACGCCCACTTTGACTACTTCCATACTGTGTGGTTGGCCTCCACAGCTCTCTCCAAACTCAGACTTTTACAGTCCTCTGAAACTGGGTGATCTGTCCAGTTGCACCTAAGGCAGAGTTGAGGCAGACCACATGTCTCAGGTGAACAGAGGTTGGTGCTGTTTCCACTAGAGTCTTTGACCTTGGCTACAGCCCACCTGGCTGAGAACAGTACGGGCTATGAATGCTTCTTTTCCCTTCCTATGCAAGCACTAATGACTTTGTACCACAAGATGTTTAAAGGTGGCATCATCCACTGGACAAATGGGTTTGGGTTCAAGGTCAGTCTCAACCCACAGAGCAGAGTCCCGCTTACAGCAGGGTCTGCTGCATGCTGTCAGTGCCAGCGCTGTGGGTACAGCTGGAATAAAGCACTGCTCAGCAGCAAAGCCAGGCAGCAGGATCTGGCACCATGTTAGGGAAAAGCAGTTGTATTTATCTAAAGCACTGGCCTCATCCTGTGCCTGTGGAGGACTGAGCTGCACAGGCAGGGCATACAGCCCAGGGGACGGGAGAGCCTGGCAGGAGGCAGGGGAGAAGGCTGTCAGGCCCCATTCCCAAAGGTAGGCAGGGCATCTCTGTCTGCTAGACCCATGGAGGCTAGCTCCTTGGTTCAGGGGAAATTAGTATTTTTTCTAAAGAATATCAAGGCATCTTTTGTAACCCAGTCCAAGTGGTTTGCAGGTTCACCTCCAGAGTGCCACACTCCATGGGTCAAACACTTTCAGTATTAGACACTCCTAAAGAAAAGTCCTCCTCCCTCCCACTATGAACAGGAGACAGAAACAGGGATATCAACAGAGAAACCCAGCACAGGAGGAGCATAACTGTGAGGCAGAGAGAGATGGCCACACACTCATCCTGGCCAAGTGTGAGGCAATCAGAAGACCCAGATGTCCCCAGTCATCAAAGTCTCCATAACATTAGGCCCTGCCTGCACACAGGCTGCAGTTGGTTGCACACCAAGACGAGAGCTCCTCTATGGAGCAAACTCACCCCTGGAAGGCACTGTGTTGCCAGGGCCAGGCCAACCCAATAGATGGCTCTGGTCAAAGCTAAACAGAGGAGAGGCAGCTCCCAGTATTTCCCAGACAGGTAGGGAGACATATCTTGTGCTCCCATGGACTTCCACGGGAACCAAACTAAACTGGAGAAGCAACTCTGCTCTCCCACAACCCATTTCACTTGTCCCAGCCTGAGTCTCATGGGAAGATGTCATCCAGCTCCCAGGACTTCCTCAGGCCCAGCACTCATCTGGAGACACTGTCGTGACTCAGTGACTACAGTGTTACACTCATATTCTTCTAGCAGCCTAGCCACTGGTGGCACCATGCCTTCAAAGAGCAGGTTTTCTTTCTGACCAATTCAGAATCTTTAGGAATGAGGGAGTGCTCTCAGTTCATTATTTACAGTAATTTTACTTATAGATAAAGGTGTCTTTCAAGCCCCCATCAGAAAAGGTAGAAAAGCTCTGCCTAGCTGGGTCTTTGGCACCATGTCAACTTCTGTCATGGTACCAAAACTGAGATTTCCTATGGACCTTCAGCTGTTATCCTGAACCGCACAGCACGGGGAGGCCTTAACAGGGAGAAACACAGAAGAGGATAAAACTCCTTTGACACCCTTCAATCCATTACAAAGTCTGGCTTGGTCCCCAAATGGTCTTGTACATACATCTTTGCTGTGTGGGGCAGATGAACTCCTGCTGTGACCACCTCTCCCCCTCTGCTCCATCTCTTAAAGACAGTTGCTGTTGAAGACCTGCAAGGCAGAAGAAAGTGACGAGGAACTCTGTTTTCATTAAATCTCTTCTTCCTCTTCACTGGCAACCTCCTGCAGGTCCTGAGGCCTCTGCTCTGCTCTCTCTTTTACATAGGCTGCCTTGATCTGTTCCAGCTCACACAGTTCTGTTTCCAGCTCTTCTCTGTGCACTGACCGCCGGTTCCTCAGCAGTTTCATGGGGAAAGGGTTTAAGTCATTGAAGGCAATGTTCATCAGCTTCCTACAATGGCAAAGACAGGTCTGGTGAACCAATTTACTGGCTGGTAACAGATGGCAACAGATACAGCAAGTGCATCCCGGTGTAGGCAAACAGTAGGGCCTCAGATTTCAGCTCTCTGAGCTCTGAAGTCACCAAGCAGCAGAGGAATCATAGGTAATTCCTTCTCACATAAACACCAACCCACACACTTCAAACAGCCTTACACTACACCACCTTTTAAGGTACCAGCGTGCAGCCACCAGTCGGGAAAGGGTGGATCACGTGCCGGTGGATCACATGCCGATTCTTATGGCCCCTGGGGGAGCAATACCCGCGGGGTATTAAAAGTTATGCTCTTCTGATGACAGAGATCTTCCTCTCAGATACATGTTGCCATTAGAAGTTCTCAGTAGTGCTGTGCTGCCAAACACTCCAACTACAGCTGAGAGAAACCCAGGAAGTGGCAACACAAGTTTCAGCTGCTGCAAAGAGGAGGCTGGCCCAGACTTTGTGACTTGCTCTGCTGTAGAATGCCTTTGCCCGAGCCAAAAAGACTTTAAGTAACACCACGAAGGGAAAGTAAAAACATAACAAACCAATCTGTGTCCCACAGACCTGCCAACATGCGTGCATCTCTTTTAACAGACTGGTCACAACTCTTTTCAGGCTGACCTAACAGGCAAGCAAGTACAAGCCCAGAATGGAAGGCTGCCTACAACCCACAGTCTTACCTGCCATCCATGATCATTCTTGTGAAAAAGCGTAGGTACTGGTAGATCTCCACACTGTCATGAATTCTTAGGATTTCTTCCTCATTGTATTTAAAAATAGCAAGAGCGTAGCGGAAAATCACCTGGAGGGTTGAAAGGTATAGGCAGTTGAGGGACCAGGCTCTTCTGGAATAAAACATGGGGTGGGGCACACAGCACTGCAGTACAGGCTGGACACTGGGCTTCTCCTCCTCTCAACAGGCTGTGTTAGGGCAGGCCTAAAGAAGCACAGAGCTAGTCCCAAGAGAATAACCATCTGCAAGCTGATTTACAACCCCAGAGCATACCAGATCCTCCAAAAGGACCCCACAGGGATTTCACAAAGGTTTTCCAGTTCTTCCTTATGCACAGGATCAAGGCAAGTCTCACATTTTCAGATACTAACTCTCTGCCTATCTTCTGCGCCCTGTATCGGTCATACTCTCAGCTGCGTCCAGGTCACAGAGCAGAAAACACCACAGCCTGTCAGACAGCTGTTCCATAGCAGGACTACCTGCTAAAAAGTGCCAGGGATACTGCGCACAGCATCAGGGACAAAATCTGCCTACCGGCAGCAAGTACGCAGACAACCCAGAGGCTGGGAGGCATCAGTCCTGCCAACAAACAGGCAGGATGGGACAAGAGGCTCAACCCTTCATCTCTTCAATACGTGTGTATGTTCATGGCCCTGCCGTCACATCACAGAGGTGGCGCAGATGGGAGGAAGACCTAGACTGAGTCGCACCTTAGTTCCCTCATACAGGAAGGCATCCCACACTCGCAGGAGGATGTCGCTGACCAGGCTGTCCACAAAGACCACCAGAAACCAGTTGAAGGTGATGAGTGAGACATCAATATGATACTGCTCAAAATGAGCCATGAGGCGAGGCAGCTTCTCCGACAGGAAGTCTTTGAAGACTCTCTGATCTACCTAAAGTCGACAAAAAAGAAAACAATGAAGTCCTGGTCAAGAGTAGTACTGTTGTTGGAGGAGAAGAAATGGTGCAACAGGACAGTGGCTGACTCTTCCCAGCTCTTCAAAATTACTGAGCTCTGTATGTGGACACTGTACCCAGTGCAAGTGTGGAGCTGAAACAGGGTCAAGATACATCTCAGAGGATCATATTCCTTTCCAGCCTCAAAGCCAAGAGGGAAAATGCTGCTACCTCTTCCTGCATCAATCTTACTAGGATTTTCTGTGGTGTCACAAGCATCCAGTCAAATGACCGGGATGAAAAGCTGCCCAGGTCTGAATGACTGCAGTGGTCCAGCAAAATAAACACCTAGAATCTCTCTGACTTGCAAGCAGGACCTGATCTTCTCACACAGCTTCTCTTTGTGGTCAGAGTACTGTCTGTGCTCTGCTCCTAGTTGCATGAGACACAGAAATGCAGTTGGTGACATCCTTGACCAGGTTTATTAAGGCATCATCTCAGGAAAGCCAAGGCTTTAGGAGGGGAAGTGCTAAGGAGCAAGATCATGGTTAGGTCTTCCCCTAAGCTATATCATGGTCATACCAGCTCCACGCAGCGCTACAGGCTGGGGCAGAGCGGCTGGAAAGTGCCTGGTGGGAAAGGGCCTGGGGGTGCTGGGTGACGGCCGGGTTAGGGATGTGGTTTAGTGATGGACTTGGCAGTGCTGAGTTAACAGCTGGACTTGATAACCTCAAAAGTCTTTTCCAACCTCAACGATTCTATGATACTATCACACTACTGCCCAAACTGTGTCAGCTTACTTAGCTGTGGCCCAGTGGTATAAATCAGATGAGGTGATATGCTTGGTCTTTAAAATCTGCAAGAACTAAAACAGGGGTCCTCAAACTACTGCCCGCAGGCCAGATACAGCCCCCCCAAGGTCCTCAATTCAGCCCCTGGTATTTACAGACCCCCCACCCCCCCTGCCGGGGTTTGGGGGTGGGAAACCAAGCAGCCGCAGATGGCTGCCTGCCACTGCATCTGCGCCGGCCCCCTGGTTAAACAGTTTGAGGACCCCTGAGCTAAACCTTAAGTTTTGCAGCCAACTCAGAGCTTTCACTTTATCAAACCAACCCACAAAGCATCACCCTAGGCCTTCCTTTTTATGTGGGTCTTGCCTAGACTTCCAGAGATCAACCACAAGGTCAGAAAGTCTTTCTAAAAAAGGCTCCCTCAGCTAACAGTCTTTTCTCACGGAATGTAGGGGAGCCTCTGTGTCTTCAGACTCCCATGTTTACCCTGTCAATCACTATTTTTCAAGTATTGAGCACTGCCTATAAAATCTCACAGCTAACACTACCTGCTCTGGATAGGCATTTTGCAATTTGCACAGTGATTTGGCTGCTTCCCCAGTCTGTGGGTTGACCTCTCCACCAGCACACAAGTCAACCAATTCAGTGTAGCCCCTCTCAGCTACTGATGCTTGTAGCCTCATGTATTGTGGGCCCACAGATACAACACCCTTCTCCCTGGAAGGACCACACACAATAAAGACACGAGGGTGTCCTAGCTTTGGCTGGGATAGAGTTAGTTTTCTTCTTGGTAGCTGGTACAGTGCTGTTCCAGATTTAGGATGAGAATAATGTTGCTAACACGCCGACGTTTTAGTTGTTGCTAAGTAGTGCTTACTCCAAATCAAGGACTTTTCAGTTTCCCATGCCCTGCCAGTGAGTGGGTGCACAAGAAGCTGGGAGGGAGCAGGGCCAGCACAGTTGACCCCAGCTAGCCAGAGGGATATGCCATACCATAGAACATCATGCTCAGTATGATGTGGGGAGCTGGCTGGGAGCTGCCCATCACTGCTGGGGGACTGGCTGGGCATTGGTCAGCACATGGTGAGCAATTGTACTGTGCATCACTTGGGTTTTTTTTCCCTTGGGTTTTATTCCTCTCTCTCTCTTGCTCTCTCTTTTTCATTACTATTCTTATCCTGATTATTTCATTTCAATTACTAAACTCTTCTTATGTCAACCCATGAGTTTCACCCTCTTTTCCCCACCGATTCCCCTCCCCATCCCACCAGGGGGGAGGGGAGTGAGCAAGCGGCTTCATGGTACTTAAGTTGCTGGCTGGGGTTAAAGAATGACAAAAACTCACGGCCAGGCTCACCAGACTGGGCACTGCTCACAGACTGGGTCATATGGGCACGATTACTATTCCATTGAACTAAATGAGATTTATTTTGGCTCTGTGTTTGCCTGGGAGGATGAAGTATTTCTAATATAAGACAACACATCCTGAAAACCTTGAAATGTAGTAACTTTGAACCAGGAGGGTATATTACTCACAGAGCAACATTTTACATCAAATGGTCAGAAGTTTTTCTGATCTGCAGAGAACTGCAAAGCCACAACACACACTGTATTTGATCACAAACTGAGGCAAGCACACTGCATGTAAACATCTCTGTATTTTCTTCCATCTGCATGTGGCACTGAAAAGACAGGGTGCAGTTTCCAAAGAAACATCTGAAGGGCTGTAGAATGGTGCCTTCTTCATATTTGGTTCTACAGGTGTTGGAGTTTGCTGCTTCACCTCTACTAGGCCCTCCTTAAAATAAGTAACTGTGCAGTTAATGGGCACTTTCCTTCTGACTAACCTGACCGCAGTGATTACTCTGGAGTGCTCCCCTGTTTCCTAGCACTGCAGATCAGTTTTGCTGCTCCTGTGTGTACAGTTTCATACCCTCAAGTCTACAACACTTCTGCAATGGAAAGGATTGCAAAGTGGTGGTATCACTGTCCTGTGAGAAAGCAAACACACTGCAAGCTGCTTGCTTTCTTTTAAACTTTTACTGTAAATCACTGTATCAGGGTCCAAAGAGATGTGAGGGTACTCAGCTCACCTGTGATGTTATCAGTGTGTCACTGTAGTAGTCTGCTGGCATTATGTTCTCCACAATATGGACCAGGCACCAGAAAGCAAATTCCTCATCTTCCAGGACCAGTAGGGCAACAGCTGCCAATCTGTGATGGACAAGACATGTTGAGGCAATGAAACATAGGCCAGCACAAGAACTGGAGAATCCAAGACTTCTCTTGAAATGTCCGTAACTCCATGAGTGTCCAACAGATCAAATGTGGCAGAACAGTTGGTCAGAGAAGCAAGTCATCTGTTCTGCATGTTCCTGAAGGAACCATGGGCCTGTGATTTTCTTTCCCATGTGCCTCCACCAGCAAACAGGAAGCATCAAGCACACAGGTGTGACAAAGACAGGCTCCTCGCTAATGGGTTGTTCTATAGATCTGCTAAAGTTAGCAGTGTGCTGATTTTGGCTATTTCAATACAAGAGCTCGCTCAGAGATAGTCTATATTATGTGACATAACTCACCTTCCCATGCATTCTTCTACAGCCCTTACCCCCTTCAGCTCTGACTTACCCCCTTTCAGCCAGACTGGAAAGATGATACCTAATATTAAGGGCTCTCTAGAGTGGCAAATGTCTTTCTGAAGACCATCCAAAGAAAAACAGGAATAGCTTACATAAGCTTTCCTCATGTGAAAAGGTCCAACTGGAAATTTCCTTCTTGCAGCTAGCACCCACTGCCTCTTTTACTTGACGACACAGTTCTAAGAAGTCTGGTTTTATCTTTCTTATAAGTCTTCTTTGGGAAGGAAAAGCAGCTTTTAGATTCCCTGAACCTTCTCCAGACAGAATGACCCCAGTTTCCTCAGCCTCTTCTCATGTCATTTGCTGCAATTCTCTCAACTCTTAACACTTCCCAACATGTCCTCCAACTCTTCTCAGCAAAAAGTAGAATCATGAGGGTGTTCTTCTGCTGAGCACATTAAGACTTAGAAATTCAGCCCCAGCCTCATGCTGTTATTCTGGGAGTGCCTCACTCTGCCTCCTGTAGCTGCTCCTTACTATTCTGTAACTATGGAGATGCCGAGCAAGTGCATCCTGTTGCTTGCTTGATCCCAGCAACGACATGGGGTGAAAAAAGACACCACATGCAGAATTCCACAAAAAAATACCTAGAGCCAGGAAAGAACTCTAGAGGGGCAGGAGTCTGGGGCTACTTGAGACAAAGCCTAGAGTATGTGTCTACACCTTCTCAGCGCTATCCCATGAAGAAGCAGTATACCTGGTTCCTCACCTGTTCAGTCCCTGGCAGTATCCAATGGCAGGATTGTGCCAGGAGAATGCCAGCAAAACCCTCCGGAGCTTGGGGATGAGCTGGGAAGTGGGAGAGGAAAAATATTTGTTGTTGGTCAGTGTGCGGGGCAGGTCAAGCTCAATCTGGCGGCAGGCAGGGTGCTCGGTGCTCTTGCTCTGCCGTAACAGCCGCTGGTAGTGGTCAGGCAGATGACTGCAGTGCCGGCTGACAATCCATCTCCAGACCCGTTGCCGATGCTCCACTGGAATGCCACTTCGGATCAGGCTCTTCAGCTCTGCAGAGGGGCTCAGCTCTCCAACACTGTTCCACTTGTCACGGAGGGGCTTCTCCACTACTTCCTGGCTCCGCAGATTGTTGGACTTTATCTCCAGGGCCTGGATTTTGGCCAGAAGCTTCCAGTCCTCAACTTCATAGTCTGGTACAGTCATAAACCCATACTCATCGTACTCACTGGAAGGACACAAGGCAGAAGTTAGTTCAAAGGAAAGTGCTGGTACCAGTGTCAAGCGTCATTCACTGCCTGGGGCCATACCAACTACAGCCTGCTGCCAGGTCCCTGTCACCCACGCCAGACCACAGGTAGTCCTCCTTCACCTGTCTGGTAGCTGCATGGGAAAGCCTGCCATGCCCACTGTCTCAGAGCCTTGAAGACAGAGAAGAGTCTGCAGCAATGGCATACACACACATTACTCGAGTGTAACTTTGCTCTGAGCTACAGCCCAACCTCATCAGACCACTCTCACCTCACCTGCTCCCCTGCCCCCAAGGGAGTAGCTAGCGCAACTTGTGTACCTTCTCCCTAACATGTCCTAGTGTGAGGTAGTTCTGTAGGAAGGGACTGCAAAGCCTTTGGGGCATCAGACCAAAGAACAGAGATCCGCAGTCCCTTCTGATGTCTCCCCTGTACACAACACAAATCTCCTACTGACTGGAAGACATGAGGAGCACTGACAGTACAGCTCATTGAGGGTTTGTGCACCATCAGTCCACAGGCTGGGATACTTGTAAGTTAACATTATATTATTGACAGAAAAACCAAGCGTGGCCTTGGGGTCTCATCTCCAAAGCCACCCAGAGAACCTGTGAATCTGACCAACCAGATGAAATAGAACTGCTACAGAACTGGGGCACTGACTGGCCAGGAAAGCATAAACACAAACGCAACAACACCAGCAGCACTCATGGCAAGGCTCTCTGGAGGTCTCCAGTCCAGCTACCCTTCACTGGCAGGATTTTCCCCAGCACCAGAACAGGGCAACAGTGGCTTTGTGTGGCTGGGACTAGAAAACCCCAAAGGATGGAGATCCCCTGCCTCCCAGGTGACATCCTCTCCTACAGAAGGAATTTATCCTCATGTCCATTGTTTACTTCCCAGGCACATCATGGCTATAGGTCACTTGTCATACTGTCTGCCACTGTCAAGAAAACTTTACCTGTACTGTCTTCAACTTCCCCTTCCTACAGTGATACGCTGCTAACAGATACTCGTGGTCTCCACACCACCAACCTAAACCAGCCTCCACTCCTAAGTTATGGCTCTGAGTCCCTGCTATAGAAATGTCCCCAGATCTTTCTTGCCTGCACGTTCCCCTCCATGGCCAGACTCCTACAAGGGTGTGAATATTCCCATGCTCTTGCCTCTCACCTTACAGGATTCAGATTAAAACCTTCTTCTGCTTCTTCCTTCACATCCCACTGGAGTGCTTCCTGGATGAGGTTCCTCACCAACTCAGCATGGGAGCTAGGCAGCCCAGGCACAGCCTCCTGCAGCTTCCGCAAGACTGTCAGGTATTTGCTCTCCATCTGGCAGTTTCGTGCTTGCAGGCAGGCACACTGATGGGGAAACAAGAAGGAACGGGCTGGCTCATTGATGGTTCTTCCTGTGTTGCCACTGCTCTCTACTGACCTGGTCTACACATAAGGTGAAGACTCCAGAACAGCAAAGCCCCAGAAAACACATCCAGAAGTCTTCTATAGTCAGTAGAATTGTAGCCATGAATGAGTCACTGTGGTCTATGAACAAGCACAAGCTGCAGTAGCTAGCATGCAACAGAAGTTGCTTATTGAGTGGGAGACATACTACACCATCACTCACCTTAGGCAGACCACACCTTAAAACCCAGGGAAGTAAAATCCAGGGAAAACCCACAAAACAAATGCTAGCACACACCACCAGCCTGGGGAAGCAGTTCAGGACAAGAAGGTAGGATTACACAACTCTGAAAGTAACCAGGTTATGCACACTTACAAGGCTAGAAATAAAAACAGAGCTTAAGAAAACATAAGAACCCTGATCTAGCTGCAGGACTGAGGGTGCTGCCACCTGGCAGTGCCAAGCCTGGTAGAGAAATCAAGACTAGGTGAAGCCAGGGCTTAGTCTGCCAGCTCTCAAGAAAATGTTCTGATTCCCTACACAGTGTTGTTTTTTCATTTGTATCCAAAAGCATAGCTGAAGTGCAGAAATCTGGGTTAAGTTTCAGCACTCTTAAGACTGAGGTTTGCAAGTATTTTGCTTTTATTGAAGAATGAAAACGATCGTATCTAATTTGGGACCAAAACAAAGCAGAAAAAAAGATCTTAAAAACTAAAAAAACACATTGGGAAGAAGGCTTTTTCCTGGTGCATTTTGGACCAAGATCCATCCCAGTGCTGACTTTGGAAAGAAATTAGTAACAGTTCTCACCAAGGAAAAAAAGTAATTTTGCCTTACCTTCATCAGAAGGGCTTTTTCATTCTCAGCAACGCTTGTCCAGAGTCGAGTAACTTGGTGAATCTCTGAGTTGAGAAATTGGTTCTGGGTTTTGTATGCATCAATATCATCCTGCCACAAAGCAAAACAGACACACAAGGAGAATTTCTGAGGGGCTTGGAGTCCTCTCCGAGTTCAGGAACTCAGGGCAAGAAAATATTTCAATAATTTTATGCTCTGGGGAGAAGACAAGACTGCCCAGGACAAATATTTCCTACCAAGGAAATCAAGGCACAACATTAAATAGGAGTGTCATATGTAGACAAGACACTTGAAAAAGCTAAGTGCGCTGCCTGTACATGCTTTGAAAACAGTCATCAAGGTGACATAAAGCTAGAGAAGCACCTAAACAAAATGAAGAAAATACATGTTTTGTTCTATTTTTAAAAAAACTGACACAAATCTCAGCCCCATGGGCAGCAGCAAAAACAAGCACTCTCCCACAATGCAGTAAGTGGCTCTTTTGACAGTTCTCCATCCCACACTAACTGGTCATTATAACTGTGCATATAGTGGCACACAACAGGCTGGATTTGAAAGAACCAGGGTGTATTGGGAAACTGTTTGCAAGAGGGAAACACAGAGGAGCAAAGGTAGTGAAGGCAGCAAATGAGACTGCACCTGTGAAACAAAAGAAGAGCAAAGAAAGAGGCAGGCACTGAATGGTGACACCAAGTCAAACAAGCTCTGAGATGAAGCTGAAACTGACCCAGATGCTTTTAAGTGCCTTACTGCTATCAGGAGAGGCCCTTCCAGCCTGCCTCTAGTTTGGAGGCAGATGGAGCAACTAGCAGAAGTATATTCTGTGCTTCCCACAGAGAACACCCTCCCACCAAACCAGAGGGCACAGAAATGGAAGCCTCCAAATGACCTGTGCAGTCCCACAAACCTTGAGGTGCTCAATCTCCTCCTGCTGCTTATACAATGTCTCTGCAGTGATAGTGTTGGCTTCTTGCAATGAGTCAGAGAGCTCTCTGGCCATCTGCTCTGTCAAGGCCATGATGACTTCCTGTTTGGCATGGTTCTTCTCCATTAGAAGCTGCACATGCTCCTTGAGTTCCTGGATGTGGCTGTCTCTCAGAGCCAGTACCTGCTCCAGCTCCTTCTTTTCTTGCTCAAGAGCTTCCAGTCGACTGGTGAGATCTGCAATTTGTCTCACTTTGTGACGCACCAGCTCCAGCCTGTCCTTATCTTCTGCTGCAGTGAGATACATGTTAGATACTCGCTTCTCCTGCTGGGCTGCCTCCAGAGCTTTATGGAGAAGTTTAACCAGCTCCTGAAAAGGGAATGCAAAGCCATCACATCACAGTGCTGCCCAGACAGCACAGATCCAACCAGTAATGGGTGAACAGTGAAAAGTCCTCAGGATCTTAAAACTGACTCCTTTAGAAGCAAAACCAAATGCAGCAACCTTGAAATCACAGTGCCTCCCCAAATAGAGAAGTTCTGCTTTCAGGGCTGAGCGCGGAAGATCTCTGCAGCAGGCCACAGGTGACATGACTCAAGGTGGATTGCTAACAGACAACCTGCTGCTCACACAGTCTGAATTCTGGCTTTTCTACAGTCATCATTCTTGGGAGGCCCACCATAGACCAGAGAAAATGGAGATCTGGTCTAGCCCTGTGGTGAAATGGGAGGGAGGGAAATAATGCAGTCTGCATCTGTCTCTAGTACCAGAAGATAGTAGAGTCCTCCCTCTCTCCATCCCACATGAAGCTTACCCCAGCAACATGATGCTGATTCAGGCTCTGCCATCTCAGCCATTTAAGGAAGCCAATCAAGGATGCAAATGACTGCCCACACTGGGACCTGGCTCTCCTGCCTCTTCTGCTGGAAGAGCTATCAGCATCATTAGTGGAAAGCCTGGCATTGTTCTATGCCTTTCAAGAAGAACAGTACCATCCAGGAGAGACAGCCCTTGCCGTGACCCATGCATTGACTTCTACAGTCAAATCACCTCTTAATGGGGGATCACTGTTTGAAAAGAATGACCTGCTGTTAACAGTATAACTCAACCTGGCAGTTCCTGCCGGTGTCACGGTACTTATTCAGGACTCCACTTCGTACTTTGACTAATACAGATGCACAAGCAAGACACCTGCAGAGCACACTTGGATTTGTTTTACCTCTTTTCTAGCCCATTTGCTAGCTGCACTTCTGATGACTGAAGGACAACTCATTCTCCCTTGTGCGGGGCACAATCAGGCACATACAAACGGGCAACACCAGCAGCTCCAGCTGGTCCCCAGTGAGTGTCTGCCGAGTACTTCTCAGACTAACACCAAAATATAAGGCAGTCACTGTGACCAGTCTCAGGGCCCTGACCTTAGCAACAGCAGACTCTCTGCCACACTCACCTTCTGTGACTTGACTTCCTCTGTAAGTGTCAGGATTTGTTGTTGCAGGACACTCACTTTATCCATTGGGTTCCTCTCCCTAGACAGTTCTTCGTGCAAGCCTGGGAAGCCACTGTTCATCCACCTGGCTTTCCTAACCCAGTTCAGCCTGGGCTCCATCCTCCCATCCTGCGGGGTCCCCTCCTTAACTGAAGGGAAATAGGATTAATTTACACAGAACTGGGTTGCTACTATGGACTCCTGAGTCTTACTGTGGCAGGACTCAGAACATTTCAGTAGAGAAGACTGACACACAGGACAAGGAAAATCAGCCTGCTGGGATCCACAAGGCTGAAGCAGACCATAGGGATCAGCCATAGGTACCCCAGAATAAAGCCATGATGGTACCTGTTAACCCACCACTGCCCATCTATCCTGCACACAGCAAATGCAAGTTACCACCATGAACAGGTAACTTCCCAGTCATGGAGTGGAGCTGCTGAGTTTAGCCTGTGACCGTGCAGCAATTTAACATCTATCTCAAAGAAATACCTGTATGGACTGGCACCATGGATCGTATTTTTGGCTCTGCAGAAGGTTCCAGAGGTAGGAGACAGACAAATGCAGCCTGAAGCAGAGCCAAAGGAGTCAGTCTTATGCCAACAACACAGGAAGGGAACTGAGACAATGTGACAGAGTTTTCACGTCCCATAACAACTGGTCACCCTCTTCCTGCCTTTCCTGATAAGTCTGACTCCCTGCTAGAAGCCCTCATACTCAGACCAGCTCACACAGCCAAGAAACAGGCACCTGCACACCCTGCCTCCATCTCTGCTTCTTGTTCTTCATCCAGGTTCTCAGGATGCTCCTGGAATTCACTGAAGTTGAAGACATGTCCATTGTTCCCCCAGAGCTGCTTGGAGCCACAGATATTGTAGACAGTGTTTCTGAAACAAGAAGAGATAAAGACAGCCTAGCGAACAGAAGTCATGATCACTGCAGTCAGTGCATATTCAAACTATTCCCTGCCTCAGTTCTCCTCATATCCCACCCCTCTTCCCAAAACGTATCTCCTTCATGCACTCAAAAAATTAACTGTTCACAGCACTGGTGGATCTGAGGGAAACCAGGCTGTAACTGGTGTAAATCAGGAAGGTGCCACAAAATCAGTACCAGCATAGCAATGTAGATCTTTCCCCACATGCCTGAGCCCTGTTACGTACAAAGCAGGCTGGACAGAGGGATTAAAGGTAACAGCAGACCAACACATCCCTCCTTTCCTTCCCTCTCTCCTTCTCTCCTTCCCTTCCTCCTTCTCTCCCTTTCCTTAGCACACAGCAGAAATCCTTAGGTGCCAAGAAAAGCTCAGCTACTCCAGCACAGCCAAAACTGCCACAGTGATCGCATCCGAAGCAGCCACAGGTCCTGTGCTCCAAACCCCATTTAATAATCTTGCCATTACAAACTCAACAGACTTCGATGCAGTACAAGATTCAGGAACAAAACTGAAGTCAGACCTAGAACCAGTTTGTCACAACTCCTGCTGTTGAATATTATCAGGAGCACTAAGAGATGACTATACAGCATCATGCAGAACCACAAATGCACAAGTATTTTCTGTAAAACCTACACAAGAAAGTGAGACAGTTGCCACTCTATACATGTCTTTTCCTTTCTCTTCCTGTGTTTTCCATCACCTAAAAGAAAACAAGCCTCTTGTTTTGAGGTCCACAAAAGACTCAGTGTCAGCACCTTCCTAACTGTAAATGAAGTTGGCATTTAGATATTGTTCTCCTTTTGCCTTGCTTCTTTAAGGCTTCACAGCAGAAGATCAGACATTTCTGACCTCAGAGAACATATTGGCATATAAGATCAGCAGATCTTCATACCCTGTAGTCTGCAGTTGGCACTCACCCAGTGTAACTTTTCTGCTTTTCTCTACCCCATGCTGCACTCTGGTTTTCCTCTGAGACAGCAGCAGAGGAGCCAAGCAGAACCTGGCTGAAATCAGACAGGATACTCTCACTAAGACCCAGCCTGACAGTGACAGAGCCTGAACAAATGTTCACAGAACAAGGGGAGCAATACAGTTTGAAGCTGAAAAGAAGCAATTGTTATTCAAGCTAGCAAAAGCAAGGCTGGGGAGTGGGGAGGAAATATTACCATATTATTTTTAATAAAGTGAGGCAGAGAGAATGCATAGCCTGCAAAATAGTACCGCTGACTCTGATCCTCTTTGGTCCCATGGGGGATCTTTCTTCCTATCAGCGTAAGATTGTAGTGACAAGAGTAGTAGTAAAAAACTATAGCCAACCTCCCCACTGGAAACATCTGGCAAGTGTCAAGCTACCTACCACACTCTGTTGCAACTTACACATTTTTGGTTATATGTTAATAAGTGACTAGGACACACTTAAGGAGATATTGATGGGGTTGTCTTTGTGCAACTGTAACTGCCTGAGGCTTGTAACTTGTAGCCCTGATCAAGCTACACATTGCAACTGCAGATATCGGGCACAGTGGGAATACTCACATACTACGAACTCAGCAAGGAGTAACAAACTGTGCGGTGTTGGGCCGTATTACAGGCTATAGGCCTTTTGCTTGGAGTTCCTGCTTTCGAGAGTGCACTACATTCAAGGTCCTTTGAAACCACTGGGAAGTGCTACTGACCTTCTGTCACTAGCCTACAGAGTACAGCTCAACCTGCCCATGTGCCTTTCCAAGAGCAACATGCAGATGCATTGGGTAGGGATGCAAATCACTACCTACACTGAAGAAATTTTAACCAAGCCCTAGGTCTGCCACTAGGATCTTTGCCAAGAGAGCTAGGTGATGTGAAATGCATTGGAACAGGTGGATGTAAAAGACCCTCTGGCAGGAATTTTACTTTCACCTGGAATATCCTTCAAAAAGCGGCTTCATAGTTCCTCCTCCTAGGCAAGAGTACCATTTCACAAAATACATGACAGGCAAGGAAGGCACAAAGTGGCAGGCCAGCATGGCAACCGCACTGCAGCTCTCCTCACGCACTTACTGTATCTCTGTCCAAGGGTGCTTAAGGGAGATGTTCTGCAAAGCAGTAGATGTTTGGGGTGCAGGCAAAGACGCTGCCTTTAAACCCACTGTTTCTGTTGGCGTTTTCACCAGAGGCAGAAAGTCATCATTGTCAGCATCTGTGTAAAAACAAACCAGGACACAGAAACAAGTGAGCAAGACAGAATTCCATTAGACTTCAGCTCCTTCATGTAACTTGAGAGTCACAACATTTTATTACAGGTATACGTTCCATGTTCAAGTGGCCAGTTGTAACAAGGACAGCACAGCATGTTTCCTTAGTTTTAGGTCAAATTACGGAAGGTTCCATGTGCAAATAGAGTCATCTATTCAAGGGCAATCAAGTGACTTCAACCATTTGTATATGACAGTAACTAACTGTAAACAATCAAAACGTAAACTGCCTAAAAGGATAAGGAAGGGAGCTGGTGCTGTTCTTTTCCCCATTCCAAACATGTTTCGCAGCTTTAATGTGTAGATTACACTCCACAAACACAGTTTGCTACCTGTACTGCCTGCTGTAGCAAAATGCCAAGGCACCCAGAACCTTTTAGATCAGACACTTACTAGTGGGTTATTTGCTTCAAACAAAATGTGCATCTAGTCATAACTAAACAGGTGGACACCCTGCTTGTGCCCTCCCCTGATCCACTGGTAGGAATGCACGTCTTCATCCTACCACCACTGAAAAAAAAGTTGCTTGCTCTAAATTTCACAGACCTCGCAAGAGGAAGGGGATATACCAAATGTGCTCACTTCACATGCATGAGGAAAATCAAGAGAATTCATGATCACAAGATACCTGAGCATCTCCAACCACTTGCTGTGCATTAGGAGACAGCCCATTCATGTTCACCCATAATAAAGCCAGAAGCTCCAGACATTGACCAACCATTGATAGTTGGCACCTGCATTTAAAAACCTGGCCAAAACCTCTTCCCACTTACCATTCATCACTGGGGGGCTGAAAGCAGAAGAAAGACTGATATACGCAACACCTACTTGTTCTGCCAGCCAGAGGTTCATTCACAAGTTGGGAGCTGCCCACAGGAAATCTGTTCTGAGTGCTGCAAAATTCCCAACGCCTCATTTGGAGCTGCTGCAGCCAGTACATCATTGCCTGTTTGCTGATTGCCTGACATAACACAAAACAGGAAGGGGAGGGGAGTAATCTCACCAGCATGAGACACGTCCTGAAGGGGGGACCACCACTTCGCTGCACAAGTCAGCAGAAATAAAGGCCAGCTGTGTCAATCCTATGCTATATCCTCTGGTCCTAACACTGATTTGAGAGGACTGAGTAAATCTTCAGCACGGCCTTAGTAACAGAACCTTAGTGGATCGCTGACCTCATTTTAAACATTTCTTTGTTTACTATGTTCCAAGGCTAAGCAGAAATGTCACAATCATTTTAGCCAGGAGTCACGCACAAGGCTTTTTAATAGCAATTTTCACAGAGATAAAAATCTAGCAAAGGTTCCTGCTGGAGCAACCTTTTTAGACAGAGAAGCTCATTTCTGTTTAGCAATTTACATATGGACTGAAGGACTCCTCAATGATTTTAATGTAACACCCAGTTCAGCTTTTACTCCTATTCTGTTAAAACAACAACCATCTCACAGGTAATGGAGTCTCAGTTTTGTCAGAACAGTGCAAGTAATTTAGGTCCAAATGGTAACAGTCCAGACCGGGAGGACTAAAGTGAAACTCAAGCTAAAAAGTATCTTAGCAGAGATGTGTCTGTCCTGATTGGGAATGTTTCATAACAGCCCCCAAAAGAAGATGCTGCCCCTTACCTTCAAAGTAAAAACTCTGCTTGGTGTTCTGATCTCAAAAACCCCTTCCCCATTTTCCATCTTGCAGTCAAAGCTGGCGCTGGAGAGATCAATGGACCCCAAAGGGTTGATGTCCTGTGCAGTTCTGTAGTATAGCAAATGACATTTGGTTTCATCATAAAAGAACCAGCGAGACTTCCAGGTTTTGATTGGTCCCTTGATGCCCAGTTTGTTCAAATAGCCACAAAGTTTTTTTCTGGATGTTTCTTTGCGGGGCTTCAGCTGCGCATTTTCCAGTTCTTGGGAAGAGGAAAGCACGTCTTTCTCTTTTGCTGAGGCTCCATTGCTGCTGTTATTGTCCAGATTTGACTCCACTAAATTACCTGGAGCAGCAAGGGGACAAGCTCTGCTTTCTGGTCCTTTTTTCATCTCTTTCAGGAAATACACTCAGAACCGGATTGAAATGGGAAATTCTCTAGGTAAATAAGTAACAGCAGATCCTGACTATACCATCATTACAGAACCTGCAGCAAATTAAAAAGAAGGAATAAGTTCACATCTGGCATATGGAACAAAACATTCCAAAGCTTTCAAACCCCCCAGCTAAGGTCTCTGACTTGTATCTTTGGTCACTGCTCCCTGCCTTCCTTGGCTCAGATGACCTCTATGTATGTTTTTTCCCTTTTCCATCCCTAAAATTAGCCTGGACTAGCAGTCAAGAAGCAGTACCACAACCTCTTGGGTGAAAAATAAGTACAGTCTATGGGCATACCAAATCAATATCATATCCAGGACATCTGAAGCCACAGACAACAGTGTTAAGTAAAAGCTGCAGAAAACATGGCAAGATAACAAGCTCAGCTGGGGGTACATACTTGGGGTCAAGGGATCTCAGGTAAGTGTATGCTGGCATTTCCGCTCAGTGTTCAGCTAATATTTTAAACCATGGTGCCTGGAGAAAAACCCAACCTTATGCAGATCCTCATAAATCATTTGTGTTACTTGAGGACTGCTGTTAAAAAATCTGCATGCCCTGTTAGGTCTCCGTCCAGTAGGCCTCATATGATGGATTATGCACCAGAGAAGGTAATTCTGTGATCCTTGCAAAAGAGATCTGGTTGCTCAGTGGCCAAAGTAACCTGCTGGGTTCCCAAGAGAAAAATAAGGCTGGAAGGGATCTGTGGAGATCTCTAGACCAACTTCCCTCCCAAAGAAGGGGCCAACTTCAAAGCCATAGCCAGCTGCTCAGGTCCACATTCAGATGAATTTTGATCATATGCAAGAATGGCAATTCTGGCACATTTCTGGGTATTTTTTAAAGTGCTTAACCGCATGGCAGAAGCAAGTTTTTGCTCAGAGCTGCAGACACCCATGGCCCTTGTATAAAGAAAGCTAAGAACACTCAAAAAAAATCTGCAAATAATTTTTTGCATTTTTTCTTAAGTAAAAACATGGTTTAAAAATCAATAAATGGAAAGACTACCAGAGGCTTCAGTTCAGACACTAACATATCTGAAGCAAGTGCATAAGCAAATAAATTGTTGCAGTGTTAAGTTAGTGGGAATCCAACTGCAGACACTAAACTACTGAACACAACAGCCAGCTGTGTGACAACAAGTTTATGGACATTAATACAGTGGAGCACACAGAGATGTTGCCCAAGCTCATGCTCTTAGGAATGACTCAGCCTCGTGACTGAAAGAATCTTGGCTATCCTAGTGCTGGCTGAGCCCCATCACATTTATTGTTCAGACAACCGTAGATGAATGTTCACTCTTTTTGGAAAGCTGCTGAACTTCTTTTAGTTCACTCCCCCTGACACCATGGATCCTGCTGCTGAACGCATTCACAAGTGTCTGAAACAAGCGCCCTTCACGAAGGTGCTGCCTCAGCTAAGCTTCTGAAACACCCAAAAGCTTCACTTTCAGGCTAGTTTTGTTTGACGCAAGGAACCATCATGAGGAAGAAGATGCAGTCTCAAGTCTCCCTAAAAAAACCCTTGGGCTTTTATGGCTGTAGTAACATAAGGTCCTCCTGTACCATCTGAAGACTCCATCACACTTCTACCTCTTGCTAGTATGATGGTCCTTGGACATCCTGTGAACAGGATCAAATAAGCATTTTGGATTCAAGCACAAAGTTATATGGAGTCACGTCAGCTTTGCATTTCAAAGAAGAGATCTCACCTCCTTAAGAGAAGCAGAGAGATGCCCCTGGGAAGTCACAGCCTGCCGGCATCTGCTGGCACAGTGCTACCGCTGCAGGCGCTGCCAAGCAGGTAACCACAGCCTCCAAAACAAATCCAACAGCAACGCAAGAGAGACTTCTGCCTCAGGTTTCTTTCGGTTGAGTTGCTGCCTGGGAACTGCATGAAACACGGATTATTTAGCTGAAAGCAGCCTCTGACGCTGAATCATCGATAAAACGAGAAGATCAGGGTGAACCCCGCAGAAACCTTTACGGACTGCTGGTGTGAGCGGCAGAAGGAGCCCCCCTGCCGCCCCCACCCCCCCTTCCCCCGCCTCCCAGCCCAGCTGCGCAGCGCCAGCCCGCAGGCGAACGCTGCCGGCGCCTGGCACAGGGCAGCGCTGCCCGGCGCGCCGCGACCGGACCCTGGCACCGCCCAGCCCGGGGCGGGCGGGCAGCGGGGGCCGTCCGGGCCGGTGGCCGGAGGACGGCTTGCGGCGGGGGAGTGGTGCGCGGGTCCCACAGCCCCGACAGCCGCTACCTGCTGCGGCCGCACGGGCTGCAGCGGCCCCGCACCGAGCTCCCACGGCGGCGCGGCGCTGCCCGGGGGGCGGCGGGACGGGGCCGCGGCAGGAGCCGTGCCGGGCGGGGGGCGGCGGCTGCAGCGACGCGGGAAGAAAGGAAAAGGAAAAGGAAAAGGGCCGTTTCAGCCGGGTAACGACAAGGAAATGATTCATCAGACTGACGGGGCACGCTGAAAGCAAGCCCAGAGAGGGGCAGTTCACGGGCTGGAGGGGAGCAGCAAGGGCCCACCTGCTAGCAGGGGTGCACCCCAGGCCTGCAAAAACACTGGGGCAGCGGATGTGGACACGCTGGTCACCAGATCCCAAGTGCGAGAAACGGGTCTCTGCAGTCAGCTGGGGCAAATGGGGTAAGGCAAACACATCTCACACGGTAAAAATGGTGGCACCGCAGGAGATTGGTGGCCAGTAGGATCAAGCCAGGCCAAAGGGTCTAAACTGACCTTTGAAAAAGCCTCAGAAAGAGGTACTGCAAGGAACAGGGGTGTCAGAGACTGCCCTAAGCCAGCAGCACAGGTCTCCAGGAGCGCAGGGGGACAGGGCACACAGCTCTGCCAGGCTCACACCCTCTCCGGCAGCTGCCTCTCCTCCTGCCGGTGCTGCCAGGCCCTGCTGGGCTGGGCTTGGTGGCCACTGGGCTGGCCTGAGAACGCACTTCTTACACCCTGTCCCCAGGATAAGGTGTCTATATGGCTTTGACTTTCTCTGCGTGCAGTGGTAGTTCAGCCTTGATGGTATGACCATTCCGCTGGTCTTGGGAAACCCCTCTGAGTTTAGCCAACATTGCAGAGTTTTTATCACCAACTTTAGCCAACTGTAGTACCGGAGCAGCAAGAAGCAAAAGTTTACGGATGTCCAGTGGCTCATCCTTCCACTGGCCTAAGCTCCCAAACTGCAGTGCACATGAAACTGATTACAGCACACAAACACTACACATTTCTGTAGCCAAAACCAGTTTGACCCAAAGTCACCTTACACAGCAGCCAGCCATTACACTGGATCAGCTCCACTAGGCAAATGTGGAAAGCGTGAAGGCTATACCTGTGGATGCATGAAGAAGTCCTCCTCTCCTCTGAAGCCTGAACTGCCTTCTCCTCCCTCTCGGCTACAGCTGGAGGGAGATGACCAAGTGTGGTAAAAAGGGTGGTATCAGGGCAGCACTGGGCTGTCTATGTGTAGGCTGCCCTGGAAGAACCTCAGAAGTCCCATGTGGAGTTCCTCAACTGGTCCACACCAGCACAGCTGCAAAACAACCATCCCGCTCCCAGTGTTACCTTACACCCCGGCAGTGGCACAGCCCCACACAGCCACACAGGGAAGTGAGAGCCGGTGAAGGAGCCGGAGCACCGCAGCCCCACGCAGCCCCAGAGCCAGCACGTGCTGCACGACTCACGAAGGGGACGGTGGCTGCAGGACCAGCATCAAAGGTGGTGCAGGAGGAGCACGGGACACCGCCTGCTCCACGAGGATCTGACAGGGGTAGATACCTGCCAGCCCCTCGCCGCACACACAGCAGGCCTGCCAGCGGCTCGGGCAGGGGCCCAGCAGACCTGGCGGGAGCAGCAGGCGACAGCGATCTGCACCAACACGGGCGGCACTGCCGGGCACAGCACTGCCAGCAGCAGTGCCTCCCGACCCCAGCCCGCACCAGGGAGGCTCTGATACCTCCAGGACCCGCTGAGGAGTGTTTGACGCAAACCCGCGGCACAACGCGGGAGATGGCGGCCGCCGGGCCCAGGAGCTCCGGGCCCAGAAGCCCCGCCCGGCGCGCCCAGGAGCCCCGCCCCCCGCCCGGCGCGCCCAGGAGCCCCGCCCCCCGCCCGGCGCTCCGCCGGCCCCGCGCATGCGCCCCCCGCGCAGCGAGCCCGCGCCGCCGGGCTGCCCCCGCGCCCGCCCCGCGCATGCGCCCTGGCGCCGCCAGCCCGCCCGCCGGCCGTGGAGAAGATGGCGGCGCCGTGAGCAGCGCGGCGTTGCCCAGCACCCTTCCGCTATGAGGAACCTCCGGCTGCTGCGGACTGGCGGGCGCCGCTCCGCCGCCTCGCTGGGCACCCCTCAGTGCTTCTGCCTCAGCGCCGAGCGCGGCGCGGTGCTCGTAGGCTCTCAGTACGGCCTGCTGGAGCTGGGCCCCGCCGGAGACTCGGTGAGAGCCGCCCCCGGGCGCACCGGGGGCCGTGCCCGCTTGTCGCTGTCAGGGCTGTGGCTTCGGGGCAGCGTGCCCGTGCCTGTCGGCTGTGGCGCGTCGCTGCAGACGTGTTGTTGGGGCGGCTTTGCTCCGCCCGTTGCAAAGCTGGGGTGAAGCCTTTGGGCCCCGCTTAGCGGGAGCCCGTGGGTGCCCGCCTCGGGGGGTGGCGGCTGCCCGAGGGTGCGTCCCGCTGTCCGTAGCGGTGGTGGCGGGGTTTTAGAGCCTCCTGCGGCTCCTTCCAGCGCCTGTCGCTGCCTCAGGGTGCCGGGGAAGCGGGCTCTGAGGCTGCGCGGTGATCTGGGTGGCTGAAGCAGTTTGCTGTGCTTTTAAAATGCTAAATCTGCCTCCAGGAGGGGGGTCGTGTTTGACGGGGGTCATTCCTGTGGTGATCTTCAGCCTAATCTGGCAAACGGAGACACAACTCGCAAAATAGAAGCAAACAGGCAAAGGGCTACTGAAGAGTACGTGAGGAAGCTTTTGACACCGTGCTGTAGGGAAAAAGCCCCAACATATCGCTAAAGAAAAAAAGTGCAGTTGAGCCATGAATTCCTGTTAGAACTGTTGCAGCGCCTTCTCTGGAAGCACCATGCAACTCTTGAGGCGTCTCCTTCAGTGTGTGCAGGTCTGAAGTTAGCTGACAGAATAACTTTTGGGCTTTCCTGGAATCTCATTTTTAAGAAAGAGTGTTTTCTGAAAATTCCATTGTGGTCTGTTTGTGAAGTCATATCAACTGAAATCTTTCTAGAATTAGAAAAAAACCAAACCTCTGAAGCCTATCTGAAGTTGCTAAGTATGTCAGCTTCCTTTTCTGTTTTGGCAGGGGGCATTACTTCTGGTCTTTATTACTGTGGGGTTTTTCCACATGACTGGATGTGTAAAACATTGATGCAGCTAAGCTAGAGACAGCTAGTTTAGCTAAAATTTTCTTGTTGTTCTGTGCTTGAATGCACATCCAAATGGTTTTCCTTTTAATTTCTTTATGCTGCGTCTGTAAAGTCTCAATGACCCTTTAAAAGTACTGGGACATCTACCCATTTACCTCTTAATGTTGACACTGTGTGAAGAAGTATTGAAAAAGGGGTTGAAAGATCAATGGCAAGACAAATTGGAGGTCATACTATTGCCATTTATTATTTGCTCCCTTATTTGAGTTTTCTTATTGTCTGTCTAGCACTCTTTAATGTAAGAAGACTTTCACAGTTTCCAGTGCTAAAGTGAAGATACATACTTGCACATCGTCTGTTCCCTGGTGCTATGTGCATAGTCACTTCTGCTGTGTAATGTTTTGTGCAGTTGCAGTACGGTGAAATATACTCATGGATGTTACTCTGTCATTTCTGAAAAAATCCCAGTGGTATGTACTTAATAAGTGATTGGCCTCTCTGTGTCAAGGTGACAAGAGAAGTTTCCTTGACTGCGGAGGGTTTCATGCCCAAGGATGGAAGTGGCTGCATCGTGGGTATTGAAGATCTTCCAGAGCAGGAGTGTGTGTGTGTTGCTACAGCAGCTGGAGACATCCTACTGTGCAATCTCAGCACAAAGCAGGTAACATGGCAGGAAGGACACAACAATACTGAGGGATTTCAAAAGGAAGGATGACACTTTTTAATTTCTTCAGGGGATGGTTGTATATTACATAGCTGTGATTAGTCTCCCTTTTCTGAACAGATGAGCTGATTTTTGTGGGAGCTTTGAGCAGGATTAAGGACGAAATACACACTCTGTAAAAGAACCAGAACTGAAATGGTGACTTCTCTGTCCACAGCCCTAGTAATGTATGTTTGCTCAGGGGTCTGTTGCATACACCCAGCAGCACATGCTCCACTAGACAGTCTTTCAGAAATAGGATATTGCTGAGACTAGGTACAGAATAAAGTAATCCATTCATAACTCATAGTGTAGCTACCTTGTTTATTATTATCGGTCAGTACAGAACATCATGCTGACATGCCTTAACTGAAGAGAGGATAAAATGTTGTGTGTTGTGATTTGAATAACATTTGGAATAAAAAGCCCTAGAAAACACCAAAGGGAAAGCAAAATATCTTAGCTGAGTAAACATGGCAGGAACTGAGATCCTTGCTTTCTCTTCCTTCCTCAGTGTCAGATGTGTACAATCTTCAGCAAGACTCTTGCATACCACAGCAGCACCCTCTGAAATCTGCATCAGCCCAACAGTGCAGGTGTAGGTAGGCATGAGATGGTAGTGGTCTGTCTGGGTTAGCTGTCAGATTGTGGTTATTTGCAGCTCACCTGTTTTTGTTCTTGTTTGGGTTTCATTTGCAGATACCACTTAAACAGACAATCAGCTGTACCTGAAAAATGCATCCCGTATTGCAACTTAAAACTTGTCATAAGGGAATAGAGTTTAACAAAAGATGTGGTACCTGAGAATTGTCTTGCAGTCTTTCTGGGTCAGAGTTGAGGTTTAACTTGAGATCCTTTATTTCAAGCCTTTTTGGCTTACTTTCTCAATTTTAAAGTTTTTCTGGTGCAATCTGAGCACCAAGAAAGAAGTCTTGAAGGTTACTGTGCTTGTTTTGAAACATTTTGCATGTGAGTGACAGTTACTGTGCCCACCAGTGCTCAGTCCCACTTTGTTTACCTGTAAAGATTGTGACACTGAAGCTTAATTCCTTGAATGGTATCATCTGGCTGTCTTATCACAATTGTTCTGTTCCGTGCCTTTCGCAAATCAGGGTAACAATGCATGACAGAAGTTCTCTGCTCACTGCTATTGCTTATATACTCACAATGGCCCAGTAAAACTGGCCCAGTTTTTCATGAACTTTGAAGTTAGTGCAGCTATATACAGTTATCAAGTTCAGCGCATGCAAGCTGGTCAGAGTTTTAATGGATATAGTGTCCCTTACCT
This sequence comes from Falco cherrug, assembly GCF_023634085.1. Taxonomy (NCBI): domain Eukaryota; kingdom Metazoa; phylum Chordata; class Aves; order Falconiformes; family Falconidae; genus Falco; species Falco cherrug. Next base: position 69,324,300 of record NC_073720.1, on the reverse strand, counting down.
GCCCATTGGAATTCTCTAGGAAAGAACTATTATGTCTGTGTTTTGTGATTTAAGTATGTTTACCAATGTAACCACAGACCTGATTCAGCAATACTAGTGTTAACTTTATACATACTGACATAAGACTGAGAGCTGCAGAGCAGAGCTCTTACTAAAACTGTGTATCGTGGAAAATCCTAATCTCTAGATTACCTGGGCTGTCATACGTAAACATTCTGGAACCATCTTTGAGTAGAAATGTTTGTTTTGTTTCGTTTAACACAAAGGGTAAAGTAAGACTTGTGACTTTTCTAAGCAGGAAGGGATTTCCCTGCCTTGGTGACTGATTGCTTTTCTGCTGGGATGGTGCTGCACTAGTATTCTGCACTTCTGTGATCTGATTTTGGTCTTGCAGGTGGAATGCGTTGGAAGTGTGGACAGTGGTCTGAGTACCATGAGCTGGAGTCCTGACCAAGAGCTTGTTTTGCTTGCAACAGGTATCAACAACAGCCTGTAAACTTTCTGCCTTTAGGAGTCAAATTATGGCCAAAATGTAAAACACAGTTAAGTTTAACATAGAAGAGACAAAATGCAAAGGTATGAAATTTGGACTCGGGCTTAGAGAAAAAACCCCACCTGATCCTATATGTGAGTTTCCATTTAATGATTCATGAGGTGCTTTGGTAGTCCAGGCAGAAGCTATTCAGACCCAAAAACCTGGGTTTTACAGAACCGTAATTAGTCTTTCAGACCTTCCAAGGAAGTATATTTAATCTTGCTTCTAAAACATAAAAGGCTTCTGCTTTATATCCCCATTTGATTTCTTAGTAAAAAAACCTACTTCTTATCCTTTTGTAGGAAATACACACGTCACAGGCTCACCTCGGCTACAGATGTGTCTCACCTAGCAAATAAAGTTAGCCTCAAGCAAAACAGAATCACAGAATGCTTGAGGTTGAAAGGAAGCTCTGGAGATCACTTATTGCAACCCCGTTGCTCAAAGCAGATTCTTTGATCAAGTCTAGATCAAGTCTAGATCAAGTCGCTGGGAACCATGCACAGTCAGGTTTTGGGTATCTTCAAGGACGGAGACCCCACAACCTCTGTGGGCATGCTGTTCCTGTCTGTGACCACCCTCACAGTAAAAATTTGGTTTATTGTGTTTTAATGGAATTTGCTGTATTTTAGTTTGTGCCCGTTGCCTTTTGTGCTGTCCTTAGCACCACTAACAGTCTGGCTCTGTCCTTCACTGTACCCCACCTTCCACATAAGAGATTTATACACACTGATGAGATTCCCCCTTAGTGTTCCCTCCAGAGCAGCCTGACTTCTCTCAGCCTGCCCTCATGTGACTGATTCTCCCAGCCATTAATCAACTGTGTGGCACTTTGCTGGACTTATGTCCTTGTCTGTCTTGTACTGGGGAACACAAAACTGGAGCTGCCATTGCACATATATCTTACCAGCACTGAACAGAGAAGGATCACCTCCCTCAACCTGCTGGCAACACTCCTAATGCAGCCCAGGATGCGGTTGGCCACCTGTGCAGCAAGGGTGTAGTTCTAGCTCATGTTCAACTTGGTGTCCCACAAGAAACACAGGCCACTTCTTTTGACAAGCTGCTCTCCAGCCTCTTGGCTCCCAATCTGTCCTAGTGCCTGAGATTATTATTTTCCAGGTGCAGGACCCGGCTTTTTCCCTTGCTGAGCTTTATGAGGTTCTTGACAGCCCATTTTGCCTATATGAAAAGGTCCCTGTGGACGGCAGCACAACCTTCTGGTGTACTTGCTACTCCTTCCAATTTTGTGTCATCTACAAACTTGCTGAGGGTCCCATCCTCCAGGTCATTAATGAAGATGTTAAACATTGGCTCTGGTGTCCAGGGGCATGCCACTGATGGAATTCCTCAAGCTGGAATTTTTGCCACTGATAGCAAGGTTTCGAGCTTGGCAGTTCAGCTGGATTTCAGTCCACTTCACTGTCACCTTATCCATCCTGTCCTTCATGAGGTTGTCTATGATGATGTTACGGCAGACAGTATCAAAAGCCATATTAGAATCAAGATAAATGACATCCAGTGGTCTCCCCGTGTCCACAAGTCAGTCACCTCATTGTGGAAGGCTATCAGGACATCAGGCACGATTTTCCCTTCATAAACCCGTGCCAGCTGCTCCCAATCACCTTGTCTTTCATATCTTGAGAGAAAATGTTTAACGGTGCCAGGTGCTTATTTTGAATGTGGAAAGAACTTTTTAAGGTTAGGCCAGGAAGCATGTTTTTGAAGAGAGAGACTTGAAAGTGTTCTGTTCCAGTTTGAGATTTTCTGCTTTGAAGGATGTGTTCTCTTCAGTATCATATAACCATTAGAAATATTTCTATATTCAAGTCCATGACACAACAATAGGAGAACATCAAGTTTTTATTTGCTGGAGATACCATTACCAATGCTGTATTTAACATCTGCCCTGCAGGTCAGCAAACACTCATCATGATGACAAGGGATTTTGAACCAATTACTGAGAAGCAGATCCACCAAGATGAGTTTGGGGAAGGTGAGAGGTGCACTGAAATGAAGTTGTTCAAACTGATGTCATTGGTGTGTTGTAAGCACATAGAAAGTAAAGAAAGGGAGCTGAGCACTTACTAGGGCCCAGGAGACGTTTTAGACTAATGCTGCTGGGCAGCTATGGGGGAACCCTAATATTTTACTTGTCAGTGTAAATTCAGGGAAGTTTCCTGAACTAGAGGACTTCCTGGGCTATGTGAATTTCCTGCAGGTTTTCAGAATTAAACATCAATGGAAGCTGTGGCTGTCTTGGAGCTGTGGTAGTGTTTACTACATGGTACAGGGTAGTGCTGTAAATCTTCCACTACAATGATTTTTTCTTTTTCAGGAAAGTTTGTTGCTCTTGGCTGGGGTAAAAAGGAAACACAGTTTCATGGATCAGAGGGAAAACAGGCAGCGCATCGCAAACAGACGGTATTGTACTCCTTCTTTTATGTTAGGTCCATGCTGTCTCTGGGAAAACATGTATAAAGGGAATTTCTGTTATTCCTGTGGTTCCAGCTTGCCAGCACCTTTCTGGTAGTTGTCCTCATAAGCTTCTTCTGTTTGTTTCTGTTATCTGAAATCCAGCGGGTTTGTCCTTCTCCTTATTCAAGCAGCAGCTGAGAGTACTTATGATTGTTTGTACAGAGCTGAAAGAAAGATTTGCAAGCACTAGTGCTTGCAGAGGTAAAGCCATATTTAAGAGTTGGTGGAACAGATTTTGCTGAATGTGTGCTATGTATTGAACTGTTCGTATGACCAAGAGAAATACCATGCTGTTTGGCTGAGAGGAGCAGAATTAGTAGTAGTTTGAGCTCCCAAAAGGCAAGAATAGAGGGGTTTGGGCTGCTGAGCATCGCCAGTCATGTGAGGCAGCTCCATGGACATACACATTTTGGCTCTTCGCTCCTTTGTCTAACACTTTTATCAGGTAGCTAAAACACTCCACTGTCTTTTAAGTTTCAAATTAAAACTGTCCTGCTGAAACCTGGCAGGCTGGAATATAGAGACATGAAATGTGGCCTGTTCCAGCTTTACTGTTAGTAGGAACGGGATGAGGCTAGGCTGTATCTGGGACAATGTGCCTAGTTTGACAAAGTTAAACCTTTCTTTGAACAACTGCCTCTTTATGTGCATTCTGTTTTGAGTTGTTTTTTTCCTGTGTTGTTCTGTGAAGAACCTGTTTGCTTGGAAGATCACTACTTCTCATCCCAGCTTCTGTCTTGCCATACAGACTGCCTGGATGGCATGCCTTTCTCCTTCCTAGGGGATGTGACTGCAGGCATCAGTCATGAACCCTGATTCACCCTTGGGTCCAGTTTATGCACAGCTGGTTTATAAGCAGAGACCCTGGTGGAGGGGAAGGATAGTGTGTGATCATGTGAATAAGACAGTCATATGCACTTGCAGGAGGAGCAGATTGGATTTACAGTTTTAATTGTAGGATTTCCTAAAATAACATTGAGTAATGAATTTTTAACTTTGCAGCCTTAAGATTTTTTTAATGGATTACTTTCATGCCAAGGCTCTTAAAAAAGCTGGCTTAGCAATACAGTCTGTTTAGACAAAACCAGCAGTTGCCTTCCCAATCTTTGATGCAACTTTCTTTTGTGTGACTTTAGGAAGTGTCACCTACTTCATCCTGGGATGACGGCAGGCTTCGGGTGACATGGAGAGGGGATGGGCAGTTTGTTGCAGTGAGTGCTGTCTGTCCAGAGACAGGTATGGGACCAAACTTCTTTGAAATGCCAATATGTGTCAGAGGCTTCTTAAGCAGAAACTAGGCAAGGCAAGAACTGGCTGGTGTTCATGGTCTCTTGGCCACTTGAAGCAAGGATGAGTTCGGCTAGGTAACTGCTCTAGTATCTGTTTTGGTGTTCTCAGAGGCATTGTACAGGCACATTCTTTTGAACACTTTCTTTGCCATTTGGTTTTCAGTCCAGTGAGAAGCGAGGAGAGGTTACTACTGGGTAGTTACTACCTGAACTCTTCATTCACCAGTGTTAAATCACTGCTTAAACCCTAAGCAGTCTCTGATGGGCTCCCAGTGCCAAATGGATGAATCTGTTTCGGTTGCCGTAGCCACTGTGCCTCATCCTAGCAGTCTGGCCTTGCACATCTTAGTTTAGGTACCGGTAATACTTTTCCCTAGGTTTTGCCCTAAAGCCAAAGAGATGATGAGCACATACATTTCTTGTAAGGCTGCAATTGTGTGACTTCCATGATAAATACTACCTAACAGTTTTAAATTTATTGGTCAACACATTGACCTGCATGAGACTGCACTGCCCTTAAGTAGTTTGGGTTTTTGCCTTCAGTACTTCAGATGAGAGAGGATCTTACACTTGATTTTCACATTTCTGTGGTGAAAGTTGGAGGGGAAAACAGCTATGACTGAGCCACACCAGACTGAAATTCTTACTAAGTTCCTTTAGAGTCACAGAGTTACTGTGGGAGAAGTGCCTGAGACAGAATTAAGTTTTTACCCCGAAGGTGTGCAAGAGAAAACTTTTTATTCATGTGCATCAAAATCTGCTCTCCTACTCATAAAATTAGAAAAGTCTCTTCCCAGTGCTTTCTTAGATGTTTGTCTCATTGCTCTCTCAACCTGTAGGTGCTCGGAAGGTCCGAGTATGGAACAGAGAGCTTGTGCTGCAGTCAACAAGTGAGCCTGTCTCAGGATTAGAACAAGCATTGTCCTGGAGGTAAGTAGCAAAGCAGTCTGCATGCTGGCCACAGTGTGTCGCTTTTTATTCCCTGGTCACAGTCTTTGGTCAACATCAATTTCATTTCTCCTATGTTTCTTTATTTTTCCCAAAACTCGCAGAAGGCTTCCTCCTGATCCAGCATGAAGAAGGGTAGCCCTTTACACCCTGAGAAACCTTGTACTTGCATTTCATGTGGGAAGAAGGGATAGATTCTTTGCAAAATCTCACTGTCAAGCAGGTTTGGACTCAACTGTATAAAGAGGAATATTACAGGTCCCTTTCCCAGTGCTGACATTTACTTGCTCACCTGACCATATCATGAGCCTTGGAAAATATCTGTGTTGGACCTATGACTTTGTCTGAACAGTGCTGCCCTTTTCTTCATGTCTCTGGAGAAAATGCAAGATGATTGGTGTTTTTAAAATGACAGCTAGTGATTAGGTGAACAATCACTTTTCATTTGGCTCTTTTTTTAAGGCCCTCTGGAAACCTGATAGCATCCACACAAGAAAAAAACAACAGCTATGATGTGGTTTTCTTTGAGAAGAACGGACTTCTTCATGGGGAGTTCACCCTCCCGTTCCAGAAAGGGCAGGTTAAAGTAAGTGCTGTGTCTGGGCTTTTATTATTAACTTATTTAATTGGAGTGTAATGGGGAGGAGGACTAGATCTTTTCCAGATTCTAGAAGGAAGTTTTTAACTTAACCCTTAGTGCTGGTCCTAATGGAAAAAAATTACCTGAAAAGAGAACAGTGAAGAAGCCTCTGGAGAATATGCAATGCTCTCTGCAGGCCCTTAATTCAGAGACAATACAGAGGGATTGTTCTGGTCTCGGTATACTTTCTACAAGGCAAATGCTTAAAAAACACTGTTCAGGATGTCAGCTGGTGCAAGAGTAAGGTGAAATACATTATTCCAAACAAGGGAAGTGAGAAAATACTGCTAGGGTGTACTTCAGTTTCTGTGTTTGGATGCCAAGAGGCCTTTTTGGCAGATGCTTCCTGAGCGCCAAGGAAAGCAAAGAGAACACTGCTGTCATTTTTGTAGTTGTATCACCTCTTCAGCTGTGTGGAACCACTGTGACAGGTTCTGCTTCAAGTGGGAGCTTTGCAGTACATGAGGGCTATGTTAGTATATTAATTCATGCACCTTACATTACTAAAAATAAGGAGCAACTCATGGTCTTGCAAATCAATTGCAAGCATACCCACCCTACACAGAAGCAACAGTATCACTAAGAGCTGTGTTTGTTTCTGCAGGTTAATGAACTGCTTTGGAATGCAGATTCTACAATCCTGGCTATATGGCTGGAAGACCTGAAGGTGGAAAACTCCAACCCAAACAGTTACGGTGAGATCACTGTGTGAGGCTCTGGCTCTTACACTTGCCTGCAGATGTGGTTGGCAGTGGGTATTCTCTGCAGGTTAGGAGGCAATGGGGAGGCTTACCTACAGCTTTGAGATGCATGTGCAGGTCAGGAAGAATTGATAGTTCAGCCTGAGCTCAAAGCATCTTCCAGGCTGCTATAACTGGATAACTGGAAGAGGTATTAATGGGATGCTAAAGGTGTGTGAGCCTCTGGTAAAACATGGGTACCTTTTCCCAAGGAGAGCTCAAAGAATTCTAGGACCGACTTTTGCACTAAGTCTGTTGTTAAGTTTTCTTATTGGGCTTTGCTGGGTGCTGTATGACACAGATTGGGTGCTGAAGGCTAGGATTATTATTTTCATTGCACTTAAGCCATCCCTAGAAGAGCAGTGGTGGTGGGGAGGGTTTGAGATGGATGTCAAGTAGCAGTCTGTAGTAACCATTTGTTTTTCTATAGTTCAGCTGTGGACCACAGGGAACTATCACTGGTACCTGAAGCAAAGTCTACATTTTGGTAGCTTGGAGAAGAATCAGTTGGTGTCGCTGCTGTGGGACCGAGAGAACCCATACAGACTGTATCTACTCTGCCAGGGTTGGCATTACCTCTTCTATGACTGGCATTGGACCACAGACCATGGGATGGGGGAGAACAGCCAGCATGTGGCAAATGTGGCTGTCATAGACGGAGGTAAGCAGTGAGACTGCTTTACAGCTGTAGGGTCAGAAGAGGTGGCGTAGTCTTTGGATGCAGTCTGGATGGGATTATTGGTAGTTCTTCTGTTAGCTCTTTTATCTACAAAGCTGATTATGAGGGACACCATGTAATTGATGGAAGCTTCAGAGGTGGTTCAATGGAGTTAACTGCTAAAAGCACGGCAACTGTATTTTCCTGTGACATTGTTCCTACTTTCAATTTTTCCTACTAACAAAAGCATCGCTGGCATTTGGACTGTGTTACAGCTGGTGGGTTTTTTCTCTTTTTATTCCACAGATAAAGTGCTTGTCACAGCATTCCGACATGCTGTGGTGCCTCCACCCATGTGTACCTATGAGCTCCAGCTCCAACAGGCTGTTAATCAGGTTGCATTTCACACAGATCCCAAACGTAGTGGAGACATGGCTGTCCTGGATGCTGATAACAAGATCTCTGTGTACAGATATGGTGAGAGCATGTTGCACTGTCTTGCTAAAGGCAGCCAGCCTTCTGTCCCTGACAGCAGTACCCTGGGGGACTAGTAGGGTGATGGTCGCTTAAGCTTTTAGGAGTCAGGAGTGAGATGTATCTGGTTCAGCTATGTGCTGAAGCTCAGTTCTCTTATCTCCAGTAGTTTTGGTAGCAGAGGAGTATTTTGGTGGCGTGTTGGCTTTGTGAGAAGCCAGCATTCAGCGCATAAGCATATGTGGTTATGCTGCTAATATTCCCCAGCCCAGCTTTGGCTTGAGTAAAGTGCAGCAGGTGGTATCTTGTGTACTCTGTTTGGATGGCATGTTACTGATTAACACTGGAAATGTCTGAGAGCAGCTGCCTAGAGTGTATGTGAGGCAGCCAGCACTTCCCAAAGCAGTGCTGTATACAGTGTAATACTCAGTGTGCTGTGAGATGAGGCTGTTGTAGGGATGGTGTTTTCTGACTTTCATAGGAGTTTCCTGTAACATCTACTTTTTTATAAGAATGAAGATCGGGCGGGGGGGTCTGCTTTTTTGACAGAATCTCTAAACTCTGCTTTGTTCTGTGTTTGCTAGGGCAGAGCTTAGTGAATGACCCCACTGTCAGATTTGGAGCTGTGGGTGGAAGTGGATTTAAAACAGCTATGGAAACACCATATCTGGATAAAACCTACAGGTAATGTAGAACTAGTACACTGTAACAGTAGTGTCTGGCTGGATGTTTTAGAGGTCACCCCTCTGACCAGTTGTCTCAAGATTCTGAAGAGGTTGTCAGATAAAGGGGTTTCATTGTGCTGACACTGTGGCTGCAACTAGTGCTAAGGACTGGACGACACAGTGGGCAGTTTATCTTGAGAAGTGCCTTTGAATGAGGTCTTGGTCCTGATAGCCTTTACTGTGCCTGGTGCTCTTGGCATTGTGGTGTTGGATTTTGTGCTCCTCCCAGAGCGAAAGGAATGGCTGTGCAGTGCCCAGGCCCATGATCATGGCACACTGAGTGACAGAGTTGCTTGTGTGGCATAGGAACAATAACAAAATAAAAAACCCCCACCCTGTTCTGTAGTTGTTCCTATACACAGTTGGCATGGGAGCAGTACTGCCTGGGAAAAACAAATGGTGCTCCCTGGGTCTCATCCTTCGTCACCAGCCCAGCCTGTGGCAGAATTCATGCTTTGGGTGACTGTGTTTGTGCACTGGAGCCCTCCTAGCCAGGCTGTGTGTCTGAAGAGCCAGGCTGTGCCTAAGACCACCTTTGCCTCTCCCATGAGGTGGCCTACTGAAATCAGATTTTATTTGCTTCCCAGTCTCTTTTATTTTGTGACAGAGTTGATGTGGGCAGCGACTACAACGAAGTGATGAATCCTCTGGGACTGCGATTTCTCACCTGGCTGCCAGATGACAGCTTCCTGGTGGTTGGTCAGGGTCAGCATACTGCTCAGTCTGTCCTTCATCATCTGACTGCAGTGCCTCATGGGGCTGGAGCCAAAGAAGAGTGCCTGAATTTAAGGTACAGAGATCAGTCAGTTGTGGGTGAAGTCTGACAACCCCTCTGGACAGTGCCTAGAAGGAATTCATGTCTCTCAGTAGACATGCAGCCTGGAGTTTGTGGGTTGGGGAAATTGCTGTCTTCCTGCAGGAGAATCAGACAGCTCACGAACCTGCCAACTGGTCAGCACCTGCCTGTAATCCTAGTGCCTACATGCAGCCTGACAAGACAGTATATGCTACATTGCCTGTGTCAGTACAGGATGTCTCTGTTCCTCTGAATTCCAGGCGCTCAAGGGAACTGCATTCCTCCATTCTACCCTTTGTCCACCATTATCAATGTCCAGAAGGGGACTGGTAGTGCTTGTTACTCCATCTTCTTCTCACCTGCTGGGCTTTGTGGGATCAGTTCAACTAGAACCAGATCACAAAAGAAAGCCAGCTGGCATACAGAAATCTGCTTCCCAAAGGGATCCTGAGAGTTGCTTTCTGTAGCACTCACACAGCAAAGACAGGCTGATTTGCATATGAACTGTAGATTAGAACAAAAGAAGTGTGGGCTTTGCTGTGTGTCTTAAGTGTGCAGTGACTAGCACAGTTACGCAAATGACTGTTGGTTGGAGTTGCTGGTGTTCTGTGGTGCCAGTATCAGCTGACTTAGGTGTGAAAAGACTGCAGAAAATCCTTATGTGAGCAAGGTATCCCTCCATGCTGGAGGTGCGCATCCGTCCATCTGGCCACAAGAAATGCAGGCTCTAGGTTTTAAAGTGTATCTCCTGTGGCTGATGTTCTCTGTCTTCTGTGTCTTGCTTCAGGATGTCTGTGCCTGTACATGGAGAAGTGATCAGCCTGTGCTGCAGTCCAGTGACCAAAACTGTAGCTCTCCAGCTGGCTGATGGACAGATCCTGAAATACCTGTGGGGTAAGCTGGGCCCTATTAAAGTACCTGGTCTGAGACGTAGTTATTGGAGATTTCTGAAAAGGTTTAATGAGATGATTTGTCTTTCAGGGATACGGGTGACTCTTGCTGGTAGTTGGTTCTGCTTTTCATGCTCCCTCTGTTCCCAGAAATGGGCCAAAATTAGTGATTTGTGTCAAGAAGTTGTTCATGTTGTTGAGAATGGTAGTTCAGGCTTTATGGTTTGAAAAGATGATGACTGGTTTAGTGATTTCAGAAGTGCTGACTGACTGCCACATCCTCAGCACTTCTCTTTTGTTCCACAGTGGAATAAATGTGCTGCTGAGCCCCTAGAAGCTACCACCTTCTTGTTTGCTATGTCCTGGACTTCTGTGTCAGCGTTCCTCTTCTCTGTCAGATAGCGTAGCTTATTGCCAGCTCTAGTTTTCTTGAAATACATGTCATGTGGTTGTAATGTCTGAATCTTTGACTGGCTGGAAAACGGTTTGATCTTCTTTGCTCTTTAGAGGCTTCTGTTCCAGTCCTTCAGCCCTGGCAAACTAGCAGTGGCTCTGCGGTTTGGTTCCCCTACCCTTGCATGCAGACTTCTATCACAAGGATCAGTGATGAAGTAAGTAAGACTGTGAGAGATAAAATTCCCTACTCTGTTGTTCTCTGTATCAGTTGTGCACAATGATCCTCTGCCCAGGGTCCAATGATACTTCTTAATGGCATTCTTCATAAGGCCCTATACAGAGCTGAGAGCATATATTCCCTTGTCTTCTAGAGCATTTCTGATGGCTTGCAGTTAACACCCTATCTCCTCATTCTATGAATACAATGAAGAATGTCATTGAAGAGTGAAAAATTTCAGATTTAAAATTTCCAGCAGTCACTGCCCTAGTCTTCTTTTAAAGTAGCTTTTTGCTCTGTTTTATCTGAACTTACCCTATTAACAAATATGGCTTGCATTGGGTTACTGCAGATCTCCTACTTCTGATGTTCCCTGTTGGTGATGGCTTCTTGGTAGTTACAACAGCTTAAGGAATGACAAGCTATTTTTCTGGTAGTTTCACGGTTTCTTTCCTTCAGCATACATCCAGGTGAATGCAGTATGGAGTTGCTTTGCTCTGCTCTGTACTATGGTTTTCGTCTGGTATCTTGGACCAGACACTGCTGAATAGAAAACTAAATTTCTGATTCTATTTTGTTACTGTGCAGTTTCTGTTACAGGGTAGACCAAGCTGGGTTTCCAGCCAGAAGTGTGTAAAGACTCTTAAGTAAAGCCCTGCTGGTATAGAGGTTGCTTGACTTCTTGTCCAGCTTCTCCAAGTAATTCATGTGAGATACTGAGTACCTAATTATAAGGTACTTCAATCCAGTGCTAGTCAGTGTTGTGAAACACGTTGAAGGCTGTGAACTCTGATAGCTTATACTTGTCATCCTTTTTATTCACAGGAGGTGATCTTGGGCCTCACAGATCGATGCCGGTTTTTTGTTAATGATGTTGAGGTACCAAAGTTTTTGCCCCTCCTTTTCCTCTGCCAAAGACAACTTTCCTGTCCCACTGTGATAAACTTCATCATTTTCCTACAGGTCGCTTCCAACATCACCTCATTTGCAACATGCAATGAGTTTTTGTTGGTGACAACCAACTCCCACACCTGTCATTGCTTCTGCTTGAAGAACACATCAGTGAAAGGTAAGTGCCAGCTCTGGCTGCCTGCTGCTGGCAGCTCATGGCCATTTTCTTGTAACCACAAGATGATCCCATTTTTCACATCTAAACCTGCTGTATTGAGTCACTTAAGAGATGGAGGAAGAGAGCTGTTTTCAGAAATCTGTCAGAGAGCAAGGAGCATGGGGAACTGACTTTGTGTATCACATGCTCCCTCCAGGGAGCAGGATTTGTCCTGTAGTTGTCTTTTCACTGTTTTCAGTAGCTTAGCCCTGCATTCTCTCCCATCCCTCCACATCCAAAACCAGAAAGGGCCATGTGCTGTTTGAGGGTGTGTGGTAGAGAAGGGATTCTGGTGGCATCTGGCTATGAGAGGTATGAGGACCCTGGGAAAGGCGGGATAAGAACTTACTAGTCCCTCACACCTTTCAGCACTTCTTTCATCTGCTCTGTTGACCTTTTGTGATCTCGTTGTGCAGAGGCCATGTCTCTACTTTGTGTACAGCAGTGCTTAGCACTAAGAGGTCCTCTTCCTTTCTGGAACTGTTGAAGATCACTGCTGTTGACTCGGTTGGTCCAGTATGACTTTTCAGGGCCACATAGGAAAGCCTGACTCGGGCACTGTGCTGTGGCGTGCCATGTGTGCTGATAAATATGCTGTCTTCAGCCCTTCAGGCCGGTCTGAGCAGTGCTGCACCCAACAGTGAGACCCTGTGCAAGGTGGAGCGAGGTTCGCGTATCGTCACCGTTGTGCCCCAGGACACAAAGGTCATACTGCAGGTCAGTGTCTGCTGTCAGGGGATGTAGGGGGGCCATCTTGGTGGGCAGCTGGCCAACCTGCAAGCAATGTGTGTACTGCTGCAAAGCTGCTTCCCTGTACTGCTGCAGCACAGCACCTCACAAATCTCCAGCTGCCTGGGTGGATGCGGAGGGATTTTGAGCGTGCCTGTGGGAGTTGGTTCAGCGCAGGCAGCTGGGTGTGTACAGAGGGAAGGGCTGTTCAGATTCCTAATGGCTGAGGTAGCATAGTGCTACATATTGTGGCCTCTCACAGTGAATCTCAGACTCACCTCTTACTACTTGCTGTATTTGCTACCAGCCTTCCATTAGCCTTGGCGTAAAAGCTAAGCTTTTGTGAAGTGCTGAGCTCCCTCTTCTGAACCAACAGAGATTCACAGAATGGAGGAGGCTGTCATTTGAAAGGCACCTCCTGGAGGTGTGCAGCCCAACATCTTCCTCAAAGCAGGGCTCTGAAAGCTTGATCAGATTGCTCTGGGTCTTGCTGGTTGAGTGGAGTCCAGCCTCCTGAGAAAGGAATGGTTTTGAGCTGAGAGAATTTCTGGATATTTTTCCGCAGTTGCTGAAATTGCACGTCCTTTGAAGTGAGCAAATAGGCTCATGCACGTGCAAGTAGCAGACAGGCCTAGAAAATGGGCCAGTCCTCATTTTGCCTTCAGTGTAGGCAGAGTAACTACAAATAAAAAATTGTGTGAATCTTGCATTATAGATGCCAAGAGGAAATCTGGAGACTATTCACCACCGAGCTCTGGTTCTTGCCCAGATTCGGAAGTGGCTAGACAGGTAAATGTCGCTGGTGTATTCTGGTCTTCCCTCCCTCAGTCTGAGCTGTTGGAGGCTGGCTGGGCTAGTTCTTTTGTGCTGGAGAACAAGGGGAGGCTAAACTCAAAGGAATTTGTTAGTGTGAATGAAACTGTTTCTGGGGCTACCAGCTAGAAGCCCAGCTTTCAGCAGTCCAAGCTGCCCCTCACTTCACCGCTGAAGGGTTTATGTGTGCTGAGACTGTGTGGGTGGGAGAAATCTTCAATTGCTCCATTTTCCAGACATCTCAATCACTTGAAGCTTGCTGGTTTTTGTATTTCATTTGTTCAATCGATTTACATTAAAGTTTTCTGCAACACAAGTTGGTCCATTAGATTAAAATTTAGTTCTCTGTTTTAAGAGAAGAAAATAATGCATGGCCTGTATTGCTTCCTCAACCTGGTATGCTGGACTGTCCCACAGCAGAGGCTGGCAATGAACAAGACTGAGCTTGCACATTTTTTCTGAAAGGCAATCTATACAGTTTAGTGCCTAGGATATTCCCTTCCCAGGGGGTCTGTGCTTACCTGTAGTCGGTTGCCTTTGTTTGCAAATACTGTACCTATCACTATGTAAACTGTCCCACTTGATTCATTCCTCCAGGCTTATGTTCAAGGAAGCTTTTCAATGTATGAGGAAGCTGCGAATCAACCTCAATCTTCTCTATGACCACAACCCCAAGGCAAGTATGCCCACTTTTGTTGCGTTATTTTCCATATCCACCTAGCCTGGAATCCATTGAAATTGGACAGTGGGCTTAAAAGAGTAGGTGGTGCTGTCGGTTCTGCTTTGAGCAGAGGTGGCTGCTCTGCAGTGCTGCATCCTCTGCACACAGATCATATTTAGCATCTCTTCATCTTGTACATTCAGAGAAGGTCTTTGAATTAGTTCTTGTCCTTAATGTACTTACTCAGAATAACAGTAGTAGTACTTTCTGTTCATTTCAGGTATTTCTGGAAAATGCAGAAACCTTTATCAAGCAAATAGATTCTGTGAACTATATCAACTTGTTTTTCACAGAACTGAAGTGAGTATAATCTGTATATGGAAGCATACGTGTAATCAGTGGTGGTACATTATTTTGTCAAAATATTGGCAGCTCTTCAGCGTGCTTGCAAGGAGTCAGAAAACTGGCATGTTGGGTCATCAAGACTCAAGTAAGCTCAGTAGTTTCAGAGACTGTCAGTGTGTCTTGTTGGGAATTCCAGCGTGCAGGCACCTATTAGACCTTTCCAGCAAGGGATTAGTACATCATCTGACTGCTTTTACTTGTCTTCTGGTTTGCTGTACAGGGATAAATGTGAACAGAGAAATTGTTCCCTCATAAAGTAGCAAGACAGCACTGCTTATCTGAAGCCTTGAGGCTAAGGTACTTGCTTAGATTCCCAATTTAGGTCCCCTGACCTCTTTCTCAAAGGTTGAGTGACAAGAGGCTTTATGGCCTTGGTAGCTTCAGGACTTCCCAAGCTTGATGAGGTAAGTAATTGTTTAGGAACTGGAGCTATCACTTAGCTGTTCTGTTTTATTTCTAAATTTTGACCTGACCTTAAATCTTAGTCTAGAAATAAAAGCAAATGGCTTAATTTTCAGAAGTGCTGTGAGCTCAGCATCTCAGTAATGAATTAAGTAGAACAACTGTATCTTGAAAAGTTTTGTCTTCTGATTATTTGTACAGCTAAAGTAGTTGCTCTGACCAGTTCTTTTCAATGCCTGTTTTGGCTGAGAATCAGTTGGGGTGGACGCAAGACACTGGAGAACTTCCTAGTAGTGTGGCAGGTTGTGTATCAGTACTGAATGACATATGAGCTACATTGTTGAGTAGTTATTTTCTGCATATATTTGTGTTTCTTAATGTTCTTTTCTTTGTGCTGGGCTGTGTGATGGACCATGCTGGTATTCATGGCATCTCTTTTTATTTAGAGAAGAAGATTTCACAAAGACTATGTACCCATCTCTGAATGGTAGCAGTAATGCTCAACCACGCCAACATCCTGATCAGAAAAAAATAAACCTCATTTGTGATGTGATGAGAGTTGCCATGGAACACATTGACCCTCAAAAGTGAGCATCTTCTTATTTTCTCATTGCAGAAGGTGAAGCTGCCCTTAACATCAGTTATTTTGCTTCAGGGCCTCTGACGTGAGCCTGTGCTCCACAAAGCTTACACCACCATACCTTTCCTCTGCTGAGGATGCTGTCCTGAAAACCACAACATCCAATGAGCACAACTTTTTACTACAAGAATTAAACTAGTAGGTGCAGGATGCTTACGAGAGTTTAAGAAATACACTCAATTTAGGAGCCATCTGTGTGGTGTAGGGGACAGAGAGACATGGGCAAGATTGTCATCTCAAGGAGATGCTGTCTTTTTGGAGCAGCTGGTCTTTCAGAAAGTTCTCAGCTGTTCCATTTTGAGACTGAATTACTTCTGTAAATCTTCTGCATATTTGTGAATTAGTACTTTTTTATTAACCATCTGCCTTGGATGAATCAACAGTGGACAAGGATAAAGTGTGGGAAAACAGGATAATAATAGTGGTTAGTGAAGCAGTGTTAAACCATTGGCAGCTTGTATGTGAAACAGTGGATAGAGGGGCAACAGTGTGTTGCTGCTGAACCCTGAAAACTTGCACAGTTTTCAGCAAACTATTTTGGAAAACAAAGCATCCCCTTGGCTGGGAAAGCTGTTTTGAAATAGTACCTGTGCAATGTATGAAAGTGGAAATAATCTAGAAAGCTTTTATCTTATAAAAAGACCATTTTCATGCCAAATTTCAATTGGAAAACTGTGTCCAGCTACCTGAGCTTTCAGAGAGAGGTGTTCTCTCTCCATTATGCTGGCTGGCATGGTAAGGAAGCTCGTTCTGCTGAGAACACACCTCCAGTCTTGTGACATGTTTGGGAAGACATGTTGAGTAGGGAAAACCTTTGTGGTATATTCCGTTCTCTTCCCATTTTTCCTGCCATTCTGTAAAAAGATAGACATACCTGAGTAGGGTTTTTTTGTTTGTTTTGGGGGTTTTTTTAATGAAATGTAAGCTAGAACTTGCACAAACTGTGCTAAAATAGGAATGAGCAGCGTTTCTGCCTTCTCACTTTTTCATTTGCTGTTGTTTTGGTTTTTTTTCTTCAGATACTGCTTATCAATACTGACAGCACATGTAAAAAAAAGTCCTCCAGAACTGGAAATTGCTCTCCAGAAGGTTCATGATCTTCGAGGTTTTGTATCTGGAACTCAAAAGTTTTGAAAATGGGGTGGTTTGCAGGAGCTTTCATTGTTAACATGGTTCACCCTGAAAACTATTTTAAAGGTGGCTGTTCATGGAGTCAGAAAAATGTGCTTGAAACTAGCTGTATGTTAATGCAGCAACATATCTGCTGTAAGATACACTGCTGTACATGCCCTCAACTCATCCTTTTATCTAGGTGTGTCAGCAGATGGCCCAGAGTTGGAGCTGTTTTCTCTTTCCAGTCAGAACTCTGGTTCCCCAGCATGGAATAGGAGGTTCCCATTCTGGGTCCTGATATCTTAAACTGGCAAATTTTGCTTTTACTCTGTGCTGATATTTCTGACTTGCTAAGTATGCAACAAGTGACAAGTTACTATGCTTGAGCTGGTCCTTGAAGTAGCCTAGGAAATGCAAAGTAACCCCTCTTGGAAGATTGCATAAGCCTTTAGTTTGATGGTCCCTATCTGGTGTCAAGGATGTGTTTGATAATACGTCCTCCCTCAGAGCAGGGTTCCACTGCTGATTGTACACTTTATCTTGTTACAGAAAGCATTGCTCAAGATGTCAAAGCTGTGAGTGCAGAAGAAGCACTGAAGTACCTGCTTTTCCTTGTGGATGTCAATGAATTGTATGATTATTCCTTGGGGACATATGACTTTGACTTAGTCATCATGGTGGCAGAAAAGTCTCAAAAGGTCTTGGCTTATAGTTCCAGCCAGGGAACTATTTTTCTGCTTTCCCAAAGGTTCTTTGTAGTCTGCAGATCAGCCCACATGTTTTATTAGTCACAGCTCTCTACCCAGGCAGGATTCAGTTGCTCAGAAGTGCTGTGTGTGCTTGGGATGATGCTGGGATCATGTCTCTACATCCATTAATATTTCTTTAGCAAATTAGTACTTCTGCTCAGGGTGAAATAGAGCTCTTCTAGAGCAACACGGCAGAGCAGCTCTGGTGAAGGGAGGGACTGCAGTCAGAAGTGTTGTGACTGCATGCCTTAGCATTCCCAGTTCTGTACACTTTTGGTTATTGTTCAATTGGTGGTGGCCATAATAGTGTGCATCTTCCAGCAGATTTAATTTGAAATCTCTGACTGGAAATGCCCTTCACGATCTTCAGAGTTTCCTAATGTTGCAGCAGAGCCTGCTGTCCATCAGTTAAAACACCCTATTAATGTTAACAGGTCTTATGACCTTTGTTGTGGGGAAATTGATCAGCTTTATAGCTGCAAATTTATAGATGATAATAGCTAATAGAAAACAGTATTTGGTAATGATACATAGTCTTGCATTTTAAATGTCACCAGTGTTTAGATACTGCTGAAGTCTATGTGAGATCCTGGTAATTTAAGTTAGTTATTCCTGGCAACAGTACATATACAGAATTGATTCTTTGAGATGGCTTACATTAAAAAAAAAAATAAAAAGCTTTTTTAGTGTATTATTGTACAATTTCAAATACGGGACTGTCTCTTGGTGAAGATAGGGGCCAAATAAGGATCTTACTGGATTAGCTCAACCAGTTTTTATTATTCTTTGCAGGACCCAAAAGAATATTTGCCCTTCTTAAATACCCTCCGGAAAATGGAAACCAATTATCAGCGATATACAATAGACAGGCACTTGAAGAGATACAAAAAAGCTCTTGGGCACCTCAGCAGATGTGGTAGGTGTCCTGCACATGCAGCATCTTTAAGGAGAATTTCTGTAGTGGAACATTTCCGTTTTGGAGAGCCTTTAGGGGGAAATAGCTGAAGAAAGAGAAGGATTGCACAAGGTCATCTTACTTCCTGATAGCGGATGGTTAACTTACTTTTGTTACGTGTTTTTTGTAGTGTACATTGGCATGGGCAGAAAGGAGCAAGGATGTGTACTGCTCTGTGATTGCGAAGCATAAATTTTGTTTTGTTCCTGGGGTAGGTGACTTGTCCCCAGTCAATATTGCTGGCAGAACCGGAGCAAATCCAAGGAAGAGAATACCTTGATTTTACAATAGCAGAATAGGTGCTTGTGTGCTCTTCCACACAAGCACCTCTAGTTGCTTCTTGATCCAGTGAACCCAGACTGGCAGGGAACTGTTGAGAGACTTGCGCTTTCTCTTTTATTGCTATGAAAAATAAATTATTTCTGCAGGTCCTGAACACTTCTCCGAACTTCTGAACTTGGTGAAGGATCAGAATCAGTATTGTGAAGCCTTGAAGCTGTACTCCTCCAGCACGCAGGAGTACAAGGTCTGTAAGCATGTGACACTGCAGTGTGCACACTTTTAGTCTCAGGTGTGTGTTTGCATGTCGTCAACACCTTGAGTGAGGGTGGGAATGAGACAGCAGCTGGTTGTGTTCAAGCTCTGCAGGTCATTGCTATTCCTTCGTTGTCTGAGACCCTCCTCTGAGATAATAGCTGGAATGACTCTCAGCGTTAACCCTGCAAGGTCTGGTGATCAAAGGAGTGGCTGTTAGGCGTTTGATCCTGTGACCCACAGAACACCTGGGAGTCCATTTTCTGCTGCACTGTCCTGTGGTGTGCTGGAGAACTCCTGTTAACCACAGAAACACTTTTCTTCCTGTCTTCACCTTTGTGATACCAGCTTTCTGTCTGGCACTTGCAGGTTGTATGAGGACACTTTGTTAGCTTTAAACTAGTCTGAAGAGTGCTGGAGAGCTTGGCACACTTTTAAGATGTGCTGTTCCCTAGCACATACTGTCCCCCTACTGGTTTCAGTATTAATGAAGAACTTTAGCTTGCTCAAGGCTGAGATAAAATGTAAATGAATGCATTTAATGTAATTTGATTTAGATATTGTAAATAAGACACAAGCCTTTGTAAAAAGTAGATGAAGAAGTAAGAGGAGAAATACAGAAACTCAATCTGTTTGCAACACAGTGAAAGCAGAAATGACTCTCCCCATGGGGGAGGACTGTTCCCAACTGGCTCATTGGGAGTCTTTGTTTCCAGTCAAATCCACCTGCCGCTTCTTGATAGAGATTGTGAGCTTTGCCTATTGTAATGAAGTTCAGGGTATTGATTCACAGCAGCTTGTGTGCCTAGAGAGCTGCAGGACTTGCATAGTCCCTTGTGCCAGTATTTAACTGCTGAAGTAAGCTGGGTCAGGGAAACTGTCTAACGAAAAACCATTCATGTGAGTGGGGAAGAAGGAACTGGTTTCCTGCAGTATGTAGTTTACCCAGCCTTTAGTGTGGGGAGATAGGTACCACCCAGTGTCTCTTGCTTCAGCTCTGTGAAATGTCTCCATGTGCTAATCATCAGCCCTTGGCTGGACACAAAGTTAAAAGTGGAAACATTTTTGCTGGAGTACCTTGGGGGAGGAGGAAGTAGACTTTTGTTGATGGGCACTTAATTTTTGCTAATGGAGGACTGCTACTGGCTTTACAGCTGATTTCTTGTTTCTCTTGTCACTTTCTTGCAGGATATCAGTGATGCATATGGGGAGTACTTGGTTCAGAAGCAGCTACATGAACAGGCTGCACTGATATTTGCTCGTGCTGGCATCTTTGCAAAAGCACTTGATGCTTTTCAGAACAGTGGCAGCTGGCAGCAAGCCCTGTGCATGGCATCACAGCTTGGTTACACGAAGGATAAGGTGTCCAGTCTGGCACAAAGCATGGCAGGTAGGCCTTCAGGAGATCAAAGCGTGCAGGGCAAAACTGGCTGCTGTTATTTTGGTTCATTTGATTTTCCATAAAATTTAGTGAAAACCTCAGTCTTCAGCAGCATTTTTCTTAAAGGAAGAACAAAGATCCCATGTTTCCCAAGGGTTTGTACAATTGCACAACACGTTTGTTTCTCAATGGAACCAAGAGATGTTGGAGCTGAGCTGGTAGGCACCCAGGAGTTGCCAAGCTAGCTGTGGCCTTGGCTGCCCCATGCTGACTGTTTCTTGCACTTTTTCCTTGCAGCTGGTTGCTGAACTGCTATTCCAAATTGTCTCCTTGGTTAACCTCAGGGAATGGAGACTCTTCTATGTGTCTGACATGACTGAGGTCTCTAGATATTAACATAAGTACTATGCCTAGTCACAGACTTCAAAGGCTATTGGATAATTCAGAGTTGTGTCTTACTTTTTTCTGCTTAAAGCCTGTTAGCAGCTAGGACCAGCAGGAGAAAAAAGTAGCTGTTTTCAGAATTTGTGCTCACTAGGACATACCAGACTGCATTTGTGAGATGTATAGTGGAGCTGGCATAAATTTTAGCATGAGAAATGGAGCATCATCCTGACTTCTTCTTTACTCAGAGGCAGAGTTTTTGAAGGGCTTATTTACGCAGTGGGAATATGGCCTCTGGGACTGTAGTCTTCCAGAGTTGTGGATAGTCCAGTATTTTCTTTTTCTGTCACTTAATGCAATTTAGATCCTTCATGTCCTGCCTTTTTCTGGTGCCCATCTTAAATCACAACTGTGATTTAGCAAAATGAGCAGACACAAGCTGTCTTGGATGAGATTGCTTTGCTTTCTCTTTCTGATATTGTGTATCACTTGCTGTCTTACATTGCATTGTAACATACTAACCACTGTCAAAGCTGGTTCTGACTTTAAGGAGACTAGAAGCCCTGAATCCCACAAACTCAGTGGTTGTCCATACCACAGAGAGCAAGCAGGTGGCAAAGTGCTCCTTGCAGACAGCAAGGCTGCGATACACTGAAGCTTTGAAGAGAGGTTTCCTTTTTACATCCTGCCCCCCTCCACTCAAGAGACTTCTCACTATTTCTGCCTTAGACTGGGGGGTGAATGTTCTCCAGCTGGCCTTTACGGATGAGCAACAGCAATTTCACAAGCACCTGGCTGATGATGTTGCAAGTTACTGATTTCTTGGCATAAGGCAGCCCTTCTTTTTACCAGGCAGATTAAGTAAGTGTGTGAGCAGGTAGAAAGTGCTTCAGTGAGTGGGTTTTTCTTCTACTTTGTAGTTTTGTGTGGCACAAAATCCAGATGCTTCTGAAAGGCTGAATTCCACCTTTTCTTGTAGGAAAACTGGCTGAACAGAGAAAGCATGCAGAGGCAGCCATACTCCTGGAGCAGTACACTCAGGTAATGTAGTCACCCTCCTGCCTGTGCCCCAGTAATATCCTCTCTCAGAGAGATGCACTATCTGTGTTTTCTCTGTTCTCCTGGGGCACATGTGACTACGCACATGCTGACAGAAAAACAGTGTGCCATGGTCTCTCTTCAGGAGGGCAGAGCAGGTCTGGGTGATGCAGTGATCAGGGTGGGGGTGAATGCTGTGTCCCTGAGTTTTGCCACTCATGAAGCTGCCTCTGCTTTGGTCTAAAAAGCTTTTTTGTCTAGGAGAGATGGAGCATGGGGCTGAAGTAAGGAAGGTGAAGTTCCAGAGGGATTTCCCATCAGCATGGGAGAAGTAACATTGTTTGGTGGTTTTATGTCAGCACGTCAGAGTACCTGGCATAGTACTGTGCTGTGTCCTGACTGTGGTACTGTTGCATAGAAATGTGCATCTGAATAGGTGCTACCTGAACGTGTATTGCTAACCTGCTAGCCTATTTCCTTCTAGGACTATGAGGAGGCTGTTGTCCAGCTCTTAGAAGGGGCTCTCTGGGAAGAGGCTTTAAGACTGGTAAGACATTTCAAAGCACAAGAACCAGAGTGGAAATACTTCTTAGACTGCATGAACAGAGGGGTAGGATCTGAGTTAGATCCTTAAACAGTACTTTGTTTCCTTTCCCTGATCCAGATTCACAAGTATGGTAGACTGGATATCTTGGAGACCAACTTCAGACCTGCTATTCTAGAAGGTGAATCAGTGCAAGAATCTGAGACTTCTCGGTGCTGTAGAGGCTGAAGAAGGTCTTTACTGGGTCTGTAGGAAGTCACAGCTGTCCAGTACTGGAAGCTGTATGAAAGGATGCTTTGATTCTGCCTAACTGATGCTGCCCAGTTAACTGCATTTGGCTCTGCTCGATGCAGCTTGAAGCCCTGCAGTGTCGTGGACTCTTAGCTTAGTCAAGCCCTGTTTGAGCTTCTTCAGACCACACAGTCACAAACTGCAAAAGTGGCTGTGTCTGCATGTCCATGAAGAAGCAGGACAGTCCGTGTTCCAGAGCACATGTGGCAGAAAGCTATGGGCTAAGAAAATGGCTAGCAGGAGTAGTTTTTGAAAAATATGATTTGATAGCTGTATTATCCCTTCCGTCCAGAAGGGATGGTTGGTTACAATTGGTTGCTTTCGCTTTTCATGCTATGGGCAGTAGGCGTTATGAGTTGAGGGATTTTTTTCTGTAGTTTGGACCTAATGAATGTAAAGAGATTTGGCCACAGAGCTTTTTGTTCTTCCTGTATCAGAAACAGACTCTTGTTCTAGAAAATGTTTCTCTGGCAGGTTAATTCAGTCCACATCCAGGTGTATCTTTTTCAGTGGGCTCCTGTATTACAAGGTTTGAATTTCCTTCCACTTGAGTTCTTTTGTGTGCTTTGCACCTGATGATTTCTGAGCTTGTTGAAGGACTGTGCTCCTTCCAATTTCTTATGTAAAAAATACGCTTTTCTGGTTCTTTTGCACAAATGTTCATATTCTGATTTTCTTACTGAGCAGCTCAGAGAAGTCAGATGATCTTCCTAGATTCTCAGAAAACAGCATTTCTTCACCATAAGACTCGTCTGCAAGTGGTCCGAGAGCTGAAGGAGAAGGCTTGTGAGAGCCTGCAGGGTTGGTATTGAAATGCGTATGACTTTCTCCTGCATAAGTAACTGATTTTTGTTTGTGATTTCCATTTGCCCTGGTGGAGCTGTGCTCTCTTCTAGCTCAGGTGGTATCTACAACAGCAGAACAGCATTCTTCTCATGCCTTCCTCACACCATATTTAGGATGTGAGATTGACCTTGCTTATTCTGTAAAGACAGCTTTATTTTCAGTGCTAGCTGTGTCACAGCTTTCATGGGATCAAAATGCACCTGAAAGCTCTTCAAAATGACACAGCATTGTCTCCACAGTGCCAGCTTGGCTGGGTCAGACAGTGCTCAGTGTGTCCTTTGTGCAGATTCACCTGCCAGCTCACACAGGCTCAGGGACATTTTCTGAAAGCAGAATGCTTTGTCCTGGTCCAGATCTGCTGCACTGAGATTGTCATCCCTCTCATTGTGCTGTTTAATATCACAGTCCTCACCAGGGCAGAGGAGCATTCTTCTCGCAGTTACTGTTCCTTCTTGTGTGCTGGCTGAGCGGGGTTGAGAGCTTCTAAGGCTGTGAAATGCCAGCAGGTAAACGAATCTGCCCACGCTGCTTCTCCAACAAGCTACAGAGATTGCCCAGAGAGAAACTTGGGAAAACTGACCTTTTTCCATACTGTGACAGCTGTTAACATGTTTTGCAGATTATGAAACGCCAAATTGCCCAGAATTGGATCTTTTTTCTGAAACCAGCAGTGTTGTGACAGCCAGTGACATGAACAGCAAATATTCACACAGCAATTCAAGAATATCAGCGTAGGTATCTGCCTCCAAATTGGGTAGTGGCTGCCCTGGCATCAGCATTTGGGAGTGCAGCTTGCTCATACTTGGCATGCCTCTCCTTGCAGCTGTGCATGCCTTGAAGCTGCTTTAATTACAGGCGTTCTGTGGTTACTCTAACTCTTACCAGGAGGGAGAGAGCAGAAAATGCCAGAAGCTACTAGTGCAACAGGAACTGAGTGCCCAGCAGAGGAGCTGAGAACACAGACTTTGCACAGGAGCTGGCTCTGTGGGTGTTGGGCATGTTGCCAGAGAAGCTGGCGATAGGAAGCTTGACACAGAATATGGGCAGAGCTCCTCAAACATTAACAGCTTGTGCATGTGGCTTGTGCTCTTTGTCCTTGAGGGGTGTTCTTCTGCACTTCAATGGGTGGAGATTGCTACTATATGTCATACCTATGTTTTCCCCCAGCGGGCGTCTGCGTTGCTTTTGAGTGCTCTTGAGAATGTCAGCTGCGTGTGAGGTGCGGTGTGTTAAGAGGCCAGTGTAGTCTGTGGGATCACTTCTGAATTCCATAGCTGAAATGTGGAAAAATACAGTTGTGCGAAAAGTGTGGACTTTTTAGGGCTTTTTCTGTGGCCCGGATGAAAAGAAGAAGAAAATGCGACCATAGTATTCAGCATACCAGTGTCAGAGTGTGCTTATTGTTTGGGGACGTTATGCAACTAGTACTGGCCTATGATTAGCAGTTGCTTTCCTGTGATAGTGGGCAGGAGCTGAGCCTTATTAGTGCACAGCTTGTGGAGATAGCAGAAATTAAACTGTGCACAGGCAACACAGACCCTAGCACCAAATTGTTTTAGGTGGAGCTCAGCTTTGCCTGATAGTGACTACTGCCAAACAATTTACCCTACTTTGAGCTTAGAGCAGTGCCTTAACCTTGCTGGAACATAGAGCGGTCTACTTCATAGCAGAGAAACAGACCAACTACTGACTTGGGTTTCAGACCACAAAGGATATTGGTTGAGTAGCATTGAAAACAAAGATACATAGAGTTATATGCAATCCTCTCTCACTGGAGAGAGTAAGGACTTGAGTAACAAATTTCATGCACACCATTGATGTTCCTTCAGATTTACCCTGTTAGAGCTAATCCTATTGTGCGCGTTATAATCAAGCATCCTCCTTTTCAGACGATCCTCAAAGAACCGGCGCAAAGCTGAGCGCAAGAGATACAGCTTGAAGGAGGGGAGTCCTTTTGAAGATACGGCACTTCTGGAAGTCCTGGGAGAAAATGTTCGTGCTGTTGAGACTGTGAAGGGTAGGACACTTGATCTTAATCCGCTCCACAGCTTGTGAGGACAGCTGAGGCAGTGTGCCCCCTCTTGTTCTGAATGGGTGTGCTGGGGAGAGAAGCTGCCTGGTTCATAAGACCATCTGTGTTGGACCTTGATTTAGTTGATCTGCCTCTGTGCCTGGAAGAACATGTAATAATGCGTTCTCTCCACATTTTAAGTTTGGGAGCAGAGAAATGAGACCTTGTCAGTGCCATGACAGATTTATCTCACATTTAGACACAGGCACTGTAGGGGCTGGGTAGGGACAGAACCAGTTCTAATTTACTGCTCCCATTCCTGTGCCCTGATACCAGAGAAATACAGCTGTTTGTTTAGCATACCTGTTTTAATTGCTATTGCTTGTGCTTCTGTTCCCTCCTGCAGGAGACATACACATCCTTCTGAAGCAGCTTGTGCTGTTTGGTTACGATGAACAAGCTGGGGCACTGCAGCAAGCCCTGGAAGACGTTTTGCAGTTGATAGAGACCTCAATCCCAGAAATCTGGACTCCAGACCTGCAGCAGAGCTGTGTCAACCAGGTCTGTGTTCATCTGCAATACCTATCACACTTGCTATACAATACCAAGTATTCAGCAGTAATTTGCGTTCTCCAGCAAAGAGTCCAGAATCCTTCCCTGGCTTGCCAGACCAAGTCAGTACACTTTAGATATGTACAACAGGTGTAGCCTGCTGTGTGCCTTGTACTGAAAGCCACGTTGGACATGTAGAGGTCTCGTAAGGCTTGTGTTACCTTGTCCTAGTGGTGACTTCTTTTTGTAAGCTGTATCTTAAGCAATCTGTAGAACGTAGGAACACTTGTTTTCTATTTTAAGTGTGATGGTTGAAGTGTTAGCACAGCTTTTACGTATTGGAGTAGTGGTTGTCTAACCTGGTATTGTGAAGTAACAAGCTACCCAGACTGGTCAATTTAGTCTGAACCAGCATATCGTAACGAGGTTTGGTTTTTTTTTCAAAAAGAAGGGTTATGTCAGCCTTCTAAGCTTCAGCTTAATGTAGAACAGGGAAATCATGACTGCACTTAGTTCCCTTCCAAAGGAAAAGTCTTTGTTTATAACACAAATTTCTGAGTGTTCATGGTGAACACAAGATAGTCCCTAGTATCTTCTCCCTAATTACTGATAAGCAAGACCCTAAGGACAGATTAAAACTGTTCTATGTGATAGGGAGCTGAGACTCACACAGACTCAGCTGTGACTAATTTCAAGTGTTGCTGGCACTGTAATGAAAGTAGTCCAGAGTCATGACACTTACTGTACTGTGAAGAAGTAGGTGCTGCCGTAAGGGTTCTGCATCCTGAGAAGCTGTCCGAAAGTAGTTCTCTCTTTCAGCCTCTGTGCTAACTTTTCTGAGACATTACCAGGCTTTGATCACATACTCCTGGTCAGTGTAGTGTTTTCACTCCTGCAGGCAGCTGCTTCTGATTTTGGAGACCTAACAGCAGAGTTTTTTTTGTAGGTATCCCTGCTCTTAGCCTTGCTTTGTGCAAGTTGTAACATGGGTATTGCTCCTTCACACAGGTCCTGGGACCCAATTCAACTGCAAACAGCATTATGGCTGCCTATCAGCAGAAAAGGATGATGACTCCTATTGTACAAGGTTAGTTGAGGCTCTGAGTTAGGTGTGGGTGTGAAATGTCAATGCTGTCAGTGGGCTTTGAGGCTTCCCAAGCATTGCTACCTGCCAACAGTTGTAGCATTTGGTCAGTTGTAGGAGTTTCGTGCTTTTGTGTTGTATCCTACTGCCCTGTGGCAAGTAAGCAGCCCTCTTAATAAGGTTTTATTTGGTCTGGAGTCCTGTGCCAATATGGTCTGAATTGTGTTTCTGGCTTCCTGTGTGTGTACTGCCTGTCTGTTGTGAGGGAATTGGAAGTCTGATTTCTTAGGGAGTGTGTTAGATAATTCTGCTTGTAACTTACCCACTGAATTTTTCTGTCTGGCTTTGGCAGCTAGGCCAGGTTCTTGACCAGGCCAGGCTACCATCTGTCGTGGTGCTTTGCCATCTTGAAGTCCCTGCACTTAATACAAACTTAGGACTGAGAGGTGCAGCAAGGGCTAGTCACACCTCCCTTCTGTCTTCCCTCTTCCCCACTAGTCCTACAGTCTCTTCCCCTACTAGTACTGGAGTTGCATGGAGAAAACATCTAGATGTGACCTGCCTATTGCCACTTGCCAGGGCTGGCTCCGAGGAAAACTACATGCCTCTTACTGATACTTAACACTACCAGCTGGCTGTTGTGTATGATGTCCCAGTCCTGACAGAGTTCTGCTTCCTGCCATTTACGGTTGCCTTCTCATTCTGAATGGTAACACTTAACAGAGGGGGGACTTGATTTGCCCCAGAAACTTATTTTTGTCAGTGGTTCTGCTGGGGTCACTTTGCCGTGCAGGCTGGTCATCAGTTACTAAAGGGAAGTGCTGTGCCACAGACTTCTCGGTGTCCTTTGATGTAAAGAAAAGCAAACAAAGTAGTTGACAGCTTCTAAAGAAACCATATTGCTGTTACCCACTGTTATGACACTGGTCTTGTTTGCCTTGCAGATCCAGAATTACTGATTCCACCAAAACTCAATAAAAATCTACAATGGAAGCTGCATCTTCTCCAATAAATAGAAGCAAAGGAACCCCAGTGGACTCTGAACTCTTTAACTTTTCATATTATTTCATTACATCTTTACAGAAACCATTGCTGTCCTGGCATTTCTGATACACTGTTCCTAGGACTGTGCACGTTCAGGGGCCCTCCACCTGATGCAGCTGTGACTGTGACTTGTATGGCAACATGCCAATGGGGACAGCCACTCATATCCCACTGCAGAGGTGGTTAGTGAGGCTGGGCAGTAACAGCATGTGCAGCTCTGCTGCTGGTTGAATCCAGTATCTCCCACCACTGTTCCCTCTCTTCTGGACGAAGCAACTCCACCAGTGTTGCTGGATAGACTATCTTCTCTGCCATCGCTCCCTCTCATGGGTGGTAACTGCCGTGATGGCAGGTCACATTTTAAGCTGTTCAGCCTGGTTTAGAGATATCACTGTATGAGCAGCAAATTGCTGTAGTTACTAAACAAGTTAGTTGTGTTTTCCCTATTGAAGCTGGGTGTTGGTAATAGCAGATTCTCATCAGAATCACTTTGTTAGATCAGAGTGAACCCTGCAGTACCAACAGCCTTTTACTATCCTGGAAGTGTGCCCATTCGCACCAGGAAGATCTTGCATAGAGGAAAATATGAATAAAAGCGGGGTGGGGGGATGTCAAGTGTCACAGAAAATTATTTGAGTTTAAAGATCAGCTAATGCTGCTGTATGGCACTGACAGATAAGCAGCTGTACTGTGATTATGCTATGTGCTTCTGCAGAACTGTTTCAGGTGGAAATGATCTAACCTCATACCTGAGAATTTGATTTTACCCCAGAATACTTCTGCAACCTGACTCTGGAAGTAACAGCAGCAGTCCTGGGAGGAGAGGAAGGGGACAAGCTCTGCAGGGGACACTGGAAACCATCCCTTAGTTAATTTTGACCTGGCAGCTGCTGTGTTCAGTGCAAGCCATTTCAGTTAGGTGCTGTGGAAGAATGCCAGCACAAGCAAGGCACTTCCTGTCTGTTGGAGGTGTCCAATGACACAGCAGTGGGCTGTGTGCTCACCGCTGCGTGTGCCTGGTGCTGCAGATCTTCGTTGTTGTGATGCGGGAACTCCATCATGTTGGGATGGCCATGTGGGCTCACACTGTATGTGCTGTACTGGCTTTGGGTTGTTGTAGCAGAGCGGTATACGTAGTTGTTGGTGTTGCATGAAGCATTGGAGTGGGTTTATTTCCAGCTGTCCTGAGTTACGTTGCATATTCTGAGCGGTGTGGGTATGGCTTAAGCCTGTTGTCAAGCACCATAACTACACTGGAAAGAGATACTCCAAGAGTAAAGCCCCAGGATGGCAAAACACATGAAAAGCTGCACAGGGTAGGAGTGTTTTAGTGGATCTGGGTCTTCAGAATGGCAGCAGAACATAGTCTGAACAGACCTGAAGAAAGTGGTTATGATGGAGTCTGCAGTCTTCTCCAAGGTATGGAAGGCTCTGGCCCTGCAACTGAAATGTGACACTGACGCTGCTAATTCCTGACATTGCTAAATTTCCTGATGCCAGGAAATGCTGAGGTCTTACGCAGTCTGATCTATGGCCTAAAAAGAGATTCCCTCTTCAAAGGACCCAAGAAAAGGTAAAACTACTGCCAGCTTACTGAGATTTCATGCCTGTGCCTAAACACAGCAGTTCCTTTAATGTATGTATATGGGTTTTTCTGATTTTCTGTCACAGTACAATCACTTTAAATCTGCCATTCAGGCAGAAGACCAGTCTTCTAAATCATGCATATGGTAATTCATCACTGAACTCCATTGGCTTCCGCGACCCTTCTCCCTCCTGAGTGAACTTTGACTGAGCAGCAGTGGAGCTGGAAGCATCACCTAGTGTGTGTGAGCCTCCACAGGGGTGTCCTGCCTCCTGCTCCTGCAGTTGCTGAGCCTTAGCTTCTTTTCAGCAGTGGCCAAGAGTCTGCTTTCCCTTGATTTCTACTGGGATGCTCTTTTACTTTCTTGGTGATGCGTGCCATCTTGAAATACGTTCTGCCTTAGCTGCTGTCTTTACAGACGCATTGAGTTTGCTCTTCTGAGCTCTGTGGAAGCTCTTACAAACAGATGCAGTTACCAGGAATTAAAGTAAGCCATTAATGCAGAAATACAGAGTTCACTTGAGAAATTTCCCAATGCCTGAACAAACATGGCTGTATGGAAGCCTCATTCTCTCACCTGTCTGCTGTCAAGCTTCATTAAATACAAATTACAAAAGAAAGAAACTATTTCAGGCACACTGTATCACAAAAATAACACAGCTCTAGCAGAAATCTCTTAATTGCAGCAAAAGGTGAAGGGCAGTTCTCTTGATTTGATTCAGGCACGCTGATGACACTGATATTTTTAAGGCACCCAGTGTCTTACTCACAAGCACTTAAAAATGTGGGAAGGACCATGTTCTTCCATGTTCACTCCAGTAAACCCAGAGCTACTGGAAAGAGTGGAGTGAGGCCAGAACAGACCCACCAGTCAAGACAAGACTTTCTTTGAGGAGATGTGGCTATGACGAGGTGGTCACTGGGTCACATCCTGGCCAGTTCCATCTGGAAGTGGTCAGCAAAGCTGTCCATCATAGTGCTGCCCCTGCACAGCAGGGTGTTTCCCATCATTTTTTTGTTGACATCAGCATCACAGTTCTTGAGACAGGTGAGCATCAGCTGCAAAAGCCCTTGCTGCTGTCAGCTGGTTTGAGGAGCGCTTCACCACCAAGGAATTTCCCCTTGCCTACAGTGACAACACGTCCACTTGGCAGCTCATAATCCACTTGTTTCTGTACAGGCAAACTCAAGTCCTGTGTGAGATCCAGAGAAGTGTAACAACAGTTCTCTTTTATATGATGTTGAGCTGTGAACACGTTTCCAGACTCATTTAGTAAATTCATGAGATAACCTGTGATGTCCAAGCCAGCATAATCTCCTCTCCCAGTGATGCTACATATAATCTAACCTTCATAGATGGAACCACATGCAAAGCACCATGGCCACTTTCCACCACAAGAGCTGACATTTTTCCCTAAGAGTACATGGATAAACAGTACTGGTAGGCAATGTGGACGGCAGGCACATGCAGTCCTTCAAACATCATCTCAGCATCTCTCTCCTTGTCAGTGATGGAACACAGGGGAGGCACTGACACCAGAACAGCATGGTCCTCTGGCTGAGTCTTCATCTCCAGAAGACACACTCCAAAGTATCTCAGACATGGTTCCAATCCACCAGTATGCCATGTCTTACTGGGCTGATGAGTGTTAAAAAGGTATGCTGCGAACAGAAAGAAACCAACAAAGGTTTCTTTCTGATTGTTCCCAGTCTCCTGTATGGGCTTCCCACCTGTAGATGAAGCAGTGTAGTAAGGCCATGCATCCCCTGCAAAGCAACACTGGAAGTAACCTGTGCCAATGTCTACAGCTACCATTTTAGTTTTCTTCATGGCCTTGAGGCTACCCTTGGTCATAGATAGGTGGCTGTCTCCTATAGGCTTCAAACCGCTTGTGGCCGCTGCGGCTGTTTTGCAGACCTTTCCTGTGCAGCTACGGCTTCATACAGTGAGTGCTGGACACACTTGTTACTACCACTGCCCTGCCACCACTCCTCCCAGGGTCAATGCAAGCAACAGATGCGCGCCTGGGGCACTCATGGCAGCAGTTCTGCCAATGCTGCTGACTTATGACATCATACATATGGTGGCCCCTCAGAAACCAGTGCTCCGCGTGCAAGTGTGTGACAACTGTGACTTGCAGTGTTTGTGCTTCACTTTCACCTGCTCTGGGAGGTACTAACTAAAGAACATGACCCCCACGCAGATGTGACAGGCCACGGGGCATAAACAGCGTATGTAACTGTGAAGCAGCCTGGCTTTCCTGCCTGGCCTGTGTCTGCCGTGTGGGGAAAACCACAGTTCTCTAGCATTTGCAACTGCTCTTGGCCCAAAATAATTCCTGTTGCTAAGCGTTAGCGTAACTACACCTCGGGGCCAAGTGAAGCCCTGGTTTGCCTGGGTCAAGAGCAAATCCCTAAACAAAGCAATTGTCATTTTTATGGGTGGGGGTTTTAGTTTAATTTTACTTTCTAAATTAAGGCATAATTTTACTAACATCAGGAAAAACTAAAGTGCAACTGGTGTTTCGAATTAGGCCACAGCCAACCCCCCACCCTCACTGTCCACCCCCTCCACTACAGGAACATCTTTGTTCTTTTCCTGCAGCAACAGGTCAGTATTTACCATCAGAGTGCACGCAACAACATGCAGCTCTATGGGGGCACAGAAGAGGACGCCTGCTACCCACAGAACACATTACCAAGAATTACAAACAGTGTTTTCCTTGTATAACAAAAGGTCTGTGTGCTCTTCCTGTTGAAGTCATTTCACCAGAGGACATCTTGCTTAACAAGTCAAAGATGAGCTTCGAATGAAACTGAACCCTACAAACTAGTTCTGGACCATGAAACAGATTTTTATTACTCCTGCTTTGCTGCCTATCTGGGATTTCACATCTTGACAACAACTGAATGACAGGGGCTCACCAAAATCCCCAATGTGGAGAAACAGGGCAGCATTAAACCACACAATTTCTGTACCAACCTCAACATATGCAGCCAAGTAACTGCAAGCCTTGATAGTTTATTACTCTGGGAGCAGTAAAGCTGGTCATTGTGTATTATACATGTATTTTTGTATATAAATCAGAATCCTTGTACATGACAGAGGCTGCCCCTCTTAAAGCCTGAGCAGTGACTGTGCTGGCACCCTGGTGAGGGGAGGTGTCTGTTCCGTAGCTACAGGGAAGTTCAGCAGCACTGAAATCTCAAGCCATGGTGTGGCACAGCAAAGTGGCACACTGTAGCTGATGATCCTACCCATACTCCCTCAGTACATTCCCCTTCTACAGTTTTGCTGTCAGCCACAGCAGCCTCTGCAACGTATCACTCAAAGGAAATTTCAGTGATAGGCTGAAGACATCAAGAGAAAGACCTCTAAATCATTGTCTCTTTCCTCAGGCTCAACACCTCCAGCTTCTGAATAAAAATAAATCCTTTCACCCAAACAAAACACTTCTTCCAGAGTTTGGTTCACGTACAGATCAGTGTGGCTGTACCACAAAGCTGCAAACACACCTTGAATTTCGAAAGTCACTTTATGTTGGGTTGTTACAAGGGTTTTTTGGCTAAGCTATTACAAAGTTAGTATTCTGCCTCATCCAGGGTACTTTTTCCCACAGTATAGTCATTCCAGTTAACAAAAACCATACATGTCCACTAGCATTTCCAGGTCTTAGTTTTAGCCTTGAAATCTGAAGATGGGTTGTAAGATGTTTTTTTGCAAAGTCATTTTGGCCAGTGTTTCCTGAGATGCTCCTTTAACTGTGGGATAGTGGGCAGCTGTTGTTTGCAACAGTGGCATCTGAGGGGCAATTTGAGAAGTTCAGAGGCATGATCTTTCACCATCACTTTTCCCTTGCTTCTTACCATTTCTATCACATCTGCAAAAAAAGTAAACAGATCAGAGGTACTGGGACCATGTGGCATCATGAAACACATGACACTGCAGAATCTCTGTGCACTGATTTGCATGCACAGCATGTCATCACTGCATTCTAATTTAAACCAGTCACAAAATTCCGTTGACTTCTACTTAGTGCTATTCCCCCAATATCTAAAATTACACAAAACCTATCACCTACTAGAATAGAATTCACAGCTTACACATTTGTTTGGAAAAAAAGCCCAAAGCCAGAACCCACAAGCAGGATTACCTGTTGAGAAATACCTTTTCTAATCATTACCTTCAGAGTTTAAGAAGTAGTCTGTGGTAAAACTGTTCCAGTGCTTTTTGGTTTTCAGGGCCGGAGAATCAAAATCCTGGCTGATTACATGCAAATGTAGCTGACTGAAGCAAATATATTGTGGAGATAAGAGAGAATAATGTTAATGCTTGATGTTTTTTTGCAGTAGTATCCATTGCAAACACAATTCAGGCAAGGCTGGACTGCCAGCCGATGCTGGGACTGTGGGTCTGCCTTACGTTTGACTCATAGTCCTGCTACAGAAGAAAACTGATCTGTTCTGGAAGCACTGTCTCATGCCAAGCATCAAGGTCACTTAAACAGCCAAGGTCACTAGCCTGCATATTCCAGTGGCCCCTAACTACAGCCTAATCCCTGCTACCTTCCAAAAAGGCAGAGACAGGGGTTTTAATAAACCAAAGGTTTAAACTTTGTAGAGTACCTGAATGGGACTCGATCAGGGACTCAAAGCTTCATTCAAGAACTGAACAACTTGGGAACACAGACTGCAATACACACAGGCATCTGGACGCTGTAAGAGCTGGCCTTACACACAAGACTCAGATCCCTGCTCAGGATCTGGCAGGACCTGATAGGCCTAAGAGTCACTCTCTGATCCCAGATTGGTGCCCTGGGATGGGGGATGCCCTAGCACTAGCATTGGCAGTGCTGTCTCTTTTGCTGGGACTGAATCACAGGCATACAGTAGCCCCAGTGACAGACTTCTGCCAGGGGAATCCCACAGGCATTTCCCACCAGACCCAAGATGCCCGTGTGGCTCATCAGCACATACACAGCAAGTACACAGCTGCACCCAAAGGACTTGGAGACCAAACTGTTTGCAGTGTTCTGGAGGATTAGTTCTTCTTCAGCAATGCCAGATCACGTTACAGATTCAGCCCCAAATCTGTATAACCAGGGCAGGCTCCCCCCAAGATGACTCATCTAAGTCTTACCTCATACTGGGTATAGCATGGTAGCCCAGTCTGAACTCCAGACTCTCTCTGGCAGGGCACTGTTCAATCATTTTCTGCCCAACTGTATGCATATGTTCCAGGAGTTCAAGGTGGTCCCTCGTGAGTGACTTCAGGCTTGAAATGGGGTCCCATGGTAAGATAAGCCAGTGGTAACGTGCTTTGGGATATTTATCCTTGATGACTACAGTCTTTTCATCTTTGTAAACCTTGCAAAACAAGTAAGTAGATTATTTAGTGATTAAAAGTTAAATATATTATTCCTATAAGCACTACATTTAGTGGATTTTGAGATCTTACCCATGTGCATATCCCACGTATGTGTTGCTAGTGCAATTGGGAGTGCCAGGAAAAGAGCCAGAACAGATTACTTAGATGGGGAGCAGTATCAAGCAGGCAGAGCGTTCCACTTCAAGTAAGGCTTCTGGTGGAACTAAGCTGGTCCAGGATATGTACCCTCTCCCCTGTCAATGCACCAGGCAGCCACGGAGAGATGTTCCACACCCCTCTTCATATACTTGAAGGAAAAAGGTTTCTATTCTTGTAATAGCAGTAAGTTAACCATTGCTACAGATGGAAAAATCACCTGGACTCAGATACCAGTGAGGTCTAGGAAACTCTACTTCCACCAGGCTACCTTCAAGCTTTGTGATCACTGAAACAAAAATCATGGCACTGTGCTCAATATAGAGCACCTAGGAATGCACTGGACTGCCTCATCCTTCACAGAGTTCTGGAGCACAACACAAATCTCAGAGGTGCTACAAAGAGCATCCTCAGCACTGCAGACTGCCGCCAGCATTACAAAGATTAAAACCTTCAAGTCCAAGCTATTTCAGTTCATGCTATCTTACTTTGTAAGATCACCCACAAAAAGGCAAACAGATTCCTGTCTATCATGCCCTACTTCCCCTGGGTTTTTTTGGTGGTTTTTTGTTGTTGGTTTTTTTTTTTTTTTGCCTTCTGCAACAATTTGATGCAGCTGATAAGAGAAACAGCAGCAAAACACATGGACAACGGGGGGGGGGGCAACCTGCCCTGGCAGTGAAAATGTGTCAGGTTCTGAAGCAGAAACTGTGCTGTGTCTCTGATCTCTTAGCAGCACATCTATGAGTGAGAGATGGATGATGTGTCTGTCATCTTTGCTAATTATTCTCATATGTTTATATGCAGAACTGATCAGTCCTGCTCTACAGGAAGGAAGATTAAAATTTTATCAGCACAAAAATCATAGGACTCCTTCTTTCGGCAGCAAGACTGGTTGCTGCTGTCGTATTTTTATAGACATGCATTAGTGTCTGCATATGCAGCCAGTTGGAATGGAATCAGGATCAAGTGTTTTCAGAAGAAATATTGCAATTTATTTAATACTTGATTAAAAAGGAAAGACAACAGATATATTGTTTATGTCTTTAGTTCAGAACCACAACTAATAAAGCTAACACTAAGTCATAGACAGATATTTATGTTCTAACATTCAAAGAATAGTTTTAAAATATTTTTTTTCTTTTGGGTTAAGAAAGCACTGTCTTGGTAAGTGCTATATCAAATTCCATTTAAGGGATAAAGATTAAGTGTCATGTTTAAAAAGTAAGCAAGTATTTCAATAGCTCTATCACTCCCCATAGTAACACTGAAATTCCTCATTTGAAACTGCTGGCAGTTCCAGGAGAATTGGCATCCAGTTCTCCTACAACTCTATGCAGTTCAACACTTTAGACTTGAATTTTTTTTAAAAAAAAAAAAAACACCACCAAAAACCAAACCCCACGAAATAAAAATCAGTCAAGAAATAGGGACCTTCTGATTAGTTACCAAGGAAATTATTTTCAGCCTGAGGGTGATTACCACCTGAAGGGGCCCAGTGAGGCTGTGGGATCTTTGCTCTTGGAGATTATCTCAACTCAAACAGACAAAGTCTGGGGTTGTCAGCCTGAGTGCAAGTGGTCAGATGGGGTGAACCTCCAAAGGTTTTTTCCAACTGAAATTTCCCATGATTTCAAGAACCAAGCATCACAGATGTCTGCGATATCCATTCTCCTAAACACATACTCTTGCTGAGAAGTACAAAGGGAAGAACACATCTCTGACATTAACACCGCCATGCAGCAGTCAGCCAACCAAACCCCTACCTAAAATGCACCCAAGCTTCAAGGCCTTACTCTGTCAGACTGAAGTATTGATGGAGACCATTCTCCCTGTTTTGGAGTTGAGCTAAAAAGCTTGGTTTTGAGAAGGAGTTTATCTATTTACTGTAACTTAAAAAGAAAGTAGGTTCTATACATGGATAGGGAAGATTCTTTCAAGACTCTCCCAGAATACAGTAAAAAGAAAGTGCATATACACTGCAGCCACAAAAGCCATTTCTCAGATTTCTGCATCTTAAGTCTGACCTCCCTGAAAACAGGCAGCAGACAACAACAAAAAAAAGAGATGAAGTAAAGCCATTATGCAGCCACAGGGAAGCAGAGGGAGGGAGGTGCATCTGGTGCATTTGCAGAAGGTTAAATGAAACCACTCCGGAGACCTCTGTTGGCACAGAGAAACTGGGTGGGGAGGAGCCAGGGGTCATATCCTGTCAGCTAACACAGAAATGTTGCATTTAAGAGTTCGCTGGAAACCAGGAAACAGCACCATGCTTGGAAACAAGGCAGTGCTGGCACCAGAAAACAGGAACCTCCCCTACTTGCTCAGCTTCAAACCACACCCCTATCTCATTTGGTTTCCCTGAGGAAACAAAGCAACTGCACCACTCGCCTGCTCTTCCAACAAGCTTTTCCAAATCTGTTGGCCAAATTTGACAGTGTAGAGAGCTAAAGATAATGACATTCTGCAAGATCAGTATAGTCGAGACTCACAAACTACTGCTACTGCAGAGAGATGCAAGTACAATTCCGCCCTTATGCAGTACTCCACTGGTCAATTAGATCATTAAACTGCAGAAGGAAGACAGAAGGCTCATTTAACTTTGTTAGACAGAAACTACAGTAAAATACAAGTGTACAGCTCTCACCTGCATTTTTGGATCTTGCATGGAGCTCTTCAGACCCTGACTCCAGTGTCCTAAATGTTCCTAAAGCACAGAAGAAAAAATAATTTATAAAATAATTAAGGATCCAATTATGCTTTAAAGCATTCAGTTAAGTACTTTCATTAGTATACAACAGTAAAATAACAGCTAAATTATTTCCTTTCTATAAATGCCAACACACCTACTCCAACTGCCCCACAAAGCTACTTTTGAAAACTTTTAACAAGACACTGTTGAAGTTCAAAGTTAAGTTTTTCAAATGTTATAAATTTAACAACAGGCGGCTGTAGATCTGTTTGAATTTAATGATGTGCACACACGTTATGGCACAGTTCTTCATTACTATTGGTGACAGATTATTTTACTAAAACATCCTCTGCTTCATGGATAGGAAGTACCAAAGGAAGTACAGGGATCTCCATTAACTGTCCCATCACACGCTGCTGTGCACAAAAGAAAGAAGTGGTTGTGGTGTGTGGCCCTACTCTTAGATGTACTTATTTTTTGACACTGTGCAAGGAGTGGCTTGTACAGAAAACAAGATAGGCACAGGAACATCAAGACAACACAAGCAGGTATCTCTTACCTTGGTTACCTAGTAGAAGGTGCCTCAAGTGCACTTTTTTCAAAAGAGATAATGTTTTATCTGTTCAGATCACTTTACAGTCATCATCTCTAAACTGGGGAGACGTGGATCTGACAGGTGGACTGCCTGGTGGGTAAGGAATTGGCTGGATGGTCACACTGAAAGTGTTGTGGTCAACAGTTCAATGTCCAAGTGGAGAGTGGCGACAAGTGGCATTCCCCAGGGGTCTGTACTGGGATTGGTGCTGTTCAACATCTTTGTTGGTGACATGGACACTGGAACTGAGCACACCCTCAGCAAGTTTGCCAACATCACCAAGCTGAGTGGTGCCGTCAACACACTGGAGGGAAGGGATGCCACGCAGAGGGACCTTGACAGGCTTTCTCAAGAGGTGGGTCCATGCAAACCTCATGAAGTTCAACAAGACCAAGTGCAAGGTGCTGCTCATGGGTTGAGGCAACCCCTGGTACAAATACAGGCTGAGCAGAGAATGGATTGAGAGCAACCCTGAGGAAAAGGACTTGGGGGAGCTGGTGGACAAAAAGGTCAACATGGCCCGACAATGTGCATTTGCAGCCCAGAAAGCCAACTGAATCCTGGGCTGCATCAAAGTGTGGCCACCAGGTCAAGGGAAATTATTCTCCCCCTCTCCTCAGCTCTGGTGAGACTCCCACCTGCAGTATGGCATTCAGCTCTCCCTCAACATAAGAGGGACACGGACCTGCTGGAGAAGCCCAGAGGAGGGGCACAAAGATGGTCAGCGGGCTGAAGCCCCTCTCCTATGAAGACAAGCTGAGAGAGTTGGGGTTGTTCAGCCTGGAGAAGGCTCCAGGGAGACATTGTAACAACCTTCCAATATCTAAAGTGGTCTTATAGAAAGATGAGGACAGACTTTTTAGTAGGGCCTGTAGCGACAGGACAAGGTGTAATGGCTTTAAACTGAAAGACAGTAGATTTAGATTAGATAGAAGAAATAAATTCTTCACTGAGGCTGGTAAGAGACTGGAACAGGTTGCCCAGAGAAGTTGTGGATGCCCCATCCCTGGAAGTGTTCAAGCTGGATGGGGCTTTGAGCAACTTGACCTAGTGGAAGATGTCCCTGCCCACAGCAGAAGGGTTGGAACTAGATGATCTTTAAGGTCCCTTCCAACCCAAACCATTCTATGATTCTATCATGATAATCAGCGATGATGTCCATCATATTCTTATAGAGGAAAATGACCAAACATTATTATACTGCCAACAGAGACAGTGTGAATTGTCTTGGTCTCCCTGTTTATACCACCACAATTCTGGCCCTAATATAACTAGCATGAGTTCACAAATGAAGAAAGTGTTCAATCCAGCACAATCTGGGACTGAAATTTTGTCCTGAGGGTCTTCGTTTCTGTGCCTTCTCCTCCAACAATGGCATTATTATAGCTCCAGATGCACTAAGCAGTCTTTTATTTTGTCCACATCAGCAGGGCTAAAAACTCCCTTTCAAAAGATTTTGGTTGGTAACATTCATTCATGTAAACATGGTTCTACCATAAGAAATTACCAAAGCAGGAGAAAAATGTAATGCAACTGAAAAAAAAAGGTCAAGTTGTTCCATTCTCTATGCATAAGCCTTTAGATAACTACTGCTGTATTTCTAACACTGCAGATTTCATCTCAAGAGCCAGCACAGCATCCCTTGTGTGATTCCACTAAGCTAAGCTGACCTCACATGGACTGTTCTTCTGACAGAAAGTACAGGAAGGAACGAGATATTAAATCCTCACTGGATACAAGCAAGCCCCTTCACACACACACACAAACGCCCTCAGCTCAGGTCAGAATGGGTCCCAGGTAACTTTCTCAGGACCTGGGTGATGTTAGGAGCAGTCTTTGCCTGAGCACCTCAGCTCACATGTTCTGAGTACTCCCAGGATTCGTGTTCACCTGAGACGCTTCCCCATCAGCAGTACAAAAGCAACAGACCAAAGCCTGATGGAGGAGACAACCCCAGGACAAACACCTCAAGTACTAATAACTTTACACTTGCCTTTTTGCTTGAAGTTCCTTCATGTGGAGATACACCAGTACTGCTTCGCTTGGGATTTGCAGAACTCCCCTGTGTATCCACTACCTCCATCTTCATTGTTTTTCTGGGCACAAGTTCCACATCATCATCATCATCATCGCAGGAGTCCTCGCATGATGTCTTGTCAGTTTGTATTTTCTCTTCTGCTTCTGTAACAGTTTTCCCTGACTCTTCAGCAAATTGCACTGTGTAGGGGTAAAGTTTATTCACAATATGCAGAACTTGGCCTGGCTTGATTTTTACCTCTCCGTCCTTGCCAATATTCACAAGATCAACGCTAGTTGGGTTGACACCTATCTGGTAGGGAGAAAAAGAGGAAAAAAATAGTAAATGGTGTTATAACTGGAATCGCCAACTACCACTCCATTCTTATGGAGTAATGGAATATCACCATCCTGGAAATGTGTTTTGTGTTCACTGAACCCCCTCCCCACACCAACCCACTCTAAAGGATCAAGAAAGTACAGCGCTGGAGACAACTCTCTATGGCCCAGTCCTGCAATCACAGCTGTCAGCACACGAACCTCAGGGACACGGTGTCATAAGGACCTGACAGTTCTGTAGCAGCTGGCTACAGTTACAGCAAGACCTATGCTGCACTTTGCTCAAAAAAATTAACAACCTATTAAACAACTGTTTAAATAATAATGGCCTTAGTAACAATTACTTCTGAAGAGTAATAGTAGTGATAACAAATTATTTCAGTCCAATCATCCCCAGAAAGTTTCCTTTTTTCAAATTATTTTACTTTGTCTTTTTTCTCTTTTTTTACTACATTCTGTTTTCTGTTTCTACCAATTGCTGCCCCACAAATCTGCCCTTAAATATGCAAGCATACTCTTCTGGCTTATTTCAAGAGGGAAAGGAGTTCAGGCTCACAACCACTGTCCCACCAAGCGTAGCCCACTGCTAACACTTGCAACACACTCCCTCCTGCGTAGGCAAAAATAAAAAAATTAAAATCAAAAAAATAAAGAAAAATCAGGAAAAAAGTCTCTCTGAGCCCTCAGAAGAGTACACTACTTGCTCCTGTCTTTTCCTTCCCAAGCCAAATGCAATAACCCTTCTCCAGGCCACAGAAGACTGTTCAAACAGTGACAACACTTGCCTGTTCCTTCAAGAGAGGCTAAACCTCTCTGTCTATATCAGCTTATACAAAGTATATACCAGCCTATCTGTATTTCACTGCTTTTATT
The DNA here is from genome assembly GCF_023634085.1 of Falco cherrug. Taxonomy (NCBI): domain Eukaryota; kingdom Metazoa; phylum Chordata; class Aves; order Falconiformes; family Falconidae; genus Falco; species Falco cherrug. The sequence continues at coordinate 69,282,606 of NC_073720.1, read as the reverse complement.
TTCACTTTGCATCTTACACTTCCACAAAACCAACTCCATTATTCTGTTCTAGCAGAAAATGAGGACCGCAAGGTGAATTTTTTACCTGCTTCTCTCATTGCATCAGTTTACAGCTTTATGCAACTCTTAAAATAATTTTCCCCTCAAAACAGTGTTTTAAAGTCCAAGAAGTTACCTGAAGTTTAGCTGATAACTGAAAAGCAATAAATTTTCCTCTGTCTCAGACATAACTGATAACACAAGTGGTGAGGGCAACCTACAGTGACTGCTTGATAGATGGATTTTGCCTGATCAGGAGGGCGACCCTAGGGAAATTAGGAGTCTTGAACCTCAGCAAAATGCTTTTGTTTAATGTTTATGCACGGAACAAGCTTTAAGAAACAAGCTCTTCCCTGTGACTGATAAACGCTGTCACAGAATGTTTCTTTAGCTTTGTCACTGTGATACCTGCCTGCTTCACAAGATGGGACTGTGCCTCTCACCAATTGGTATTCACTACAATGAAGCACCTGCCTGATTCCAGCCAGGATCTTTTCAGTCTACAGTTCCATGGTTTCACTCAAGTCAGCTACACTGCACATCCGCCGGGCCGATATGTTTGACAAACAACTGATCACTGGAACCCCGTGATATGTTGCAGACGTATCACCTGCCAAGCAACTCTAGAGCAGGCAGCAAAACCATACTAGCACTTGCCACCAGAAAGTATTGCCCACCCTGAGATTCCAGTAACATGGTATTCAAATTGTGGCTAAGGCTGGCTTCTGTGAAAAACTGTCTGAGAAATCTTTGCCGGATTCAGCAGATACTGGTGAGGTCCCTGTGCTTACTGAGCTCCGGAGGTGTTTTGACAGAAAACATTACTCCTCAGTAGACAGAACACGTTGATGTGTTGTCCACACATGCCGATACTGCAGGTGTACATATATGCTTCAGCACCTGAAGTCAGAGAACTTCTCCTTTGAACTATCTCAGGGATACTGCTCCTCCTAAGTATATGAGAGCAGGCCTACATCCATCCAGTTAGTAACATGAGAATGCCTTCAGTGCCGTCTCACATCCCATCCATTCCCAGAGATGATGACACCTTTGGCTCCACCAGCCACCAAAACAAAAACCTTCCACAACTGCCCAGTCCCATTAACACAAGAATCAATTTGACATTAAATGAAGGGCTGCCTCAGCTTTAGAAGTTTAAGGCTCAGGAAGCAGATCAGCAAGTTTAGAGAAAGAACTCCAAAATCTCCCAAATGCAGCACCTGGAAAAACAGGTTGAGGGTTCACAGCAGTGTTTCCTGATGCTGCAAGTCTGGATGAGATGGTAAGATATCTGGAAGGAACAGTATAGTCTTTCCATTGAGGTACACGCGAAAAAAAAGAAAAAAGGACAGACAGATTCCCTCTGAGGTCCATTTGCTCTGCTCTCCTTGGTCATGAAACAGCTTCAGCCCCTTCAGACCTGGCGATCAGAATCATCTTTTGCCACATTTGTGAAGTTTCAGTACACTAACCAGCCCCATAAGTAACAGAAATACCATACACCCATTTAAAAACATACCTGCTTAACTGTGACATACCCCTTGTTACAGTCTGCTTTTAACTGAACTGGAAAGAAAGAACAAAGTGTCACAAAACAGTGTAAAAAAAAAGGCCAGAACTCTGCCAAGCCACCCTTGCAAAAAACGCTCCTGTATTTTAAGATCTGCTACCTTCTGACTCTGATCTCTGTGAACAGATGCAAAGAACACTTCTGCTTCATCCCGCTTCCAGGACCACAGGTAAAACAGAACCAACCCATAGAGTCACACCTGAGTGTTTCATATCACAGATCAGCAAAACTACTTCAGAATAAAGACGAAATCTGTGGAAGTCTTCTACATGTCCTTCTATCCTCACCAGCCCTCTGTGACAAGGCATGGAGCAGAACTGTGTCAGAGGGCAGAAAAGGCAGGGAAGGTGTGAAGGGGAGTATTTTAGAGATCACAGATATTTTGATATATTCTCCCGGCACATCTGTAAAATAACAAATGATACTAAAAATCAGTTAGTGGAAGCCTAGGGAGATGAAGTGCCATTCACAAAGAGTGCAAGCAGTGGAACCTGACTGTGGGCTTGAGGACTCATGTTAAGGTTCAATGCCTTAATTTATGAAGGTGAACTTCCAGTCATTAGGTGTCTTGTCCGATTTTTAGGACCCAGCAGTCTCCGTTAAGTGCTTATAAAAAAAGCTTGATGACTTCAAGAATCAAAAAACACTATGGACCATGCAGAGAAAGGAGACCATAAACTGGTGAGTGCAGAAGTCAAGCCTAAGGAAAGCCTGCTTAGATTTCAAGGAAAAACTGCAACGTCTCACTTAGACCCTGCCCAAAGCAGGCTTATGAATTAAGCCAAAACACTGGTCCATTATCTTCATGTAATTTAGCCAAACAAAAGAATGATGTTTCTTGATAAACACGAGTTTATCTTACGAGTATGTAGTAAGTAATGTACGAGTGCTTATCTTACATACTTCACAGGTTTGGTTGCTGCTGCATGTAGAAAGCAGGATTTGAGCTAAACTTTACCTTGCTGCCGTGAGCACTTCTTATCCGTTATCCCAGTCTCTGGGCCACGCCCAATTATCACTGCTTCCAAGTGTGGCAGCTTCAGCCGCTGACTGCATTTCTCTTTCCCCACGAGCCAGCACACACGCATCACTGTGCTATACAGCAAAACAAACAGTATGTTACTAACATGCAGCTTCCTGATGGGTCACACTCCTAGGGAACAGGGTCTACGAATTCTGCTGACAGCCCATTCATTAGCCAAGTCACTACTGCTAACCGGGCTCACATTCATGAAATCGAAGGCAAGGCACAGTATTAATACAAGCATAACCTAAAAGCAAGTTCCTGTTGAAAGGGCAATCCTATTTTCCTTCCTTCTACATCACTACACATTCTCACATCCACAGATCACATAGGAAAAAATAAACTGGATCAGCAGTTCCATCTGACAGAAAAACCTACTCACAAAAAAAGTTATTTGTTTCCCACTGAATCAGAGTTGATCTGGGAAATTAACTTACCTACAAAACAAAGAAAGCGGTAGAAGACAGAGAGGACAAGAGAGTGGGATAGCTACATCCAGCGACCGTCTGCAGACAGACCATTATACGAAAATGGGCCCTCACGTTTAAACCAATTTGACTCCGGGCAGCAAAGATCCCGCAGCCTCCCCCCTGCCTGGTGTTCGGCGCTAGGCGCTCCTCCTCCCGACTTTGCGGTGGACCTGTCCCGGTGGGAAGCAACCCTCCGTTCTATGCGAACCACAGCACCGTCACACGCTCAATTGGCGCGACGGGCGGTCAGGCCCCCCGGCCGCACCTCCTGCCCGGCCCGGCTCGGGCCCCCTCGCCGCGGCCGACACACCTCGCCGCAGGGCGCCGCCGCTGACCCCCGGTGCCCTACCACCGGGGCGGGGGCCCGGCACATAGGAACGAGCACCAGCACCACGCAGCCGCCGGGCAGCCCCCGCGGCCCCCGCCGTCTCTCGCTCCCCCACGGCGGCACCGGCCAGAAGGGCAGCCGGGCCCCGTCACCGTGGCAACACCGCCCCCCACCCTTACCGCGCGCCAGCCGCCGGGCGGCGCAGCCAATCAGCTGCTGCAGAGCGGCCCCGTGTGACCAGCAGGCGGGCACGCCGCGCGGCCCGGCGCAGGCGCCCTATAGCCCGCGCCTTGCGGGGCCAGCCGGACCGCCGACAGGCCTGCGCGGTAACCCCCGGCCCGGCGGTACCCGGCCCGCGGCGGGGGGGGCGCGGAGCAGGGCTAGAAAGGCGGCGGGATAGGTGCTGCCGCGTACCGGGCCGCAGTTCGGTGCCTCCCTGCCAGAAACGGCCACGCGCCGGCAGCGCTAGGGCGAGAGCTGCTGGGGGTAGGGCCTGTCCCGCACACACACGTCCCTGACAGGCGGACGCCGCTCGCCGCCTAGCGCCCACTACCCTGTGCCTGCGCACTGCCGTGTTCTGCCGGTGCACGCCGGGAGGGGCGGAGGCGGGCGAGCTATGCCGCCGAGGTGCGGCTCTGATTGGCCAACTGCTCTCCGCCTCCTCGCCTCTATTGGCTGCCTGCTCTCCGGGGGCGAGGCGGACGGTGGGGGCGTAATGTCCGGGGCGGGGCGCTGCCGACTCAAAAAGCGCCCGGATGCGGGACCCGCTCGGAACTTTCCAGAAAAGTCGCCATCGGCGCTGGGCGGGCAGCCGCCGCCGCGGGGTGCGGGACCGCTCGGTGCTCAGGGGTCGCCCTCCGCCATGGTGAAGGAGACTACCTACTACGATGTGCTGGGCGTGAAGCCCAACGCCTCCGCCGAGGAGCTAAAGAAAGCCTACCGAAAACTGGCGCTCAAGTACCACCCTGACAAGAACCCCAATGAGGGCGAGAAGGTGGGCGGCGGGCCGGGGGTCGGGGCCGCGCTGGCGGGGAGGGCGAGGGGCTGGCGGGAGGGGCCTGGCGCGCCGCGGGCGCGCTGGGGGGCTGCTTGGGGTCTCCAGGCCCGGGTGTCTGAGGCACGCTGTATGTCTCCCGCAGTTCAAGCAGATTTCCCAAGCTTACGAAGTACTGTCAGACCCGAAGAAGAGGGACCTGTATGACAAAGGAGGCGAGCAGGCCATCAAGGAGGGTGGCTCTGGTGGTGGTTTCGGGTCACCTATGGACATATTCGATATGTTCTTTGGCGGTGGCGGGAGGATGCAGAGAGAGAGACGAGGTAACGTGCATCTTCTGACGCTTTCCTGGGTTGTGCAGCATGATCGCTGTGGTAGACGGGATTAAAGTCTCCGAGGACAATGCTGTAGGTGTAAGAGTTCAAGTAGCGCTAAAATGAAGTTATGGGATTGGACTCAAAGTCGGAGGAAACATTATCTTTAGCTCCTAATACCTGAAACAAGCAGGGGACAGCGTTTGGTTTGTACGGCAGTAGTCTGGTCTCTTGTGTATTGTCTCATATTAATAGCTAAACAGATTTTGAGTCTCGCAAGCCTTTGGCTCAGAGTAAGCCTAGCTGCTATTAAGGTGAATAGGAAATGGAGCAGTGACATACCTTAAAATTACTTTAGAACTGGGCTACCCTACGTAGTGTCTAAATGTGAATTTGGTCTTTAATTGCAGGTAACTATATCTAAGGAAGATAGCCAAATCGAATTCAGCCCATTTTCCTGTGCTGTCCAGTGGAATTGAGTGGAAGCTGCACTAAAATGCTGCTCAGAAATTAAGGTCTAGATTAATCACTCTGGGAAAGATTCTAGTGTTAATTAAACTGGGTAAGAGTAGTGCTGACCCTGTCACTTCTTAATGTAGACCTGGTGACAAAGGAAGAACAATGGGTTTGCATCAAAATGTTAGTGTTATATCAAAGTGTTTCTATTAAGCCAGAACTTGGTGTCCTTCACAAAATTAAGCCTGCAGTAGCTGAAGTTCTAATTCATTCTGAAGTGTAAAACTTCAGTTGCTCAGGTCAGTTTCTAGAAAGTCCCCTCCTAAGAGGAAAAAATTGTTTTGCTAATTCTAGACAGCATTGCCCACTTCCTTTTAGGAGACATGCTCAGTCACTTTGTTAAAACTGAATTCCTGCATCATAAAACTTAAATGTCTATAGTTCTGTGCATTTTGTTTGCTGTTTTTTGTGCTTTTATGGAAGAGTCTTGACAAGACCATTAGAACCGTTTTGACATCAGGTACGAAGGTGCTGTTGACTGATAACAGCAAAACAAGATAAAGCTACATTAAAGCTCATAGACTTGGTTTATTGTGACTTGAGCATAGTGATGTGGGAAGCTTACTGTTATTTGGAGACAAAGCTTTCAAACTTGAGTAAATACACATTCTCTTTTACAGGCAAAAATGTAGTCCATCAGTTGTCAGTAAGTTTAGAAGATATGTACAACGGTGCAACGAGGAAACTTGCACTGCAGAAGAATGTTATCTGTGACAAATGTGAAGGTAACTGAAATTGAACACAAGTTCCTTCTGAAGCTTGTGGGGTGGGTTTTTTTCTGGCAGCACATAACCATCCATCTCCAACTTTTATTCTCTTCAGGTCGTGGTGGTAAGAAAGGTGCAGTAGAATGCTGTCCTAATTGCAGGGGAACAGGCATGCAGATCAGAATTCACCAGATCGGGCCAGGAATGGTGCAACAAATCCAGTCTGTGTGTATGGAGTGTCAGGGGCATGGGGAGCGTATCAGCCCCAAGGACCGGTGTAAGAGCTGCACTGGCAGAAAAATTGTAAGAGAGAAGAAGATACTGGAAGTTCACATTGACAAAGGTGAGGTGTCTTACTAAGATGAAGTATTGAACTTGGATATACTGACTTTGCAGCACTAAACCAGATGGTTTAATAAATGCGTAGTGTTGATTTGGTGTGTAACACTGCTGAATGTACGTATGGTAAAATCACCTGTTGCTGCCTTTAAAAAGTAGGAAACCTGGTTTTAGGGAGGTCTCATTACTTCTATGTTCTAATACCTGTGTACATAACTAAACGAATTCTGAAAGTTGCTGCGTTGTAAGCAGTAGGTTGTGCTTAGGAGATTGCTCAAAAATGAGTCTTGATCAGGTAGCTGGCATGATGAAAATAAAACTCAACCACTTGCTGGCCAAGCTTGCCTAAAGAGTTTTCCCTGCCAATGGGGAAACCCTGCAGACTCCGATCACTTCTGCTGTGTTTCAGTGTGAAGGGGAACCAGGTCTGCTATAGTAATAGGGTGCAGAGACAGTGCTAAGCCTCATGCTTAGAACTCTGTTTGCTATGCAACCCTGACAGTGCTGCTCAGTGCAGGTACTCTTTGCTTGGCAAAATGGAACTCTACACAAACTCTTGCAGTGATGTGAGGCTGCAACAGTCTTGAGTGACAAATGCAGTTCTGTTGAGGAGGCTGCTCAAAAGTTGGTGGGAGAAGTCTTCTGGAGTAGTGGAGCTTGCAAGGTGGAGCAAACTGATAAGCACGTGGCTTCTACAGTCTTGCACCTGATAATCACCTGCAATTCTTGTTATGTGTAAGCACACCTTGTGCAATGCCTGGATTTTTAACAGGAAAAATCCTACAGTAACATTAAATACAAGGACTAGTAGGGATATATTGCTGACATTTGAAATAGTGAAGTCACAAAAAAGTTTCTTTTCCCTTCCTTACAGAAAAACAGACTGAGCTAGCATGAGGCAGCTACAATTCATGGTAAAGACCTTTGTATGGGCAAAATGGGTTTCTTACGTGGCAGTTACAGTCCTAGGGAGAGTGCTGCTTGCACTTGGCAGGTACAGAGATCATGTTTCGTAAGTAGCTCTGCCACATACATTTATAAAACTGGCAAAGCTGATTGGTCACTTACTCTCAAAATGTACTCTGAATTTGTTTTCATTTTAGTACTTGTGCATTTAACAGAAGCTGTTTTGATAATATTTCCCTTAAGAACTTTATTTCGGCAGGTGGCTGTTTTGCACTACAGTGAGTGAAGCTTAATGATCTTGAGACATAGTTCAGGTTGACACCATTAAAATCTGTTGGACATGTGAGTAGATTAAAAAAAAACATGAGGAATGCTTCAAGGGAAGGCCCTGATCTTCTAATTTAAAGATCCAGCTCTCCCAGTACCAGCTTGTGCCTACAAAAATATTTCTTATTGCTGTGTTTCACTTAAAACGGTGAAAAATATTTGTTTATTTTTTGTGATAGGAATGAAGGATGGTCAAAAAATAACCTTCCATGGTGAAGGGGACCAAGAGCCAGGATTGGAGCCAGGGGATATAATTATTGTCTTGGATCAAAAAGACCACTCTGTATTTACAAGGTAAAAACTGTAATTCTGTTGTGTTAACTTATGAGATGCTTGTCCACGTGCTTCCTTGGTTACCACTCACCTTTTTTCTACTGGAGATATCAGTGAATAGCATCATGTGGCTAAAGATCACCTGTGGCTGAGATAATGTGTGAATCTTGGCAGTGGAAGGGATGGAAAGCAAACAAAACCAGTTATGGTTGCTAAGTTTACAAATCTTGAATTTTAAGAGCTCTTGAAACACTGAGGTTTTGTTTAATAGATGTCAATATTTGTGATTATTTCCTTGATTTTTCTGGGATAGCATTCCATCATTTAGCTCAGAAAGTTAACATGTGTTCATTGCCCACAAGACACAGAAGACTTCTAGTGTGTTCACTTTTGCTCAGGGATCTTACGACAAACTTGGTGAATATAGCATGCACCCCTCTGACCAAAGGTAGTTTCCCTCGCTTCATTTCCTGCCTGAGTGCACTGGGCAGGGTAATCAGTCTTGTCTGTTCTTTCTTGTGAAAGCAAAAGTGACTCAAGCGGTATTGACCACACCTAAAGTACTTAGTGTTACCAGACAGTACTAGTTAGTGTTGCAAGTCTCCTAGTTTTGAGTTACTGTTCCTGGAATGAGTCTGTCCAGTATGTTTTGGTCTGATTAAAAGCAGTGCTGGTCATCTGGCAGAATGTGTTGCACTTGGTATCTTCACTGCTGCTGTTCACAGCAGTAGTAATGGAATGAATGGATTTAGAGAAAGCAGTTGTCTCAACACCAGCCACTGACATTGTACTTGTAAATAGGAATGGTGAGCCAGAGGTTCTTGGCAAACCTGCAAGTGGTCTGCCTGATTGTCATGTATGGTACTGAGCTCTGGACGGTGGTGTCAGAATGCTGTGCCAAAGAACACTGAGCTCACAGGTTAAGAATCACTTCTGTTTGCTTTAGATAAACATACTCAGCTGGTTATTTTTTTTCTTAACTTCTAGTGAAACCAGATACTGAATAGGCTATGCCAAAGGGACAATCTGAGCCAAACTGTTTGTATGGTTACCTGTTGCTGGCTTATTTTTGTCCATCTTTTGCCCACTACCTTCAGTTCTAGTGTCCTTAGATAATCCTTGATATTACTGGTCTTGTGGGGTTATGCTGAGGTCATGCTCTGGAACAAGCGGAATGTTCCTCTTCTGTCAGAGTCTAAAATTAACTTTTCAGGCAAGCCTCCTTCCAGAGACCTTTAAAACAGGATGAGTGAAATCATGAAGTTATTTGAATAGTCTGGAGGGTTTTGTACCCGTTGAACATGGAGTGCACACGGATATCACTAGTACTGCCATACTGGAGTCAGAATAGGCAATTTAAAAAAATGGCATTATCTCCTCCAGGTGCTTCTTGGTGCTTTCTAGAAGGTACTTCCGGCATAACCCGGAGTGGCCATCATCTGTTCAAACTTCCATAGTAACAGATCTTCAGAAAGCAAGTGTGATAGAATAATGTAGAGCTAGCTGATGTTCTTAAACTATTAACCTACATAAAGGGTTTGGTTGTCCCAGTTGCAGTGTTTAGGAGGCTGAGTGAACTTTTTCCTAGATTGGGAAGGAACAATGCAGTGAAACTGGATGTAAGTGAACCTTACTGTATTTACTTCTTTTCAGTAAACACTTCTAGGCTCTGGATAGCTAGACTTGATCATAACAACTCTGGGCATCAGTGTCATTGCTGTAGTTGCTGACTTGAGGTGCTGCCTCAATATTCAGTATTCTTTTAATTGCCTGGGCTTCTATTAAAATTACAGCTTTATTGCCCTTGCCAAGTTAAATGCTGAAGTTGGGTATGATCCTTTCACTGCTGCTTCCTCTCTGTGACTATTTTTGATTGGTTCTGCCTTAGACGAGATGAAGACCTTCTTATGTCTATGGATATTCAACTGGTTGAAGCACTATGTGGCTTTCAAAAGCCTATCACAACACTGGATAATAGAACTATTATAATTACCTCCCATCCTGGTAAGTCTTATTTTGCTTTCTAGTAGAAGTCCAAGCATACATTGAATGTAAGCAGAAACCTGAAGGAACAGAAACATCCCACCTTGGTGTACAAGGGATGTGTACAAACCTTCTTTCCTAATCTTTTCAGTACAAATCTTTAAAGAAAACAGGATTTTTGGATAGCAGTCAGCAGTAACTTTCTTTGCATGATACAGTAACAGACCTTACCTCATGGACATACTTGTATCCTGAGGATACTTCATGAGAATTGAAGGCAATGGGTCTCTGAAAACCACTTTTTCCGCCTTGGAACTGATGGAGCACTTAATAAATTTGTAAGTATGCTTCCTTTGGGAAGCATAACAAGGTTACAAGAACTTACTGTAAACATGAAACCTGCTTTCCTACTTGGAAGTTAACCAGGCAGTAAGCCCCTGTTAAGACTACTACTTATTGGTGTAGCTGGCTAACCACAGTGTAGGTGGTCACATAAATGTTGAAGGGACTTAAAAATAAAGCTGCTTCTGTTGCCTGCATGGATCTCTTCTGGTTTTTGGTTTGGTGCTTTTTGGTGTTCTTTGTTTGTGCTTTTATTTTTTATTTAGGCCAGGTTGTCAAGCATGGGGCTATTAAGTGTGTGTTGAATGAAGGTATGCCAATTTATCGCAGACCATATGAAAAAGGACGTCTGATCATAGAATTCAGGGTAAGTGGATCAACTTACTTCCATGGCACAGTTCAGCACTGAGTATCTACAAAATTTAACCTCTAAGCATTACCTCAATCCAGAAGAGATACAGATTATCTGGTGTCCTGGCTTAGTATTTATTTTTGACAATGGTGAGAGCATGTAGCCCACCAAACAGAATTACAGTTCAGAAGAAGAGGGAAAACTTCTGGAGCATTCTGTGCTGAAAGTACATTAAGTACCAGAAGAATTTCTTCAGATAACTTGTAAATTTCCATTTGCTTGGCAGTTTTCTTCAGTTTCCATCCTTCTGTAGGAGGGATGGATTAGTAACTTGCCCTGTGCTGGAGCAAAGGTGTAGGCTGGAAAATGGTAATTTTCTGTCTGGAGAAAAGCTAATGCTGGGACCTGTGGCAGCAGGCTCTGTCTGCTGCAGTTTTAGAGGAGACTGAGTTTATCTCTAATGTTATATCCTGTACTTCTCTTCTAGGGTGATTTTAGAGGGAAGCCTGAGGCAGAATAAATGTTGGATAAGACTTGGTGAAGTTGCCAGAGTTGGTAGCTGACTTCTTGCAGGCATTAAAAAATAGCTTAGTGACAGATTTGGGTGTTGGGAGGGCGGGGGGGGGGGGAGGGGAGGGTGTTGTTTTAGCTTCAGAACACTGGGTTTACGTAATCTGTGATGATAAAGCTGACCCTGGCAGGTATTTGACCTGTAGTGGGCCAATTCAGGCAGACTTGAGTAACCCCAGTTCTTGTTGATTGCAGGTGAACTTCCCAGAGAGTGGTTTTCTGTCCTCAGATAAGCTATCTTTACTTGAAAAACTTCTGCCTACAAGGCAGGATATAGAAGAAACGGAAGAAATGGAACAAGTGGATTTAGTGGACTTTGATCCATCTCAAAAAAGAAAACACCACTATAATGGAGAAGTCTATGAAGATGACGAGCATCACCCTAGAGGTGGTGTTCAATGTCAGACATCGTAAATGAGCCAGTAAATAACTTGTGAAGCTTGTTTTGTATGCATTAGTGGATGAGTGAAGGACTACAAACAGTTCACCCTCACTTCCTGCTATTTGTTGTTCTATCCAGCCATAGTTGTTTCTAAAAGCATAAAGAAATAAAGTAATTAAATTGACTTTGCAATTTGTATAAAGCTCCAGGATGCAAGCTCAAATGAAGTTTGATTGCACTTCACCCCTGCCTCTTGGTCAAGAAAACTCCTTACCTGCTTGTCCTTAATTCCAAGCCTTGTAATTCCTGTATGTGTGCAATTGCCCAGGCTTAAACTAAGATTCTGTGATACTCTTTTTAGGAATTCTAGATCTTATACTCTGTTAACAAAGTATGCACAAGTACTTATAATTCTTGGTAAGATATAGTTAAGTTTTGTACCAGTTAGGATAACACGTTAATGTTTCAGGCTTCTACTGGTGTTTGTTAAATAGGAGCTGGCTCTAATGCAACCACATGGTACAGGAGGCTGACAAGGAATGTGGTCGATCTTCACAGGCCCATTAAAGTCACGTGATCCACAAGCTCTCTGAAGCTGTTGCACCTGAGGTCAAATAGTCCCTTCCTCTGCCAGCTTTAGTCCTGACCCTGGAGCTAGATGTGAAGCTTGCTTTGGTTCATTGCTGACTGCTATTTGGCTGCTGTCTGCCACCATACTGCCTATAGAGCCAGTGTTGCTTGGCTGCTGCAGGAGCTTCCTTTGTTACTGTGCATGAGTAAAAACCTTCAGGCTTCATCGAATGTGGTTTGGAATCTGTCAGCCTGCTGGTGTGTGAAGCTTAATTTCCACCTCGATTACTGAAGTCTGATACCCCTCAGTGGTGTGTCATGGAAAGCAGTACCAGCCCTGTTGGTGGGCATATGTGAACCTGCAGAGGAAGAAAAACAGTGAATACAACCAATTGATGCATATAGAATGTTCTGAAATTAACATATTGTGTGCATTATTTTAAGCTGACTCTTGAAAATGCTGTATGAATGTTCTAATTATTGTAGATGAAGCATTTCCAATATAATTACAAAATTGTTCATTGCCTCTTTTCTTAGACCAGATGTTGGCTTAAAGACACCACCCCCTTCTTTTTAGGCAGCTATTCACAGAAAAATGTTAGCAAAGAACTTCCAGAAAATATGCTGAGAAGACAGGTCCAGATTTAACCTCTAGTGTGTTAGTTTAGTCTTGTTCTACCACCTGGCTTGGAACAGAGCTTATGCTTTTCATACTGTTTTGAAGCAAAAGTGTCACAAACAGAACTTGGGTTTTCTTCCTGGAAATAGCTGCTGTGTGACAATATACATGTTCTAACCTGGAAAAAGTGGAAAGTCTCCTTAGAAAACATCTCTAGCTCTTTCAGGTGTGTTAGGTTTCATTTTATAAAGACAGATGGTACCACTGGGGGTTTTTTTTACCTCAAATGTAATTCTCTTTCAGGTACAGAATGGTGATTTTCCCCCCCCCTTTTTTTTTTTTGCCCCATCATCTCACCTGTAGGCAAAGTGTGTTCGTAAATTCTGTTTGAGCTCATCAGTGAGCTGTAGAAAAGTGACCAGCAGAACCCCTTGCTTTATCAGTAGCACAGTTTACCTGACCCAGGGGGAGTAACAAAGTAATGCTACCTCTGGCTATGGCTGAAACTCCTGCACAACTGTCTTGAGACAAAACAGCTAAAATATGCCATTTGTTTTCAGTTCAGTAGGCACGTGTTTGTTTTCCCTTAACCACTGACCAAAACAGCTAGGGCAAACCAAGCTCAGTGCAGTGCCTTGAGGATGGTGACAGGACCTGGTTTTGCTTCAGATGTCTATGTATTACATAAAAAAACATTCCATAGCCAGTCACCACATCCACAACTGCATCAGCACAGTTGAGGTAATGTTTCTGTTCTTGACCTTCCTCTCAACTATGATGGCCAATTCTGCTTCATGCTTTGATGATGCCACAGCCTGGTCTAGAGGATGGGCCTGGTCTAGTTTCTAGGCTGACTAAAAGCCTCCAGAAACCTTGGCAGAACAGCCCAGGGAAAGATGCTAACTACAAATGAATCAGGAAACATGACAAGTTTATCATTCTGTTTTGAAATGAGCTAGTGACTGACACAAAAAGCTATGTCCCAAAGAAATACATGCAGCAGTAGAGCATTCAGCAAAAAGCACTAGCAAGTGAAGGCAAGAGCTAGCAAGAAGGAGGAGCTGGCTCTTAGACCTTCAAGCAAGACACCGAGTACAATTTATGGTGGCCTCTTCCAGACTTTAGCTCTCCCATGATATTCTGAGTACCATACAGCTACAGCAAGCAGCAAATCATATTCTGCAGCACTGGAAAAAGGCAATTTTTTTCTGACTTCTTGTTGCTTTATGTGGGATACATTTTCCTGTTTTGGGGAATGAACTGAATGGAAAGCTGCAGAAATTGAGGATAACAGTAGCACAAAATAGCTGTTTCCATAACTACCAGCCTAGTAATCGAACCTATCATAACCTGAGCTGATGGTTGATGTTTGCAATTACTTCCAGTGCTTCAGTTTCAACACCAAATTCATATCATTAAGCTCATAGTCTTGTTATTACAGTGATTCATTCTGCTGTGTGCCAGCCATGCAGAACTTAGGGTTTTCCTAGATACCTAGCAGTTCCACTATTCAGCAGGTTTGCTGTGAAACAGAGAAAGCCCACTCCAGCCTCACTTAAGAGCCTGCTTTCATCTTTCATAGAATCATGGAATTACAGAATCATTTATGTTGGAAAAGACCTTCAAGATCATCGAGTCCAGCTGTTAGCCCAGCACTGCCAAGCCCATCACTAAACCACATCCCTAAGCACCGCATCTACATGTTTTTAAAACACCTCCAGGGATGGTGATTCCACCACCTCCCTGGGCAGCCTGTTCAGATGCTTCACCACACTTTCAGTGAAGAAAGTTTTCATAATCTCCAATCTCAACCTCTCCTGCTGCAACTTGCAGCCCTTTCCTCTTGTCCTACCGCTTCTTACTTGGGAGAAGAGACCAACCCCCACCTGCCCACAGCCTCCTGTCAGGCAGCTGTAGAGAGCAGCAAGGTCCCCCCTGAGCCTCCAGACTAAACACCCCCAGCCCCCTCAGCGGCTCCCCACAAGACCTGTGCCCCAGCCCCTTCCCCAGCCCCGCTGCCCGTCTCTGGACACGCTGCAGCCCCTCTACGTCCCTCTTGCAGAGAGGGGCCCAGACCTGAACACAGGGTTCGAGGGGCGGCCTCAGCAGTGCCCAGTGCAGGGGGACGGTCACTGCCCTGGTCCTGCTGGCCACACTGCTGGGGACACCAGCCAGGGTGCTGCTGGCCGCCTGGGCCCCCTGGGCACACTGCTGGCTCCTGCCCAGCCGGCCGTCACCCAGCACCCCCAGGCCCTTTCCCACCAGGCCCTTTCCAGCTGCTCTGCCCCAGCCTGTAGCACTGCATGGAGCTGGGTAACACTTACTTTGCTTCTCCTGCTGCTTTTGATTCTGCCTGTAAGACTCTGGAGCCCTAACAGTCCTCTTCTCCCTCTGTTTTGTGTACCCACCACCAGGCAGTAATGCAAGAAGTTTGCTCCACCCAGGGGAGTAAACTCAGTGACCCCAAATCTGCTTTAAACTTGCAGCGTGACACAAGGTCAAGCAAGCAAGCAACTTGTCCTACAACTTTTTCATTAGGAACTTCATCCGGGAAGACATGGTCCTGTTTCCATTTGTGATTGATTGGTGCTTAAATCATTAGTAAGTCACACTGGGAGAAGCAAGTTTTGATTTAAGCCATCCTTTTCCCAAACCACAGATAAATGCCAGGTTCCATGTTCTCTTACGAGGTAACATGGGCACTATTATAGTGCTCAAAGAGATGCCAGGAGGTCTGTGTGGATGAACGAGGAACAGCTGGGTTATTTCAAACACATGAAGGAAGCATGCAGAGAGCGTAAGCAAGGATAGGTAAGTTGGGAGGAACGCAAAGATGTTGTCCAAGCATCCAGAGGTAAAGTTATAAAAGCTGAAGTTCAATTGGAGTTGTATCTGGCCAGGGATGTCAAAGACAACAAGTGCTTCCATAAATACATAGGTGGGAAAGGCTAGGGAAAATGTGGGCTCATTGCTTAATGAGATGGGGCACCTGATTACATAGGACACAGAAAAGGTTGAGGTACTGAATGTCTTCTTCGCCTCAGTCTCACTAGCAACACTGGCCTTCAGGCCCCTGAGACCAAGGGGAAAGTCTGAAGCAAGGAAAATATACCCTTGGTGGAAGAGGATCAGGTCAGGGAAGACTTAAGTCCTGTATATACCTAAGTTATACTTAGGTATAGATATAGATATATAGATATAGATATATAGATATAGATATATTTAAATAATACCTAAGTCCATGGACCCTGATGTACCCTCAAGTGCTGTGGCAGCTGGCAGATGTCATTGCAAGGCCGCTCAGGTAATCTTTGATTGATCATGGTAATGGGGGAAAGTGCCCAAAGACACGTGGAAATCAAATGTCACTCCTGTCTTCAAGAAATACAAGGAAGGTCCAGGGAACTAAACGCCTGTCAGCCTGACCTCAATCCCTAGGAGGGTGATGGAACAACTAAACCTGGAAAACATTTCCAAACACATCAACAAGAACATCATCAACAGTAGTCAGCACAGTTTCACCAAGAGGAAGTCATTCTTGACCAACCTGATAAACTTTTATGATGGAATGACTGGCCTGGTAGCTGAGGTGAAAGCAGTGGCTATTGTCTACCTAGAGTTCAGTAGGGCCTTTGACATAGTCTCCCATAAGATACTCACAGAGAAGCGCTTGGTGTATGGGATGGTTGAGGTGGATTGAAAGCTGGCTGAATGGCCAGGCCCAGAGGGTGGTGATCAGTGGAACGAAGTCTAGTTGGAGGCCAGTGAATAGCAGTGTATCCCAGTGGTCAGTACTGGCTGCAGTCCTGTTAAATATCTCAAGTAATGATCTGGGTGATAGGACAGCATATACCTTCCATGAGCCTGCAGACACCACAAAACTAGGAGAAGTACCTCATACAAGAGAGAGTCATGCTACCACCCAGAGGGGCCTCAGCAAGCTGGAGGAATGGTCTGACAGGAACATTGTTGAAGCTCAGCAATGGGAAGTGCAAGGAATAATCCCAGGCACCAGTACATGCTGGGAGTTACCCAGCTGAAAAGCAGCTGGGCAGGGAAGGAACCTGGGGTGTCCTGGTGGACAGCACATTGGAACATGAGCCAGCAATGTACTGTTTTTGGAAAGAAGGCTCATGGTATCCTGGTTGCCAGCAGGCTGACAGAGGTAATCTTTCTCCTCTACTCAGCACTGGTGAGGCCACACCTGGAGTACTGGGTTTGGGATCCCCAGTACAAGAGGCATGCACATACTGGAGAGAGTCCAGTGGCTGAAGGGACTGGAACATCTATTTTATGAGGAAAGGCTGAGAGCTGGGCCTGTTCAGCCTGGAGAACAGAAGGCTCAAGGGGTGTATAAATACCCAAAGTGATGATGCAAAAAGATGGAGCCAGGCTTTTTCCAGTGATGCCCAGTGACTGGACCAGAGGCAGTGGGCACACACTGAAACACAGGAGGTTCCCTCTGAACATCAGGAAACAGTTATTCACTGTGAGGGTGACTGAGCACCGGCACTGGTTGCCCAGAGGTGATGGAGCCTCCAACCCTTCCAACCTCAGACATCCTGTTGTTCTGTGAAAAAAACTTGGAAGAATGCTTCTTTGTTGATTTGGCTTACAAAGCTTCTAATTTGTGAAGACAGGAAAGGCTTAACTAGTTGGCAGCAGCACATGCCTGCTGGGAAGACAAGCAAATGCCATTCCCTTCCCAACAAAGCAGAGGCAGTGTCAGTTGTTTCTACACCAGGAGCAGTTTTATAGGCTAAGGGACACACAAAAACTGAAGAGTGCTTCATTACCCCATTTCATAATGCAAGCAGCACCTGGTAAAATTGTTATGAAAAAAGTTCAGCAGCATCTATCTCCTTGTATCTTGCTTCATCAGGAGCCAAGGATTTCCCCCATCTGATTCCTCCTCTGCCCCTGAAGTAAAGCATTTAGCCACCTTTCTCCTCAGGATTCACCTAAAGCCTATGCTTTTCCCTCTGGTTTCAGATCCAAGTTTGCGCACCCTGTCTCTCACAAGTCACCATAATACAGAAGGTTGTAGGATTTATTTATAGCTATCCAGTGAACACACTGGAGCCTGCATCATCAACAGGAACTGGAGATGGAGCAACCATGCTTAAGAAGGACCCCTCAAAACCCATGTAGACACTACAGAAAGTGAAGAAAATCTGTACTTGAAGAGCATTTATAACGGACTTTAGCATCACCTTTTCTAGAAATCTCTGTCCTGGTTTCAGCTGGATTTTAGAGGGATAGAGTTCATTTTCTTCCTAGTGGCTGGTGCAGTGCTGTGTTTTGGCTCTGATGTGAGAACAATGCTGACAGCACACTGATGGTTTGAGTTGGTGCTGGGTGATGTTTATACCAAGTCAAGGACTTTTCAGTTCCTTGGGCCCTGCCAGCGAGAGGGCTGGAGGGGCACGGGAAATGGGGAGGGGACACAGCCAGGGCAGGTGACCCAAGCTAGCCAAAGGGATATTCCATACCGTGTGACGCCATGCTGAGTATATAAACTGGGGGAAGAAGCAGGAAGGGGGGGACATCCAGCATTATGGCATTTGTCTTCCCAAGTAACTGTTATGTGTGACGGAGCCCGGCTTCCCTGGGGATGGCCGAACACCTGCCTGTCCATGGGAGTGGTGAATGGATTCCTTGCTCTGCTTTGCTTGGGTGCCTGGCTTTTGCTTTACCTAATAAATTGTTCTTATCTCAGCTCTTGAGTTTTACATTCCTTTCTGATTCTCCTCCTCATCCCTCTGCGAGAGGGGGAGTGAGCGAGTGGCTGTCTGGTACTTGGTTGCTGGCTGGGGTTAAACCACGACAACGTATTTTCTTTCTCTTCTTATCACAGACTGAACACTGGTGTTACCAAGCTGCAAATAAATCAGAGGCAGGTCCCCTCACCCGAGGTCATGGTTCAAAATCCTCAGCAACATGCAGAATCATGGATTCATAGGGGCTGGCAGGCACCCATGGAGATGCCTAGGCTCCTCAGACCTCATGAGAATTTGGCTGCTTTACAAAGACATTCACAAAGGATCTTTTCATTTTAAGATCAAGTCTTCAGTTTTCAGTTGGTCAGTCTATGTCTAGGACTCAAGGGAGGGTTTGATTTTCCCTTGCAGACGGCAAGCAGGTAGTGATATCAGAGCAAGACTATATCCTGCATCTACAGACGCACCTGTTCCACTAACATTAAAAAAAGGACTTTACATCCACCACTTGCGTAACTGCAAAAACCTAAGGGCACTCATTTTATGCTGCAATAGCAGTAGCTCTTTCACATACATTCTGCAAAATACACAGACAGGGAGCTGGATTCTGCCCAAGCAAGGCTGAAACTCATTGATCCTCAGTTCAGAAACAGGAGCATGAACTGACTGACCCATGAGACTTTCACTACATGGCGCTCCCCCCAGCAAAGCGTTCTGCACTCCTCCATGTATGACAGAACTCAACAGCTTCAAGCAAAATAATTCAAGAATAAAGCAAGGCCCACAGGTGAATAACGTTCTCTTTAATATGATTAGTTACAGCACTAGATGTTGCCTTGTTCAAGTCCTACATACAGGTCAGTGGTGTAATACCTGGCCGATTCTCCAGAGATAACATGTCTTCCTAGATTACATTATAAAAGATCAACACATTTTAAAAAAAAAATAACATTTTTACGATTACCATTGTACTTTTATGCCACCTGCTACCTATTTTACAAATCACAGCTGCAGCCCAAGAGTTAAGTTTTACCATTGCCTGTTTGTAAGTAATAGCACATTTTGCGTTTTTGTTTTGAGTACTTGATGCAAGGAACTCAAACTCTTGAATAAAAAGCATAAGAAATGACAGATTTTCTCAGTTTTAAGCTGCAGAATTTATTTCAATCTTTAAACATTCAGGATTCTGACAGTTCTATTTGCTACAACTACTCTTCTTCTAAAGAACAACGTAAGATACAGTTTACATTGAGGATTAGTAGTTATGTGTAATCCGAAAGCAATGTGAATAATATTAAAAAAAAATTGTCAAGATCTTCTCCTGTATCAAAAGTACTAACTACCTGCCAGTGGAGCTTGTCAGATGTATTACTGTCAAATGTTTCTGAAACACCTGTGTCTTTTCAGGCAGGAAAAATAATCCCTCTTTGCTACCTAAAAAATAATCCCCCTTTGCTACCTAAAAAACAACTTTATTGCCATATCTAAGGAAGTAAAAAAACTAGGAATTAAACAAACAACCTGCCTCCCAAAAAACCACCCTACATCTCACTGCCATGTTAGGCAGGTTTACAGCAGGAAGTACTAGGAGATGGGGAAGAATAGTTTCATTCTGAGGAAGCTATGTGACATGTATTATGTATGTATATTAATACATACATAAAATACCGGAATAATTACAGTGAAATCTGAACACAGCAAAACCAACAGGACTAGAAAACACTCTACCTTCAAGCTGAGGACAGAAAAGCCTCATCTGCATTCCAGGAAAACTCTGATTTTGTTTCAGCAATGGAAAAGAGAAAGCTTTCCCATTTCAGCTAATTCACTCAAAAAAAGCATTTTACTGTATTCTAGGAAGTCAGCAACCACTTGTAAGTGCGTATAGTTCCCAGCTTGTTCAACTTTTATAAACACTACTGTTGGAAGAGAACAGATTTCAGGAGACAGTTAAAAAACTGTCACTGAAGTTGCTTCAGCAACTCTGGAAAAAATACAACTATTTAACTGATGCTATATTTAAGCATAAATCTACCTAACCTTAGATCAAGTAGTAAAAATTTCATTCTCTGGAAACCTGAACAGAAAATGGAGCAAATATCACACTCTGTGCATTCAGACCTTGTTAAAGCACAAACACCAATAACCTGCAACTAACAGGCACATTTCTTCAGTCCTTGTAAAATCAAGCTATGGCTTCCAGAGCTTGAGGAGGCCATCTTCACTGTAAGTGGCAATCAGGTTCTGGTGGGGGTGATGAGCAATGCCAATGACATCTTTTTCATGAACCTAGCAAATAAGCAGAAAGATGCATCAGGAGATTCTTCTTTTAGCAGATTCAAGCCAAATATCCTCTTCAAACAAGAACCCGGGGAAAGGTGGACTGAGGTTCAGCATGCTTTGTGTATACAGCAAAAGCAGAGGAAGGTACCCACACACACAATGTTAAGTTCCAGTTGCAAACAATTTTTGTGATGTAGCAGTTGCTTTTTGCTAGGCAAGGGAAGGTTCAGTGAAGGTTGACATCCACTGAAATCCATGAGATCTAAGTATTCCCCATTAAATGTGGACATTCAAGCTGCTATTCCTCCTTAGTTTAATCCAAGGCAAATTTAAGCTTGACAGCTTTAAATCTGATTTAAATTGGTCAGATTCTACATCAGGTGGAGCCCAGGTCAAGACATGCTCTATTTCAAGTAAGTTTGAACCAATTCACTCTTGGCATGGCAGGTTAACATCTTCATAACTTTTAAAATTTAAATGGTTCTAAAAAAACCTAGAGACATGCTACAGCCAAGTGTTCTGGAATGCATTCATTACCAATCATGGCTGCTAGAGGTGAAAATCCTTGGTACGAGACTTATCCTTATGGACTCTGTAAATAACAATTAGACCATCCTTGTGTTTAGCTTTTGCAGAGTTTTAAAGCCAAGAACTTACAGTCAGAGTTCTCTCCAGCTTGCCAGTCACTGTGCTAAAGCAATAGAGCACGAAGTCTTCACCAACACAGTAGATCCATTCACCACGAGGTGAAAGTGCACAGCAGACGAAGTCACCACCTTCTCTCTTACCAGAGCTAAAACTTCTTACAATCTGTAAAGATACCCCCCAAAATATT